>NW_020837947.1:39810639-40315891 GCF_003676395.1 Aethalodelphis obliquidens
CGTCCCCTGCATCGGCAGGCGGACTCTCAACCACTGCGCCACCAGGGAAGCCCGAATCTTGCTCATTTTTAACTGGGTTGTTTTCTTACTTTAAGAATTCTTTATATATTCTAGATTCAAATTCTATAACATAATTTTCAACTTTCTTTCCTCAGTCTCTGTTTTTCTCCCTCAGTCTGTGTTGTTTTTTTAAAATTTCATTAATGATGTCTTTTGAGGAGTATAAGTTTTAATTTTGAGGAAGTCTAATTTATCTTTTGTTTTTTCTTTTGTGAATTGTGTTTGGTGTTGTTTCTATGAAATCTTTCCCTAACCTAAAATTATAAAGATTTTCTTCTGTGTTTTCTTCTATTAGTTTCATAGTTTTAGGTTTCACTTGTAGAACTATAGTCCATTAACAGTTATAAACAGTGTGAGGTATGGATCTAAGTTATAGTTGTATTTTTACATTAAAATATCCAATAATTCCATCACCATTTATTAAAAAGACAATACTTTCTCTAGACAATTGCTTCTGTATCTTTTAAGAAATTTAGTCATCATATATGCATGTCTCCTTCTGAACTCTCTATTCTGTTTGATTGATTTATTTCTCTTTGTTTACACAGTTACTGCATTTCCTTGAAAAGGTTACCTTATAAAAAGCCTTGAAATCAGTCAATGTGAACCCTCCAGCTTTTTTTTCAAGATTGTTTTGTCTATCCTAGATCCTTTGTATTTCCAGATAAATTTTAGAATCAGCCTAGCAATTTCTACTAAAATTGCTGAGATTTTTTACTGGGAGGAGGTGTTTATGGGGTGCCACCACAGATTAAACATTTTGGCAAGAATGCTCTTTTGTATGTGTCACTGTGGTCATTAGGACCCCATAAAGTCTGGTTGCCTAGTGATCCATTGAAAGAGCGGTCACAGTTCAATGGTTATCAGCCCTGTTCTTCCAATGTAAAGTTATATTTTCCTCTTTTAAACATTAAGCAATATTTAAGACCCCAGCACTATGGAAAAACACCATGCCTCATCAATGTTTCCTTTATTGGTTTAACCTTTAACAGTGTTGTTTTAAGTCAAGAAAGAAAGCCACAATTAACAGGCCAGTCTCATTTTGCTTTTTGTTTATTCTTGACCTTCATATTTCCCTGGTTAGGACTGGAATTTCCATGTTAAAGTCAAAAAATAATAAGAGATTTGAAGTTATACATATGGGGGTTGCACACTGGCCCTGTCACTGCCCAGTAGTGTAATCTTGAACAAGTTACTTGGCATTTCTAAGCTTCAGTGTCTATATCACTAAAATTAGGAGAATATCATTTGCTTCCTTTGGTTGTTCAAAGGGCTAATTAAATCATCATTTAAAATTAATATTAATAGCAGTTGCATTGAAAACAAATATACAAAAATAATGACACCTTCTCAAATCCTTACCAAAATCCTGTGAAGGCAGGCCTATTTTACAAAACTGAGGTTCAGAGATTAAACAATTTGCTAAAGGCTACATAGCTGCTAGGGGGCTGTGCTGGAGTTCAATTCCAGGCAGATGCCATGCCAGGGAGAAAGTTATTTCTACTTTTTAATGTTGCTTATAATGACCACTTATGAGGGTGAGCTTCCCTCACAGTGTCTAGAGTTTGGACCTAAAAAAATGGTCAGGCAGTCTATTGCCTTAGTTATTTCTGGGAAATTAGGGCTGGGGGTGAAGAAAGGTCATAGTACCTAGATGTTGGAACCCTGGGTGCTTGTCATTGATTTATATTTTATTTATTATAAAATCACTTGAACTTTCCAGATTTCTTTCTATTGAAGGAATAATAATTTTGCTTCTTCTACTCCAGGGACCTATGAGTGCTAAGTAGGTAATACACTCTAATGAGCTTTATATTTTGCAAATTTATGAGCATGTCATTTTAATTCATATATTTACTTTGATCCTTCTGTCATTACAAACTCCAAGTGATATCTGTAATAATAGAGGACTGCAGCTACACTCATGTGGTATGTTCCATACGGCACTTGCAGTAATAGTTTCATCGAATATCACATGACCTTGACATCATGATCTATCTGTTAGTGGGAAATTGAAATGAATGTTATTTGTTCAGTACAAGTCAGCCTGACTCCTTTACATTTCCATGTGGCCTCAGAATTTGTGAGATATACTTGTTCACTTAGCCATTTTTGTTTTGGATATTTTCTTTTAGGTATCCTTTCTCGGAGAGATTTCTTTATTTGTGATTCTCAAGTGCTATTTGTGAAGTTCTCAACCATAAGTACTAGACAGCATAAGGTAAATAGAAAATGACTAGACATCTAAAGTTTAAATATAAATAACTATTAATAATTTGGTCTATTGAATAGACAGCCACATCCTCTTGACACATAAATGCTGCCTGTCTGACTGCTCTTCCTGAGGAGTCCAGAAGAAAGAATGAGGAGAGGCAAGAAGAAAGAGAGGCTGCTAGTGTGCCTAAGCTATTTAATTTGTGACTCATAAGAAGGTTCATGTTATATTAGAATGTACTTAATATTTTATAAGTAAATAATAAAATGTTACCATAAATCTTACCACCTACCCAAACCTCCTCTTAAAATATAATCACAACATCCATTTTTCTCCATTCGTAATTTACTTTGTAAGTATTCTAAAAACATTTGGATTTGCGATTCAATTCTTTCTGACTCACAATATAGAATAAAGGCCAGTCAACCTAATCATACACACTAAATTAAACTGTTTTAATTTTGGATTAGTTGGTAAATCAAGATAGAGACAGTTAATCTGAAGGTGAGGTGCCATTTGAGTAGATCAGTCATGAGGCAGAATATAAATTTGAAAATCAAATACTGTGTAAATTTGGCAAGGTACAGATAATAAAAAAGACAAATATTAAAATGAAAAAGTATTTTTTAATCTTCTAATCCAAAAGTTTTGAGAAAATTACTGTGAAAGTGAAAGGTAGCTTTAGGAGAGAAAAGGAAATATTTTATAAATGACAATGTGTTAATCCCAGGACAAATGCTTGAACTTGCTTCATTTGAAAGGTACTCATTACCTATATGTATTGAAAGAGTAAATTTTTTATTATTAGAACTCTCCTCAACACCAATACTGTAGGAAAAAAAAAACACAAATAAAAAATACGTGAGAGAAAAGAGTTTTTTTTGAGATAGAAATAGTTCTAGAAGTAGAGGTCAGGAAGCCTGTGAAAGAAAATCATTAGGGACTCTGAATGAGCACCACAAACTTGTTTCAAACACTTTCCTTTTATGTGTATAAAGCTCATCTTCTTAATGTTTATAGTCCATACAAATAGAAAGTAAATTATCTCCTTTCCTCCAGGAATGTTTAGTAAGCGAGAGTAAAAAACAGAAAATGCTATCTTGAAGTCCATGAACACACTCTTCTAAATATTACACAGCTTGATTGACACTGTAAATGATTTGACCAAATATCCTCAAATTTCCTGTGTATTTCTGCACTTCAGTAATTCTTCTGTAATTATGGAAAATTGATATGACTTATACCATAACTTACTGAAGTATGGTTTACCCAAGTAATAAAAATAGCAAAGGAAACATACTACATATATTCATGTTCTATGATGTAGCATGTTTCCTTCACTATTTTTATTAGTTGGATAAACCTTACTTTAATAAGTTCTTATGTTACTGTATCATTTTTTTCAAGGGAAAAGTATTAATCTACCACCACTCTACTTACAGATTAACCATTGCAGTAAGCAAGACATCTCCCGACTGTTTACAAAAAAGGTTCAACAGTCATTGTCATGGAATTCAAAGTCCCACACAGTCTAGCCTTAAACTTCTTTCCCAAATGATGTTCCAAACCTACATATTCCATCTATTATCCTTTGTTCCCTTCTTTCCATATACATTTCTATTCATCTAGTACACACTGTAGTTTTCTCACTTTATCTTTCACTGAAATGCACTTATCCCCATAGTCCTCCTATTAAAATCTACTTACCCTTCAAGACCTCACTCAAGTTTAACTGCCATTGTGCTATTGCCTCAGTGCAACCTTTTCTTCCATATTTTTGTCCCATAGCCGTTTGCACTTGTACCAGAGTGCTTTAATGTGCTCTTTCTATGTCGTGGTTACTTATGCTTATGTTTGTTTCCATTAGTAGAATGGGTGCTGTTTGAGGGTGGAGAATGTCATCTATGTGAATCTCTCTCTGGCATTTAGGACAGTACCTTGACTGTAGGAGATAGTAAATTAATTTATTGTTACATATAATTATTCAGACGTTGAATATTTAGTCTTTAGGAAATCCTTTTTCTTAGTATGACATTCCTGTTTTTGCATCTTTCTCTATTTGGAAACACCTTCGTTTGACGATGTTTTGAAAGAAATGAGAAGAATCCCATTGTTGAGCAAGAAAACATCGAAAACTGCAAATAAGAAAGTTTATTTGGGGTCTTAGGAATTGCAATTCAGGAGACAGATTCAGGTAAAACCGAAAGAGTATTTCAGGGGAGAGAAAGAGTCAGGGGCTTCTAAAGGCAAAAATCACAAGGCTGCTAAAGTTGTCTGACGAGAATTATGATTGACTCTGAAGCAAGAAAAGAAATATTTGTCTTTAAGGGATAGGTAGTCAAATTATTTGGGGTAAGGGTCCAATAAGTATCTTGAGTTTCTGAAACATTGGGCAGGTAGATGTTCTGGATGCCTGCATTAAGACAACAAGTGGTCAAATGTCAGATTCCATTCAGGCTGAGATGTGCATGGGTCACACTTCCTCAGCGGCCTCCTGGCTCCATCTTAGAGGGCTCTCTCAGCAATACCAACCTCATTTTGATTTTCCTTTCACACCATGAAAATAATTTTACCTACTCAGATTCATGAATAAAATGTTTAATTAGAGATTAGATTTGACAGGTTATAGAATGAAAAGTGCTTTGGATTATCTATAAATTACATACAGTTCTCAGTCATAATTAATTTAGTCTTGCCTAAAGAGAGGTCTTTCCTTTGTTTTCAGTTTCTGGGAAGTAAAGTGTTTTCAGCTCCGGGGAAGTATCCCAAGTGTCTTTGTATCCCAAGTGTCTTTGTTATTCCTGTTGCTCATCATGGGACCACACCTAGTAAAGAGATGACTCAGGGTGGGGCCATACACAACCAATATTCTTAGGGGGCTGGCTATTCCAGAAACACCAATCACATGATTAGAGGTTTGGGGATTTGGGCCATGTGAGGTTAGCCTGGGTCTCCTGGAGGAGTTGGAGTGTGGCTCTAGAGATGAGTCCAACCCCATGAATCAGTCAATCAGTATAGGCTCTGGACAACCAGAGCTTCTTGAGTTGCTAATATTTCATACATATTATCACGTATCAATGTGAGAGGGTAATGTTTCTTTTTTTTTTTTTTTTTTTTTGCCGTACGCCGGCCTCTCACTGTTGTGGCCTCTCCCCTGTGGAGCACAGGCTCCAGACTCGCAGGCTCAGCGGTCATGGCTCACAGGCCCAGCCGCTCCGCAGCATGTGGGATCTTCCCAGGCCGGGGCACGAACCCATGTCCCCTGCATCGGCAGGCAGACTCTCAACCACTGCGCCACCAGGGAAGCCCGAGGGTAATGTTTCTCGAGGACAACAGAAGCTTTGTGTTGGAATCCTCCTAGATTCTGGCCTATGCATATCTTCTTTTGCCTGATTCTAATTTATATCTTTTCCCTGCAATAAATGTATTCTATGAGTATAATAGGTTTCATTGAGTTCTGTGAGCCTTTCTAGGGAATTATAAAACCTATGGGTGTTTTGGGGAAACCATCAAACTTGCATTTGATGTCAGAAGTGAGAGTTGTCTTTGGTAGACTCTTTTCTCTAACTTTGTATTGGACCTTCACTCTTTGCAGTTGGAGTCAGAAGTCTTGGTCAGATTTAACAATGGGGAGAACTGTACTCTTCACTCTTAATTTGGCCAAATACAGCTAAGTTCTGTAAGAGCAGAGCGTCTCTGAATTGTAAAGATATCTTATAAGATTTTACCTTTTGTTCCCCCTATTCTGCTTGTAACTCAGATTCATTTCTTATGACATTGTTCTATGATTTATCTGTTGATACACATGTCCATCTCACTAAGTTGTGAGTTATTTAAAGCAAAAGATAGTTTCATATTAATTTCCATATTGAATGCCTAACTCAAAGTAGGGTCAATAAATGTTTACTAAAATGAATGAATTATTGAATATCTGGAATGGTACAATTTTTTTTGTTTTGTTTTGTTTTGCGGTATGCGGGCCTCTCACTGTTGTGGCCTCTCCCGTTGCGGAGCACAGGCGCCGGACGCGCAGGCTCAGCGGCCATGGCTTACGGGCCCAACCGCTCCGCGGCATGTGGGATCTTCCCGGACCGGGGCATGAACCCGTGTCCCCTGCATCGGCAGGCGGACTCTCAACCACTGCGCCACCAGGGAAGCCCTGGAATGGTACAATTTTAATGCAACGTACTCAAGATTGCCACAGTTAAGCTCTACATTAGTGTAGTATGTTGAGATCTTGTGGATTTCACTCCCAAAATGCCCTCTCTTAAATAAATAAAATTATTTTACATAATAATTTTAGAACACTACTATAGAGCTAAGTATCATCTTTTAATTAAGAGGGCACTGATTTGGGATTCAGGATAATAGGGAACATATTGATCTCTGTTATTTACCTGTGTAGCTCTGAGGAAATCACTTTACCATTTAAATTCTTGTTTCCTTATCTGTAGAAAGAGAGGAAGGAATTAAGCTTGAGTTTCTTATTGTTATGTAGTTTTTTAAATGTCTGAGAGATATTAATATTCCATTTCATTTCTCTAATTACTAACAGAGTAATTAGAATATATGCATTATTGAATATGCACCTTGAATGTATATATATATATGTATAAAGATTTAATGCATATACAGTTATACAAAAATTATTTTTTTCTCAGTGTTTAGACACTGCAATGAGGGTAGATAATTGGCAAAATATTTATTAGATATGATCGAGGGTGATTGAACACATCAGTGTTTTCTGATGACCTCTTCAAACCGTGTATGAAATTTGAGGGGCCATTTCCCCATCCAAAAAATATGTGTGACCAAGGCCTTTTTTTAAATATGGTTTAAATTATATTCAGCTGTAGGTAAATAAGTTCCTAGTAATGTAAGCTATTGGATATATTAGAGACCACAGACATACTTTCTATATCCATGGATTATAATGTCTCTTCATTTATTCATTCGTACATTTACTTATTCATTCATTCAACAAAACTATATCAAGCATCCATTGTGCCGCATGTGTTGTGCTAGGTAGTGAGGTTACAGAGATAAGTTAGATGGTCTTTAGCTTCAGGAAGTAACCAAGTTGCAGCTCATTTTGTTGACTTTCATTATGTTTAGATACATAAATGATAGCTTGTACAAATGCAAATAAACCCGCTTTAGAATTTTCAGCCTTTGTGGGCAGTTTTTGGGAGGAAAGACTGAGAGGAAATTTACAGAACAATAAAGCTAAGCTCCCACTGCCAGACCCAGAATTAGATTTTCTTTAAGTTTGCTGAAATCTTTAGTCGTCAGTAAATATTAAATATGTGGACAGTATCTGTAGGAGACCAAGTTAAAATGAAAGTATACTGCTTATATATGTATAATTCATGGGAGTATTTCTCCAAATGACCTTTAGTAAAATCTAATGAATTAAGCTAATTTACTAACTGACTTCTTAGACCCTGAATATGTGCTGTAGGACATGTAAGTTCCCACACAAGGGAGCAAATAAAGGCGCCAGGCGGAGACTAGCTGTAGATTTGAGGCAGTGGAGAAGCCTGAGAGGGCATGTGGGAGGGCAACGACATCAAAAAACAGCCACTTCTCTAGCTGGCTAAGGCCTGCCCTTGCAACTGGTATCAATGCATGTAGTTAGGAAAGTGAATGACACATAGCAGAAACATAGTGTTGGATTTTAACAGCATTAGATTTTTCTCACCTTCTTTCTTCGAGATACTTAGAATCCAGTTTCTAAGCCAAATAAAATTGTCTGATATGTTCACCTCCATGTAGATACGTATGACGCATTTTTTGAAACAAACATTATTTGGTCAATAGTGATGCTCATGTTATGATGATGCAAAAGTATACTATTTCACAAGTCAAAAGTCTTTGTATGATTAAATATTTTCGAGAATTTGATATTTATTATAGCATTCCAAACCAAAACACATATAGTTAAATAGTTTGAAAAATGTTTGTAAGTTATATGAAAAGATTTGGTTAAGTGGTATTTGAATGGCCATGAAGTCAAATATTAGCAAATTATAAAACATACATGAAAAAAATTTTTAAAAGGAAAGAAAAGGATAAGGTATAAAGGGTAAACAGATACATTAGACTTTTAAAAAGCTTCATGAAAGTTTTTAAATTGTTATCAAAACTTCCACAACTAGGTTAATGAGGATATATTAACAACACTTACTAAGCTATAAATATGTTTTCATAAAAAGGTGACACAAGAAGATAAATCCTCTTTTATCTCATTTAATATGTAGTATGGGAGCATAAACATCATGACTTGCTTTGGATTAGGAAATGCTGAAGGGAGAAAAGTCAGTTTTTTCCTAAAAAGAAAGGATTTTCTCTTGTCTCAACAAGAATCAGCCATCTGTAACTGCTTGGGGGTTAAAGATAGGTTTATCCAAAACCAGAAATATTTACTACTTGATGAGAGAGAATAATCATGTTTTGGTTGCTTTTACTGAACCACATATTTATTTACCACACATAAACAGATACAGTATACACGATAATATGCAAGTCATTAGTCCCTTTTTCTTTATAAAACAATAAAAGTTAAAGTTTGTTGTTTTTTAAAACCATGGATTTTAGAAATTTGACAAAATGGAAAGTATTATGATAATTATTTTCATCATCTAGATTCAAGATACACATAATGTATTTTATTAATTTTATTTCTTTAGTTGGACTAATTAAATAAATACAACACTTTATACAGTCATTGAATTGGATTCTGTTAGGCTATAAAATAAAAACTTGCAAAAAATTGAGAAAACTTGACCTCTGAGACATTTTTGTTGACACATGTCACATGGTAAATTTTATTCTAAAGCCATGTCTTCTGTTTTTGATTTTAATACTGATGGTATTATTATTTGAAAGCTAGATTTAGAGAAAACTGGATGTTGGAGATTTTATTACCTGCTATTACTAAGTAATCTAGGACAAGTCATTTAAACTCTTTGAATTTGACTTTCTTCATCTATGAAAATGTCTACCTGACAGGTTTATTATGAGTAACAAAAGAAATAAATAAATGGAAAATAAATATGGAGCTTATAGTTTTAACAAATTATTTATTATTCAAAACAATTTAAAATAAGTTAAATATTTATAGCCCATATGCCTTTAAATGTGATTTGATATGTTTCATCAGTAAAGCCATTTAGATAATATAGAACAATTTAAAACTGATAAATATGCTAATCACATAAAAATAAAAATAAATGCACTTACCACCAAAACTAATATAATTTTAAATGTTTAAGTTTAAATATTTTTCTGTGCTTCCTAGAAGTTAAAAGAATATGGAAATTCTCATCCATTTCTTCATGCAAGAATATGTTCCTTGATCCTTCAAATTTTTACAGAAAATACGGACTTTTTAATTCATCTGACTGCTTCCTATTTGGAGCTTAGCATTAAAAAATATAGCAAAAAGAAACAGACTTACAGATACAGAGAACAAACTAGTGGTTGCCAGAGAGGAAGGGGGTGGGGGTGGGGATGGACAAAATGGTTAAAGGAGATTAAGAGGTACAAACTACCAGTTATATAAGAAGTCACAGGATGTAATGTACAGTGCAAGGAATATAGTCAGTAATGTTATAATAACTTTGGTGCATAATCTATAAAAATTTTGAATCACTATGTTGTACTCCTGAAACTAATATAATATTGTATTACACTGAAACTTCAATTAAAAACAAACTAACAAACAAAAACACCCACTTGAAGAGTTTCTGTAGAAATTAAGCTGATAAGCTCTAAGCAGGCCATGTTCTTATTCTAATTTGATGGAAGAATGTCACATAGATACGTGTTTACTCCCATTAAGCAAACGTTAACTATTTCTTCTGTCAGTCAGGATTTTGACAAGAATTCTCTCTTAGAAAATTCAAGTTTAATTTCTCTGCTGAGCTCCCACTTCGCTGCATGTCCCCATAATTTACAGTGCTTTTAATGTTGCTTCCTGCCTGCATTTTTACTGAAAATGAAATAAGTAGAAATACAATAACTATCTAAAAGGATGTGATAAGGAAAAAAGGATAAAATAGTACCATACTATCAGCCAAGGTACAAAGTCTGAGTCAGCAGCATCTTCTAAGTTGAAGTAACTATAAGTTGCTCTGAGATTTCCTATGCAATGGAGGGAGAGGCTGTGGTTGAAGTGCCCAGTCAGAGACCACAGGCATTGAGGCTGCCAGTTCTTACCCTTCCACACACAAATAGCCTGAGACTTTCTGATATGTGTTTAATTTCCACAGAGGAGTGGAGTCTAAGCAGCTTAGGCATGTCCCTTTGAGACTTCCTCAGCATCTCCAACAATTCAAAGGCATTTCCAGAAGACTAGTACCTTTTGCACGGAACAGGACACTGCCAAGGGCACAGTGGGGAAAAAAAAAAATATATATATATATATATATATATATAATATATATATAATTTGTTTCTTTTTTTGGTGGGGAAAATTTTACAGTAGGCTAGGAAAAGTTATTAGAATAAAAAATAGAAAACTATTCATTAATTTTGGGGGAAAAAAGACTATGGGAAATCAGAATGTAGGAAAAGTACAACAGTTGGACAGAGACAAACTGCAGCATCTGCCTGAATCTGCCTGCAGAATGCAGAATATGCTCATCCTTGTACACAGTGAAAGTACAGAGGAGTCTGTGACCACTGCATCAGACTCCTAAATATTTGAATGTTGTACATCAATTCATATAAATGCCCCTGTTCTTGTTCCTACCCAGGAATCCCAGCCTACTCCCGAGTGATGGTCCTTATAACCAGGAGCCCAAAGGTGCTCTTTCCTGCCCTGTCTGAATGAATTGGATCTGCTGGGACAGGACAAAGCAAAGCTGGGCTGCGACTCAGATCTCAACCCACCTGAATTTTGGCTGCAAGACAGAGCAAACTTCTCAAGAAGCCAAGGTCAGTGTATTTACCATCCACTCACTTCTCTTTTCTAGCTCAGGATTTCCAGGTTGTCCCCCCCAAATTAGACCATCAAAGGAGAAAAGTGGGGGGCCACAATTGTCTGGTTGTTGGCAGAACCCAGTCTGAGACCCATAATTTGATGATTTTGTGGACTAACTTTATATAAATTCCCCAGTTTTCCAGGGCAGAACTTGTTATTTTCTCCCCACACACACTACCCCTGCATTCAGGCGCTCGCCCTTGCAGTGTCTGGCCTGGGGGCTCACTTCAGCTCTAGTAACCCTCTCAATCTATTAGCCAGTTACTTAACCAAACAAACCAACCCTGGAAAAGCAAACAATACAAAACAAAAATCCACTTATGAGATGAATAAAAATGTCTTTTGGTGTCTCGTCTTTGCCATATGGGGGTATTCTGAAGTGCGAGGCACAGGAGGAGCGCTACTTGTCCAGATCTAAGGTCAGTGCTGTCGCAGCAAAGCATTCATCTTAGTTTTATTTTGTTTTTTTGCCTTGTCTTATAATGCTGATTTATTTCCAAGAAACCTTGTCATGAAAATGAAGAATGTATTTGGTCCCTTGAAAAAAGTTGCTTTATTCCACACATTCACTTATAGGGCAAGCCTGCAGATTCAATACTCTTGCTTTTTGTTATTTGAGGTCAACAAGAAATAACTATAAGAAAGTGGGACTAAGCAATGTCAGACTGTTATTAAATCCCAATTCTATGTTTGAGCTGGAGATCTTAGATAACCAATGGTAATAGAAAGGAAATTATCCTGTCCATTTATAATAGTGAGTATTCTAAGTATAGAATTTTAATATCATTGCTTGTTTTTTCCCTTGTATCTGCCAGTACTGAAGAAAGACTTATAAGGAAGAAAATATTGGTGGAAAACTACCTTGATTTTAGTAATTAGTTACAATTAGAGCTTTTACCATTAATTATTTCTTAACAGAATTTCTTTCTATAAAATTTATAGTGTTTAACAAAAATATAAGAGAAAAAGTAAGTAGAATACCCTTTTTTGAGCTTTTTTCCTAAACTCTATTACTTCATGGTGAACTTTGCTGTATTTTAATCTTCACAATTTCACTTTTTATTTTTTTATTGCGAGAAGAACACCTAACATGAGATCTACCCTCTTAACAAAATTTTAAATGCACGATACACAATTGTTAACTATAGGCACAATGTGGTACAGCAGATCTCTAGAATTTCTTCATGTTGCATAACTGAAACTTTATACCTGTTGAACAACAACTCCCCATTTCCTCTTCCCCAGATCCCTGGAGAAGACCATTCTACTCTCTGTTTCTATGAGTTTAACTGTTTTAGATACCTCATCTAAGTAGAATCATGATGTATCTGTCCTTCTGTGACTGGCTTATTTCATTTAGCATAATGTCTTCCAGGTTCATCCATGTTGTTGCAAATGGCAGGATCTCCTTCTTTTAAGGCTGAATAATATTCCATTGTGTATATATACCACTTTTCTTAATCCATTCATCCACTGAAGGATATTTAGCTCATTTCCAGATCGTGGCTATTGTGAATAATGCTGAAATGAATATGGGTGTGCAGATATCTACTTGAGATCTTGATTTTGACTCTTGTATATATACACAGAAGTAGGATTTCAGGATGATATGATAGTTCTATTTTTAATTTTTGAGGCCCGTCTATACTGTTTTCTATAGCAGCTTCATCATTTTCTATTTCCACCAACGATGTACAAGGGTTTCCTTTTCTCCACATCTTTGCCAACACTTGCTATGTTTAGTTTTTTGATAAGAGCCATCCTGTCAAGTATGAGGTAATATCTCATTGTGGTTTTTTTTGTTCGTTTGTTTTGTTTTTGTGGTACTTGGGCCTCTCACTGTTGTGGCCTCTCCCGCTGTGGAGCACAGGCTCCAGACGCGCAGGCTCAGCAGCCATAGCTCACGGGCCCAGCCGCTCTGCGGCATGTGGGATCTTCCCGGACCAGGACACGAACCCGTGTCCCCTGCATCGGCAGGCGGACTCTCAACCACTCGCCACCAGGGAAGCCCACTCATTGTGGTTTTGATTTGCATTTCCCTGATGATGAATGATGTTGAGCATCTTTTGTATACCTTTTGGCTATTAGTACGTCTTCTTCGCAGAAATATTTCAAGTCTTTTGCACATTTTTCAGTCAGGGTTTTTTGCTATTGAGTTTCTGGAGTTCCTTATATATTTTGCATATGAATCCCTTATTAGATATATGGTCCACAAATATTTTCTCCCATTCTTTTAACTCTGTTGATTATTTCCTTTGCTGTGCAGAAGCTTTTTGGTTTGATGTAGTCCCACCTGTCCATATTTGCTTTTGTTGCCAGTGCTTTTGTTGTCATAGCCAAAACATTGTTGCCAAGATCAATGTCATGAAGTTTTCCTCCCATGTTTTCTTCTATAAGTTTCACAGTTTCAGGTCTTGTGTTTAATCTTTAATCCATTTTGAATTGATTTTTATGTATGGTGTACAATATGGGTTGAATTTCATTCTTTTCATGTGGATGCCCAGTTTTTCCAGTATCTTTTGTTGAAGAGACTGTCCTTTCCTCATTGTGCATTTTTGGCACCCTTGTGGAAGATCAGTTGATAATGTATGCATGGGTATACTTCAGGGTTCTCTATTCTGTCCCATTGGTCTACATGTCTATTTTTGTGCAAATACCATACTGTTTTAATTACTGTAGCTTTGTAATATATTTTGAAATCAGGAAGAACAAAGTTGGAGGCTTCATACTTCCTGATTTCAAAATAAGCTTTATAACTTATGTAGGCAAATATACGAACTCTCTGGGATTTCCCAACACTGAAAAGGTCTGCAGAGTTTTGAACTAAATATTGGAGTAAGAATGGAATAGAATAGCACTTATTTTAAAAGAAGCTATTCTAAGGTCAACCTATTTATTATTTTTTAAATACCAGTTTCTCAAGTTTTCCCAAAGGTGTGATAAAGTAACTGGTGGGCTTTATAAATTTAGTCTTTAAAGTGTATGCTCTTTTCATAGTAAGCTATGTTCATTTTAAGACTGAGGTGTTCCTTTGGGGAGATGCATAAATGAGAAGGCTCTATACCATATATTGGGTTATGTTAATGGTTTATAGCCACATGAATCTTTGAGTTCTGAATTTAGTCATTTGGAAGTAAATGCTCTCTAGAGAGATCATCATCAAGAAGTAACTAAGCAATTGTTAGAAATGAAGGCTGTTTTCTGAATCAGTGAAGCAACTGTCATTATGAGCAATCTAAAAATTGTAGGCTATTTCCTATTTACCTGTTGATGCATTTTAATGAGTGTAATCTGAGAAACAGGAGGTTTTTCAACTTACACACTTACCTGAAATCTTGGCCACAATATGCAACATCAAAATGAATGTAGTTAGTGTTTTAAATAAATTTTTCTACAACTTAAGCCTGTCATTTTATCAGGTTTATATTTGATGTTATATAAGTTGCTCCTATCTTGTCAGAATGAGTCAGTTCATTCTGCCTGCTGCTAATTGTGAGTATTAGAACTTTAGCATTAGGTTTTTTATTTTGTCTTTGTTTTTTTTTAAAGGCAGTACTTTATGTCATTGTAAAACTAAGTATACATATAAACTCTAGTAATGGGAATTCATTTCTCTAAATATGTGCTGTATCTAGGAGATCCTTCCATTGACCCCAAAACATTTACTTGTCTGCATTGATTACCTTTCTTCCTTTATAGATCTACCCTACTACCTTTTACTTTTCAAATTCAGATTATATCCATTTCATTTTTTATAGAAACATAAAAATATCTTTAGTTTTCTGTTACAATTCTTCCTTTTTGTCTTATTTTTCTGGCGATGATGAATTTATTCTTTTAAATGTTTATCTGTAGTTCTTTTACTTGCTTCTGATAAGAAGATACATGTCTTAAAACCCAGTTACAGGAAAAACACAAACTTTCTCCCCTAGTTTAAAATTTAATTGGAAACAGTTTAATTAAACATATTTTAAAAATTTATTAAGTCATATTGATGTAAAGATTCCATTTTAAATGTTACTGACATTGTTTTGTTCTCACCTTTGGCCACATCCTTCTACTAAAATTATTTTATGTGTCTTTCCTTGTTTCTAAGTTTGGTCCAAGCTTTTCACTGAGATCCTCAGATTTCTTCATCAAAACTACATATTAATGCTCTGATTTTTTTTTTTCATAATTTCTCTGAAAAATTTACACTCATTGTAGGGAATCAAAAGTGAGCATTGACCATCATGTCCCTGTGTGGCTCTTTATGTGAGCCACAACGTTGTCTCATGAGGATGCTCTAGGTTCCAAAATAACAAATAAATTTAAAGACACACTAGCCATGGCTAATTCCTTCTTTTACTCTCATCTTTATTCCACCGAGATATGGTTCATCTATGCAGAACCATCCATAGATTTTTAGTTTCTACCTGCATGTGATGTGTAGAATTTGTCATAGTCATTTTGCCCAACTCTATTTTAATTCCATTTTGTGTTTGTAAACTGATCAGCAATGCATACTTTAGAATTCTCTGTTGTTTTTGATTAAACAGATAAACACATCTAGTGTGACAGAAATTAAATAACAAGAAACTTCAATTTTTTTCTTTTCTGCTTTCATCATAAGAAATGTAGTAGTTCATAAAGTAGAAAAAGAAAGGAAAGTTCAGAGCTTTGGGCTTAATGGAGTGATTGAAATGGAAAGCCATGTAAAACCTCCAAGGATGTGTTCTTCTAAGAAAGGCAGAGAATTGTGGAGACACTTTACATGATGGGATATATAAATAGGGCCCTGGAGGTCCAGATGTGAAAGCAGACTACTGGAGTTAAGCACTTAGCTGAAAATTGCTTTCTATCATCTGAGCTAGAAGTAATCAGAAGCCAGCCATGAAGGACTAAAGCAAAATACTTTAGGTATATACTTGGCTTCTGAAAGTTGGAATTTTATTTTTCTTCTTTTAATGCCCAGGCTAACACCTGACCCTCTTCACAATATGCAGAATTAAAGTGTTCCCAAGATAACTTATTTTTTAAAATCAGGAAAACAGAATGTATTAACAATAAAAGCAACTCTCCAGAACTCGTTGGGCTGTTGTAGAATATAGTGTAATGCTGGCAAGTTTTTATTTGAAGAATCATACCCCTAAAAGAGATTTCCAGGGGTATTTGGTCCCAGTCATGTGATAGATAAGAAACATGAGATCTGGGAAAGGGAATTAACATGCCTGATATCAAAGTCTCTTGTCATTAATCCTGTGTCCACTGCCTTTAATCCTGTGGCCATAACTATTCAGATAATGTTATTAGGGGAGAAAAACAAAACCACTAGGTCAGATGCTACCTTACAGGGAACAATAGAAGATACCCTGATAAAGGCCAAGTCTGTGGTAAACAAATAGTTTTTTAGTCAATTCCAGTGTCAAATATTTGTCCCTGTTATCATTATGGTTGTGATTTATAGCTTGAAAACAAGTCATTGTACTCTTAAATAACCATGACCAGATAATAACAATTTAAATAGTTTGACCTTCTCTATTATAGGTTCTTACTTTCTCCCAAAGCTATCAATTTTTAAGATCCTGTTTTCCCTTGGAAATATACAATATACAATATAATCTACAATATAATTGGACAGTTGAAATTCTCTAATTAATGCTTCATTGTGTATATTAGACTTTCCAAAGACATCTTCACTAAGTTATAGTAATAATGGGTACCATATAGTGGCCATTTAGGGAAAGCACTTTGCTAACATTTTCTAATTTGTTTCAACAATCATATGAGGTAGGCATGATATTTTCCAATTTCCTGATGAGGAGACTGAGGCTTGGAGAGATGATGTAACTTATTCATGGTCAAACAGTTATCAGTAGGCCTCTCTAACTTTTGGAAACCCTGTACTCATTTCTTTTAAGAACTCTCCTCTCCTAATTCATGTGATTTGGATGAAATTGTCATTGAACTGATCCAGGTTTCCCACTGTGGAGCTGTACACATGACCCTACCTGGACCATTGGAGCCTTCTGGGGAGAACTTACATGCATACGTACTAGGAAAGGAAGGTCTCTCCCCTTCTGAAATTGTTAGCACTGAGACGCATGTGAGCTCTGGGGTTGCTGGGGTCTGTCTCTCATATGTGTGACTGGAAGAGAGAAATTGCCAACTGAGAAGACAAAGCCAACAACAAGAGAAAAAGAAAATCCTGATAATAGCCTTTTAATCCTTGGTGTAAAGCCGATTTCAATCCTGGGACATCAGAGTCATATGAGAATAAAAGCCAAAGTCTTAACAATATCTTATTATATGTCAGCCATAGTATCATTTTATAGTCACATGAGTGTGGCAATGGTTTACTAAACTCAGCTCTTACCCGCCTCACTTACCCTATCATACTGATTCTACTGTGCCTCAAACACACCAGGCCTACTCCTGACACAGGAACTCTGCACTGCTTATTTACTCTGCATGAGACAGTCTTCTGCAGGAAATCTCATGTCTCATTCTCTTACCATCATCATGTTCAGATACCATTTTCTCTGTTGGCTTTCCCCAGCAACCCTCCCTAATTCTCTCTAGCCACTACTGTCATTCTCTCACCCCCTTTCCTGCTTCATTTTTCCTCACAACACTTATCATCATGTCTTATCATGCCTCTGATCCCTTCCTCACCACCATCCAGTGTGATGCAAGCTTTAAGAGGGCAGGGATTTTGTCCTCTGCTAAAGCCCCAGCACCTGGTGAGTGCTGACACATAGTGAGTGCTCAATAATTTGTGGAATGAATAAATGGAAGTCAATAAGTTCTATTTCGGTTGAGAGTAGGGTAGGTTGGTTAAGATTGCTTGAAAAGGGTTCCTGTCATTTTCAGCTTGAAGATTTCTGACTATAAACAGGCATTAATGGTAGATCCAGGATTCAAACAGATGTTTGATTGTAAGATTAAATTTTTCTATACCACTGCTAATAATTTTTAAGGATGTATTTTTTAAAATGAACTGAACAAATTGGGGCACTGGGAAGCCTTAAAAAGATAGCTAGAGAGCATTTAAATATAATTACATATTTATTATTGCTGATAACATAACGAGTGCTGTATACCATAGAGATTGCAAATAATCAGGAATGATCTTACTTATTATTGACTAAAACGCTGCTGAAAAAAATGAAATAATTGCTTAAAAATACGTTAATCTCTCCCCAAAGCAAGTTCTCCTTGAGAGTTCTAAGCCTATGATAAACAGATTTACATACAATATTTGTAAGCATGAGAATATTGGTTCAAATAAGAGCAAACTGTGGCTTGTTCCTCTTGAAATTAGAGAAGTTGTGTATTGAGAACAGAAAAGAAAAATATTATGAATGTTAAGTAATAATGTTTTTTTCTTTTTTCCATTGGAGTTTTGAGGAAGAACTGATGAAGGAAGTAAACCTAGGGGATAGAAGTATCTCTAGTGGGGTCTGGAGGAGATATTTGGGAACGAAGAGGGGCTCACAGCAGGCATTCTAGGATGAACTTACTCACCAGCGATCATCTGAAGGCCCCACACTTTGAGTGCTGGCAAGGAAGACTGTCTTGGTCTGCTTGGGCTGCTATAAAATAATAGACTTTTATATCTCAAAAAACTCTGGAGCCTGGAAGTCTAAGATCATGGCTCCAGCGTGGTCAGGTGAGGGCTCTCTTTCAGGGTGCAGACTTCTCATTGTATCTTCACATGGTAGAAGGAGAAGGGATCTCTCTGGAACCTCTTTTATAAGGTGCTAACTACATTCGTGAGGGTTCCACCTCCCAAAGGCCCCCCTTACTAAATCCATCCCCTTTGTGGGTTAGTATTTCAATATAGGAATCTTAGGGGGACATAAACATTCAGAGCATAGCAAAGATGGAAAGATATTTTGTGAAACCCCATGATCCTAACATCTAAGCTACTTTGATATCTGAAGATGTGGTAGAACCTGTAATGGAGAGGTTTACCTGTAAGAAGGCCCCAGAAAATTGGATAACAGTTAGGCCGGAGTCAATAATTCAAGCAAAAATGAAGTTGATATTAACTTTAGCATGGTAATTTTCTTTTTAAAATTTTAATGGATATAAAAATATTACAAAAAATGGATATAAAAAATTCACTTCATTTCCCATTCCCATTTGTTCCATAAAGTCTTACATTACTTAAATCTCAGTAGGTTTAAATAAGCAAATCAAGGTGGTTCAAGGGGACAAAGGGAGAGGTATATTATTATACTACTACCTGGTTATGCCTTGGAATCCCACAATCCAAGGGGAGGAATTTTCCTGGGGTCCAGGATGGGATGGTGACAGGATCTGGGAAACAGGAACAATGGGTACTAAAAATGTTTCTACTTATTTTCCATATTTTCTCTCTCAACACACCAGCTTTCTCCTCTGATTTTCATCTTCACAGTACAATATAACTGCCCTCCAGCTCCCCATGCTACATGTTAAATTTCTAGCCACCTGCAAAGAATAACCATCTGTTTTGAATCTTTGTTCCAAGTTTAATGGAATTTATTTAATCACCTGTAGCTGAGAAGGTGGCATTGCGGAGCACATGAGTAGCTGTCAGTAGCCCAATGCTAAGGGCGTAGGAAATTCAGAGCAAAGAAGTCCTGGGTAGACATTATGCCAAAAGGTTTCAGTTCTTCAATAGGGCCGCTATTGAAGCCACTTAAATCTTCCTGATTGGTAAGGTCTACTGTAGCAATGTTCCTTTGAGCAGAAGACATTTATTAGTGACATCTATTTCAATTGAAGCAATAGAAATTTTAATTCATAGAGTGAGTTGAGAAAAGAATAATTAAAATTGAAGTTTTAGTTAATTAATTTATCTTGAAGCTACAAGATAAAGAAATTTTTAAAAACAATGGCAAAGGTATTAAATATAGATAAGTTACTTTCTCTTGATGTGGTAATATTTTTTATGTGGCATATTAGGCACTCAGTTAAAGTTTGTTAAATTAATAAATTATGAATGTACATGTATTTTAACTTAACAAGTATTTTAAACACTTACTAGTGATATTAGCTATTTATGTGTAGTATATGGAATTGAAAATGAGTATAAGTGCTCAACCCACATTTCAAAATGTGAATTTTGAAAACTATCTCTAGCTACAATTTACCAGAAGCTAAGGGTCTTTTTAATGTTGCACTAATATGCATTACCTATATGTATCATATATCAAGACACAATTCCCTTACTCAAATACTGGTTCTGCCCATGCATTACCAGTACAGAGCTTAGTGCTCTGTTCCTCTCTGATTTTGCATAGTTAAAGACCTATGTGTTTTTTTAAATTATTTTGTTTTGTTAAGGTAAATCTTAACTTTAGAACTGCTACATAATTAATGAAAATGTGTGTGAGAGGCTTCCTGTTTTCTAAAGAAAAATTATGATTCAATTAAATATTGTATATGCTTCATTAGATATTGAAATGATCTTATTTAAATATTGAACATCTTTTAAAAATATTGAGATGACAATTTTTCCATGTTTAAAAAATGCTCTCTCCATTCTTAAAATTTTAATTTCAATCATCATGCTGTTAGCTCTTCCCTCTTCAGGGACCAGCAGAAAGTTTATGAACAACTTCTCAGATAAAGCTGTGAATTCATCAGGTCATTGCGTGGAACAGTCCCGCTTTAGTGAGTGTTCATAATTTTCAGTATTTTCTCGCAGGAGAAAATGTTCTGTGAGCAATAGCATGAGTACCCTATTAATTCTATTATTGGCAATGTGCATAAAGAGGGACTCATAAGAGATATGAGTTTATTTGTAAGTCAAATGAATAATTTCATTCTGACCCCAGGGCCATATTGCTTGATAATGCTGATGATGAACGATGTATTCCCAGCCTGAGGGTACTCTGAGATAAGCATGTGATACAAATAAATATTTTTCATTTTTGCATCTCCTTTGCTTAAGCTATTTAGAGGAAGCAATGTTGTTTTAATTTTATTTCTTATTTTTCTAAAAAGACAAAAATGTTACATAAGTTAAATGCTCTCTACTATGTGAGGAACCTTACAAACATCCCTGAGAGATTTCATCTGTTCTGGGTCATAGGTGCATGCCCCCACAGAAAGGAAGGGCCTCGAAGAAGCTCTCAATGTCCCAGATGCCTCTCTGCTTCTTCTGAGCCATTTGATTACTTGTGTCCTTAATATTTAGTAAAGCTTAATGCGTAAAATCTCTGATTTGTGTGAGTTCGCACAATACTATTCTATGAGTTTGCTCAATATGTGATATTGCTGTGGTAATAATACATATATATATATATATGATTTTATTATATGTAATTATAAAAATTTAAAATTTTATGCAGGTAGCATTTAAAATAAGTTGAATTTTGATCTAGAGCTCCAAACTTAAGGTTATTAGTGGAGTTTATTTTACAGTTTATACTACCTTCAATCTGTCTTATCTCTAAAACATTTTACAGAAATTTCTTGAAATTCCTGTATGTAATAGTTGCCTTCTCTTATTTACTGTTTTGATTCACATTATTTCTACTTTTATAATCTATTGTAATTTTAGTGGGCATTCTTGTGGGTGGGAATCTGCAAAGGGAAGTGTGTCTACTTAAACATGTAATCTCAGTTCACTTTTTTTTTTTTTTTTTGCGGTACGCGGGCCTCTCACTGTTGTGGCCTCTCCTGTTGCGGAGCACAGGCTCTGGACATGCAGGCTCAGCGGCCATGGCTCACGGGCCCAGCCGCTCTGCGGCATATGGGATCTTCCTGGACCGGGGCATGAACCTGTGTCCCCTGCATCAGCAGGCGGACTCTCAACCACTGCGCCACCAGGGAAGCCCTCAGTTCACTATTTTGAATTAAATATTTAAATTCCATTTTATTGGCCAGAAAAATAAAGCTCAAAAAAACAGATATAAGTAGTGCAGCCAGGAATCAAACTCCTGTATTGTCTGCTAAATCCATGCTCTTTCCATTATATTACATAATTTATTTCCAGTTTTAAAAAATCTAGGGAATTGATTATTCTTAAAAGAATAATAAAAGTTTGATAAGTTAAAACTCCCTTATGATGTAGTATTATTTTCATCTTATAGATGAGGAATTATCTATAGAATTTATCTGCACAAGTTCACACAGCTAGTAAAATAACAGAGAAGTGATTAAAATCCAGGAAGTCTGGCTCCAGAATTGATGCTCCTTACTTGTATATTAAATTGACCATTTATTTCAAGATTGAAATAAAGCGACTGACATGTATATGAAATAGTTTTAAAAAACTTGGATTTATTTCCCTTAGTCTTTAGGTATTCTTATATTTATTTGTAAATGGGACGTTCTTGCAGAATAGAGTGTGAATTGTCAACTGGAGATTATATAGAAACCAAAGTTTGAAAGCATTAATTCCCAAAGTTAGCCATACATCCAAATTCCTCCCTGTGCACCAATCTGCGCATTTGTGTCAGGAGGATGCAACATATAGACAGCATTGTGATGGGCACGGGATGGTGAGATCGTCACAATGCAGAGCATACCAGACTGAATGGAGCTCTGAGAGACTATGGCCACTCATGGCACTGCTCCTATGTTGGAGCTGTGGATGATAACAGAGATCATGGGAGATGGTTAGAAATGGCATGGATGTTGGGAATAAAGGATCTATCTGTATCTTTCATCTCTATCTATCTTCTATCTCATCTATATTAGTCCCCTTCCCAGTTCACTACAGAATTAACAAAAAGGAAACCTGTGTAAAAATGACAAGAAGAGTTTTTGGCATAGCAGACCTCACAAAGAGTCTGCTCTGGTCTTTTCGGAATTTCCTCCTAACCACCATGTTTCTGCTCAAAAACTGGTGAAGGAAAAAAGGGAGAAGGAGAGCCGGTCAGGGAAAGAATTCCTCTTCCAAGTAGCAAAGGTTCAAATATCAGTGTGGTTTTTCAGCACTCTATATGGTGCTTTAATCTGATGCCGATCATAATGTCACTGTGTAATGACACTAGTATTAAATCTATTGAGCTCCCTGATTGAACACTCACCAGCATGTCAATCCTGAAGAAGAGACAGCCTCTGAGAAATAATATCCATAGAAACCATGTATGAGAAAAAAAGTCCTATTTTTGTGCAAGTGAAGAAGAGACACAGCTGGAGAACTTAAGATAAGCTATTTACCTCTGAGTAAATATTTTAAAAGGATCACTGGAAACAGAGAAAGGGAGGATATCAGAGATTAGAATGGTGACTGAAAAACGTGATTTTTTGACTTTGAATTTTCAATAACATAACACCCATTATCTTGGCGTTAGAATATCCGATGTCACAAAGAGCAAGTGAACCACAATGAGATTTAGTTTGTGTTTCAAACTCTGCATTCAAGATTTTGCCATTATAGAACTGTAGGTTTTATTTTTTAAAAATTGATAAATTGAATAATTAGTAAATTACTATACCCCAAAGAGATCTTTGACATTTTGTCAGTTACTTTGGGCACTTTTACATGTGAGAAAGCAATTTTTTCGGAGAAATATAGCAGAATGCTCAAATTTATTCAGTAGTGTTTGGAGCAGTGTCTCTCTGGATACTATTCTAAGGCAAGCACCAATTACTCTTGGTCTGTCTTGGATGACCTGAGGGTTTTGCAGTCTCCTCAGGTAGTATGTTCCCAGCTGAATTCCTAGGAGGACAGAATGTAGCTGAGTGTTTTAGAGCTTGTGGCTTGATTGAGGACAGTAACTGGAAAGTCTGCCTCTCTCTTTTCCTCCTTCTTTTCTTCAACTTCCCGTTCCCTTATCTTCTTCCCCTCATAAATCCTTCTATATAAATCTGACCATTTACCTGTTAACAAGTGGCAGAGGATCGTTTTCTCCCACCTCCAGAGTTATTTCCTCTGGGTCTTTTCAAGTGTTGATATAAATGACCTGAATTCAAAGACTTGCACTGTTCGATGCCTTGTAAAACAGATTGTGTCTCCTATCTCTCTCCCCTCACTTCTTAGCATAATGACTTACATGTAGCACAGTGACTTACATAATTTTCATGTATATTTTAGGTTGACTCTAGTAGGATTTTTATGAATCAAATCATTACTTTATATTTATTTAGTGGTACAACTGTCATTAAGGAAAAACAACCTATGAATTTTGTATAAAACACATAGATGTGCTAAAATTCAACCATTTCTTGGTCTTTAAGGATTAATTACTTTAAAAAAGGAACAGTTTTCTTTTTAATGCAGCTGGAAGGTAGGGAAACCATAGAATAGCATAAGAAGGGAGAAGGTAACTCTATTTATTCTTACACTGCGGTTCATTCATCCTAAAATCTGCCGTAGAGTTGGCTCATCATTCTCTAATCATTTCATAGATTTCCTTTGTATTTTTATTTCCTTCACATGAAGTAAGTTATCCCATCTGGTAAACTTCTACTCATCCTCTAAAAACAAGAGCAAACACTATCCAATACTTCCAACCCTGGAAAAATGAGGAGTATCCTTTTCAATTCCCCTGCAGCATTTTCATGCCAATTAAACTCATTGAATAATAACTATTATTATATATGTCATTAACTTATAATTCAGCCTTCCCTGGAGAGTAGTAGATCGCCTATAAATAAAGTATATATGAATGATAGGAATATGTTATATTATTCACAACGTACAGATTGCCATTGTTTGGTAAATCTCTTATACTTGGAAAAAAATTAAGACATCTTTATTAAAACCTGTGCTTGATCTATATATCCTGATATCTTCTGAATCTAAATATCATAAAAACTAAGAATCCTGGATTTTCTGGAATTTGTCTTTTAAAAGGCTTTAATTGAGATATAATTTACATACTATAAAGTTCACCCATTCAAAATGACAATTCAGTGGTTCCTAGTGGATTCCCAAAGTTGGACAATCTTCACTGCTATGTAATTCCAGAATATTGAATCATCAAAAAAGAAACCCTGTACTCATTAGCAGCTACACTGCATTTCCCTCATTACCCAGAGTCCTCTAGCCATCACTAATTTCTGTCTCTATGGGTTTGCCTGTTCTGTACATTACATATAAATGGAGTCATACCATACATTGCCTTTGTGTCTGGCTTCTTTCACGTAGCTCAATGCTTTCAAGGTTCATTTGTGCTAGAGCTTGTAGCAGTACTTAATTCTTTTTATGGCTAAATAGTATTCCATTGTATGTATATACCACATTTGGTTTATCCATCAGTTGTTGGAAATTTGGGTTGTTTCCATTTTTTGGCTATTATGAATAAAACTGCTATAAACATTCATGTGCAGGTTTTAGTGTAGACATATGTTTTTAATTCTCTTGGAGTAGATTCATGGAGTTTCTACCGTTGTAATAGAGAGTGATAACATGATACCTGGTATTTTTTTGTATATGTTTAGGAAAATATGTATTCTTTTTTTTTTTTTTTTGTGGTACGTGGGCCTCTCACTGCTGTGGCCTCTCCCGTTGTGGAGCACAGGCTCCAGACACGCAAGCTCAGTGGCCATGGCTCACGGGCCCAGCTGTTCCGCGGTATGTGGGATCTTCCCGGACCGGGGCACAAACCCGTGTCCCCTGCATCAGAAGGCGGACTCTCAACCACTGCGCCACCAGGGAAGCCCATAATCTTAATAAAATATAATTATTTGTACTAAAAAGATTCTAAAACCAGAAGTTGATCTTAATTGAACTGCATCAATATGGATATTTGAAAACATAATCAGGTAGAATTTCTACATGCTAAGCATATCAATGAAAATATATCTTCTCTACATATATATATTTATATTTATATATACCCCCAAATATTCTGAAGTATATATAAAGACAAAAAAGAGAAAGTATAACCAATTTTTCAATACGACATGTTTCTATGTTAGAATAAAGTGGTCATATATCCATTCAAACACTAACTGATTTCATATTATATATAAGACATATATAGGTGGAGGTTAATTAAAGAGTAACAAGACATAGTCCTTGATCTCAAGGAGTTTAAAGTCTAAGCAGAGATAAATTATTAATGCAAGCAGTAGTTGTAGAGTGTGGTTTAACTATAGAAATTCAGAGGAAGGAGAGAATACTTCAACTTTCAGTGACTGAAGGTAGAGTGAAATCTCAATTGTATATTCAGTGGAAAGTACCAATTGTAAAGGTAGTTGGGAATGCCGATAGATATGCAGGGTAGAAATTAAACTGGGAGTCACATATAATGGTCATTTTTGCGTAAGTAAATGAGTCATAATGGATATTACCTTCAAGAGAACAGAGTAGCAAAGGAGCATAAGACCAAAGATGAAGCTTTTCGGAATACCTACAAAGAGACCATAGAAAGAAAAGGAACAGGAAAGAAAACAGAAGAATTAGTCTAAGGAAGAATAAAACATGGCAAAGGACCATGTTCCAGAAGAGTTGTGACAGAGTTTTGAATTTAAAGGCAAGAAAAAGGCAACATAAACTCACACACCCACACACACACACGTGTTTTTTGTTTGTTTTTTTAAATGCGGTGAGCCTCCTCTGAGCCAGCATAGTGCAAGGCATAGGGAAAAAGCACAGGCAGGATAAAATGGTGTTTCCACATTCAAACGGCTGACAATTTAGTTCAGGAGATCTATAAAACTAATGCCAAGCAATACAAGCTACCGTATAATTTAATACTAAATTACATATACTTACTACAAGTGCTACGGAAGTATGGAGGAGAAGATTAGTGAAGGTTAGTGTACTCAGGTAATGTCTATTAGTTAAGATTGTTTTCTTCAGTGTCTAGGAGAAAACTGACAAACTGAAGAGCTTAAAGTAATAGAAACATTCATCATAAGGAGAAGTCTGTTTAGACAAGCAAGGGTTTGTTAAACAGCATGGCTTTTTATAAAAATCTTTTAAATTATCAAGTTTCTCTTCTGGTTACAAAATGGCTGGAAAATGCATTCATAATGTCCTGTACTATCCTTCCATGAAAAAAGGAAAGACATGAGAGACATATTTCTTGAGTAAAAGACAGAGGAATCTTTCCACAAGATTATCAGAGAAGTTCTTCCACCTCATTGGCCATGCACATGTCATCCTAGGAACAAGGGAGCCTGTGACAGTGAATATCTGGTAAAGAGGATGCCATTCTTGGCTTCCACAAATTATAACCATCCCCTGAGGATGCAGGAGGGCCCTATTTTCCCAGACATTAGGCAAGATCTGCAGGTTTATCTAAACATAAAATGAGGCGTCTATTAGTAAGGAAGAAAAGGTGATCTTTGGGAAAGATGTGAATGCTGTTTCTTCATTTTAAAAGTAGACTTTTTTATCATGTCCTATAAAAAAAAGTAATTGTATTTTAATAAGAATCTCTTAATAATATTCAATACAAAAGCATCTATAATTTTTATTCAATATTTACAAAACATAATTTATGTTATATGGTAATTATAAACTTTATAAAAGGGAAACTGACCTATTTTAAGGGAAGATGAACATCTGCTTAGAAATAAAAATCCAAAACGTCCAGCAAAATAGAACAATCATTTCAAATTTTATTTTTGTAAATGAAAAAAAGTTGAAAAGTGGATTTTTTTTTGGAAAAAGACTAAAACTACCAATGGTACAGTTTTCCCAATAGAAAAAAATTAAGCAGAGACAGGTTGCCAGTCCAAAATGGCATTAATTCAACTGAATAAGAATACTGCACATAATGAAAATCCTCAGTAATTCAAAGTAAAGGAGAATAAAGCTGTTAAATTTCTGGCAATTTTTTAAACTTTTGACTCTTGTGACTTTTATAATAGAAGAGTAAAGCATAATAATTTTGTAGACTTTTTTTTTTTAACTGTTTCCCATTGAGCCATTCTGGTATTTGCTGAAGGACTAGCACTGCATTTATTATTAATTTGTCTCCATGGCTCAAGGGGTAAGCCTGCAGAGCCTGGAACTAAGTCTAGAGAGAGAACAATAAATAATAAATAACAACAATAATAATTTGCATTTCTTCAACATCCTCCAGCTGTGGAAGTCAAAGTGGTTCACAAACATTAATTAAGCTTCACAAGATTCCAGCAAGGGAGGCAAGATAATGTTGTCCAGATGGGAAAAATAAAGAACTGAAAAGTTAAGTAACTAGGTGAAGGTCACACATAGGTTAATAACAGATTCGGGAGTATTCCCCATGGTTTCTCACATCCCAAATCCACTTTCCAACTTCCCTAAGTTTTGATTGTATCCCCCCACCCTTTTTTTTTTTTCCAAATATGGAGAGTTACACTTTGAAGGAAAAAAATTCTCTAAACCTATGTGGCTGTTGAAATCACTGAGCTACAAATTTTGGGACCTATTCTCGAAATTGTATTTTGTTTATAATGTGCTGTGTACCTGTTTCCACGGCTACTGAAATGTATAATACCTTTATTCCTTACTCTGTAGGTGGTTAACTCTGAACTTGGAAGGAAACTAACTCTAGGAAAGGATTAATCATGTTTGCTATGTTACTGTTGCCAATAAGTTCAGCAGTTGTAAAGGTACTGAAACTGACAACTAAGTTAACCTTAAAAAATCCAAGGAGATATTGAATAATCTGAATATTCACTTATCTGCTGACTCTGCCACTGTATCAACCGACAACATAGCTTTTATGCTTTGTACATTTCATATTCAGGCATTAATCTTCTGAATTGGTTGCATGAATCCATTCATTTATTTCAGAATACTACTTATTTGGGGTGGAAAGAGTTCTTTTAATTGTCAGATTTTTTTTTTTAAATTCTTGTATCTTGCATATTGGGATTCATCTTTAAACAAATTAGTATGCTTAAATGTAAGAAACTATGGCTCAGGAAGTAAGAAATGTGGGTATCTTTCATGATTCAATCTGCCCTTGCTGATACATTCGATGTTAAACAACAACACATTTATAACAAGAAACTCTAAAAACTTCAGATAGTTAATGTCCTTTATGTTTTAGTGTTTTATAGGTAATCTAGCTAGTGAGTTAACTTAACTAGAACATGATTACTATATGAGCCAATTCTGTTATATAACCAAGATCCCCGTAAGCACATCCATTTACGTGAGACATTCATTGATGAGAGAGGCTAAGTGCATGAGGGGCTTTGATCAGGCATTTCTCACAATTGTGCAAACATAATTTGAGTCACCCTAGACATCTTCCTATATCTGAAATGTCTCTATATTCTTCAAGGTAGAAAGTCATGATCACAGATAAAGAAAATGTACATTTTTTTAAAGGTTTTTTCCCCCAAGGACAAAGGTTTCGGAATTAAGTGGGGTTTGGAAAAACTGATAATGTTTGTTATTAAGGGCAGAGGTAAGAGTATGCAAAATCAAGGACAGTGAAATGGGTAAGAGAACAGCAGCTAGTTTAAAGAAGCAAAAGTAAAGGAAGTCAGCAAAAAGAAGTTAGTTCAAATCAGCTCCCACAGGCCATTTCTATTGTTTTCATCTCTTTTGCTAATGCTGGAATCTCAAAGTAAATTTCAGAGGAAAAGTACCTTTTGAGATTTAAATCACTTTTTTTCCTTCAAATATATACTAAAGAAAAAAATTAATTTGAATTTAAAAAAGAAAATACATAAGTAAATTATAAATGTCTTTTTTTTTTTTTTTTTTGCTCAAAGATTTTGACTGGGGACAGCATACCTGAAATTATGTGTTGGACTCATTATTGTTAATGGAGGCAAATACATGACAGAATTCTCTAGACACTTTCCCTGATACTAAACAAGGAAACAGAACAATATTCTCATAATGCCTACATTTACACACCCAAATATTCTCACAGTTTTAGCAATTAATGCATATCTAATTAAGAAGACTGAAATATCAAAATAAACACCTGTCAAATGAGATTGTGCAATATTTATAGAAACATTTTGCATTTTCTAAAAGATGTCATAATATTTTCTAAATGGGTTTTAGCACTGCTGTGCCTAATATTTCCCAGAAAATAACTATCTAATTTCTGTAGACATCACTGAATGTAAGTTATCAAGGAATTTTCAATTTATGTGGGGGTATTTCCCATGGAGTGACAGCATGTAATGTCAGTGATTTAACTTAGGCTCTAATTTGAAAGTTATTACCATTTTTATTCCAGGGCAAACCCTTGCATACGTGTTTCAACAGTGAAAACCTTTGACTTAGTTAGAATGTATTTGGTCATGCATTGTCACACACGTAACTTAAGCTGGTAAACTAATCAGATGTTGTTGAAATTCAGGAAATTCTGCACAATGAAGTACATTATTCTTAATGTATTTACAACATTTGATGATAGATAATATATAGATAGGCAGATAAATATATATGTATATACCATAAATAACATAAATACAAATTTATATAATAAAGATGCAAATTTTTGAAAAGTGAAAGGGAGATGTAGCCTGAAGAAGTCAGTAGCTCTAAAATTCAGTTTTTAGAATGTATTTCTCTCATTTTAATGTTGAGAAAGGTTAAGTGCAACATTATATTTTATCTAAAATTTTCATGGAACTCATCAAATATCTTTGTACACCTGTTAATTGAACCCATTCAGTGGATTTTACTTTTTTTCCTGTGTTTATGCCTCAAACTCTAAATGTTAGGGCTGTTTTTCTGGCCATCTGAAAGCGAGTCTTCTCCCTTGGTCACAGTGATCTCATACTGATGACCACAGCAGCTCTCCACTGATGTGATCTCCACTCAGCTCTTTTTTCCAGTTCACCATGTCCAATTAACAGCACAGCAAGCATGAAAATATTCATGCTGGGGTAGTCTCCTCAAAATCCATTCCTTTTTTTTACTATTTAGAATTTGGAATCCAATTGCCTTAAATGTTTTTGCATCATCTTTGACAAAATCACTGACTGCTTTCCTAGGGATATACAAATCAACATGTCATATTGTTTTTAAATAATAAAAGAATCTATATCCAGGGAAATATTGATTGACTTCTGCAGATAACTTGAGAACAAATTGAATTATCATCAGAATGACAAAAATCTGTTAACATTTAGGTTCTGCTCACTACCTAAGAATGTTTTATCTTAATTCATTGTACAGTTGCCTTTTTGTTGCAGCATATAGAAAAGTTAAAAGAAGACATTTTTATTGTTTGCAATGCCATTTTATTGAGTCATTCAACAAAAATGTATTAATTTATCTCTATTTCCACTGAAAAACTCCTTTAGTTCCTGTGTCAGGCATTATTGTGCTTATCTCCAAGCTGATGGATCTCCTTAAGGGAGCCACACTCATTTGCATCTGTGTGTTGACCTCAAAGAGATAGTGGTTGAACCTTGATGAAAGATATGAATCTTCAGATTTAGGAAAACAATTCCTTGCAATAGGATTAAAAATAAATAGATTCACTTCTAGTCTAGTCTGAGGTCTTAACAAAAAGTTTACATCTTATAATCAAATATGAAATACAAGTTTCTAACAAATAGACTACAGCTAACCTCAAAATAATAATAATATTAATTATAGGAATATAGTAACAACAGCAATAATAATTGCTAAGAGCAAGTATTTTAGAGTTTGGAAGATACTGGGTTTATATTCCTAAAAGCACTGTGGAAAAATAATTATTGGTCTAAAATTATATATGTCACTAAATTATTATTCAAAAATGAAGATAAAGTTAAGGTATTTAAATAAGTAAAATAGCAGGCAAGTTAATCGCAATCCACTAATGAAGAAATAATATAGAATATACTTTAGAGAAAAGAGAATTTAGGAGGAAAGCTGGGATGTAAAAGGGAATGTTGAGCAAAGAACTTGATAAATATTTCAGTAAATTTAAATAAGAATGTTTTTAATAATACAATCATAATTATGACTACTTTTGGAGATATAAAAGCAAAGTGAAATGAGAATATTGGTAACATAAAAGCTAGAAAGGTGACTGGAATTAAAGCATTCGAAGACTTCTTGCTACTCTAGAGGAGGGTGGATTACTAAGTGCATATAAATTTTTTAGAATGAAGTATGCAAGTTAAAAAAAATGTGACCATAACTGCTAAAAATACTCAGGTAGAATTTTTAACTTCTAAACCAGAAGTAGGCCAAAAAGGAAAGGAAAAAGGTAAAGAAGATGACTTATGAGGGTAAAACACAACATAAGATGGTAGATTATGTAGACAAATTTAACAATTATCATAGCTTATCACAGATCATTTACCACTTAAACATCAGATTGAGAGAAAACAATTCACTTGTATGCAATTTATAATAGATATGCCTGAAGCCCAATTAATCCCAAAGATTGATAAATTATTAGAACAAAATCCTTGCCTCCCTCCACTTCTCTTGACCACACTTCTTAGTGCTTCCTTCCTCCACCCTAAGCTCCAGCCACACAGAACTCCTTTATTTTCCTCAAAGACAACAGACCATACTTTTTTTTAAAATTTTTATTGGAGTAGAGTTGATTTACAATGTTGTGTTAGTTTCAGGTGTACAGCAAAGTTAATCTGTTATACATATATCCACTCTTTCTTTAGATTCTTTTCCCATATAGGCCATTACAGAGTATTAAGTAGAGTTCCCTGTGCTATACAGTAGATTCCTATTAGTTATCTATTTGATATATATTAGTGTGTATATGTCAATCCCAATTTCCCAATTTATCCTTACCCCCCTTATCCCCGGTAACCATGTTTGTTTTCTACATCCGTGACTCTACTTCTGTTTTGTAAATAAGTTCATTTGTACCATTTTTTTAGGATTCCACATATAAGCAATATCATATATTTGTCTTTCTCTGAGTTACTTCACTCAGTATGACAATCTCTAGGTCCATCAGTGTTGCTGCAAATGGTATGTTTTTGTTCTTTTTATGGCCGAGCAATATTCCATTGTATATATGTACCACATCTTCTTTATCCGTTCCTCTGTTGATTGACATTTAGGTTGCTTCCATGTCTTGGCTATTGTAAACAGTGCTGCAATGAACATTGGGGTGCATGTATCTTTTTAAATTATGGTTTTCTTCGGATATATGCTCAGGAGTGGGATTGCTGGGTCATATGGTAGTCTTTTTAAGTTCTTCCATTTGCTTTCCTCTCTGCCTGGAATGTTCTTTCTCCAGAACCTTCTTAACATTGAGTATCAGCTTAAATGTCACTTCCTCAGAGAGACCTTCCCTAATCCATCCTAACTGGAGTGGATTCCCTGGCATGAAGTCTCTTTATTTTCTTTATAGAACTTATTAGAATCTGTAATCTTCTTAAATATTAATGCATTTACTAGTTTATTACTTGTTTTTTCCCAAGTCATTTCCAGGATGGGACTTTGTCTTGTTCATTGCTGTGCTGAGTACCCAGAACCTGAAAAGCTCCTTTTTAAGGTAATCACTAAATATTAGAATATAATTAATGAATATACTACATTCCATTCCATTAAATAATGACTCCCTCCCTTGAATCTAAGAGAGAAATGCCAAGGGAATCACTCAAAGAGGGCATGCAAGAAGGGGCATTATTACCAGGCAGACATTTGCTTAAATACTGGGATTTTTATCCAAGCTTTATTGAGATATAATTGACATATAACATATATAATTTGAAGGCGTACAATGTAATGATTTGATTCATGTATATATTGCAAAATGATTACCACAATAGTTTTTTTTGTGTGGTGATAACATTTAAGATCAGCTCTCAGCACTGTCAAGTATATAGTATAGTATTGTTAACTATAGTCACTATACTATATATTAGGCCCACAAATTTATTCCTCTTATAACGAAGTTTATATACTTTGACCAACATCTCTCCATTTCTCCCACACCTCAGCCTCTGGTAAACACCATTCTACTCTCTATTTCTATGAGTTTGGCTTTTTTAGATTCCACATATAAGTGAGAACATAGAGTATTGGTCTTTTGGTCTGATGACTTATTTCACTTAGCAGAGTGCCCACAGGGTCCTTCCATGTTGTCAAAACGGGCAGGATTTTCTTCCTTTTATGGCTGAATAATCTTCCATTGTTTATATGTGTATAATCTCTTATGAATATAAAAAATTCTGTTCCTCTGCCTTACTCAGTGTCTCCAATTTTTCAGTAGACATGTCTTGGACGTAACTATCCCTGTTTTCCCCTCTTTTCATTATCCTCCTCTAGAGAGGAGCATAGTTTGCTTCTGTGGTAAAATCTCATTTCTTATTTTAATCAGTTCAATGATTATGTATAGTTGGCTTAAATGTCCCATTCTTCTCAGGGAAAATAATACTATACCGAAAACTTTCTTTCCTTTTAGAATGTAAGACACACCCAATCTTATTTCCCTGACAATGATTAATAACAACTTTGTAGCATTTCGTTTGAAGCATCCAGCCTGGAGGAAATCATTATGAACTATTTAATTATTCAGTACATAGTTTTCTTTTTCCAGCTTCTGTTCATGAAGTTTCAGTTTCATTTTTTTCCCCCTAAGTCACAGTGTACAACTCCTTTCTGGCTTCTTTATCTGCTTTCACATTCTTCTCTTAACTACCTTCTGCTTTTACTATTTTTCTCAATTTCTAGCCAATAAAAGTCTGTTTTTCTCCATTGTATATTTTTGCCTCCTTTATCAAAAATAAGGAGACCATATGTGTGTGGATTTATCTCTGGGCTTTCTATCCTGTTCCATTGATCTATATTTCTACTTTTGTGCCAGTACCATACTGTCTTGATTTTTGTAGCTTTGTAGTATAGTCTGAAGTCCAGGAGCCTGATTCCTCCAGCTCCATTTTTCTTTCTCAAGATTGCTTTGGCTATTCGGGGTCTTTTGTGTTTCCATACAAATTGTGAAATTTTTTATTCTAGTTCTGTGAAAAATGCCATTGGTAGTTTGACAGAGATTGCATTGAATCAGTAGATTGCTAAGCCTCTTCAATAAGTGGTGCTGGGAAAACTGGACAACTACATGTAAAAGGATGAAATTAGAACACTCCCTAACACCAGACACACAAATAAACTCAAAATGGATTAAAGACCTAAATGTAAGGCCAGACACTATAAAACTCTTAGAGGAAAACATAGGCAGAACACTCTATGACATAAATCACAGCAAGATCCTTTTTGATCCACTTCCTAGAGAAATGGAAATAAAAACAAAAATAAACAAATGGGACCTGATGAAACTTCAAAGATTTGCACAGCAAAGGAAAACATAAACAAGACGAAAAGACAACTTTCAGAATGGGAGAAAATATTTGCAAATGAGGCAACTGACAATGGATTAACCTCCAAAATTTACAAGCAGCTCATGCAACTCAATATCAAAAAACAACCCAATCCAGGAATGCACAGAAGACCTAAATAGACATTTCTTCAAAGGAGATATACCGATTGCCAACAAACACATGAAAGAATGCTCAATATCACTAATCACCAGAGAAATGCAAATTAAAACTATAATGAGGTATCACCTCACACTGGTCAGAATGGCGATCATCAAAAAATCTACAAACAATAAATGCTGGAGAGAGTGTGGAGAAAAGGGAACCCTCCTGCACTGTTGGTGGGAATGTAAAGTGATACAGCCACTATAGAGAAAAGTATGGATGTTCCTTAAAAAACTAAAAATAGAACTACCATACGACCCAGCAATCCCACTACTGGGCATATACCCTGAGAAAACCATAATTCAAAAAGAGTCATGTACCACAATGTTCATTGCAGCTCTATTTACAATAGCCAGGACATGGAAGCAACCCAAGTGTCCATCGACAGATGAATGGATAAAGAAGTTGTGGCATATATATACAATGGAATATTACTCAGCCATAAAAAGAAACGACATTGAGTTATTTGTTGTGAGATGGATGGACCTAGAGACTGTCATACAGAGTGAAGTAAGTCAGAAAGAGAAAAACAAATACCGTATGCTAACACATATATATGGAATCTAAAAAAATAAAAAAAACTTTGTTCTGAATCACCTAGGGGCAGGACAGGAATAAAGACGCAGATGTAGAGAGTGTACTTGAGGACACGGGGAGGGGGAAGGGTAAGATGGGATGAAGTGAGAGAGTGGCATGAACTTATATATACTACCAAATGTAAAATAGATAGCTAGTGGGAAGCAGCAGCATAGCACAGGGAGATCAGTTGGTGTTTTGTGACCACCTAGAGGAGTGGGATAGGGAGAGTGAGAGGGAGACGCAAGAGGGAGGAGATATGGGGATATATGTATATGTATAGCTGATTCACTTTGTTATAAAGCAGAAACTAACACACCATTATAAAGCAATTACACTCCAATAAAGATGTTAAAAAAAAAAAAGAAAGAAGATACAAGGGTGTGAATACAGCACAGGGGATATAGCCAATATTTTATAATAACTTTAAGTGGAGTATAATCTACTCCACTTAATATTGAATCACTATGTTGTATACCTGAAGATAATATAATATTGTAAATCAACTCTACTTCAATAAAAAAAGAAAGAAAACAAAACAAAACAAAACAAAATCAGTTTGAAGAAGAATACTGTTACTGAGGAATCAATGAACTAATGTTCTTCTTTAAAAACATTATATTTCAAATTCCAATAAAATCATGTATTTAGAAATACATGTGCCACAATTCTAATTAACGATAGGGCCTCTTAACATTTTGCTGCTTTCAGAGAAACACATTTTCCTCTGCTTCTCATAATGCAGAAGGTGCCTAGTCATTGTTTATATTTCTGGAGACAAAAAAGGAACTCAATTGGCTGTGGTTGCCTTCTTTGTTCTGCCTCTAGCTTTTCATCATTTACTTTTCCTCACATTGATTGATAACCCTTGAGAAATAAACAATCAAAAGTGTATCTTCTGCAAATGATTTACTCAGGAAACTTACAGTTTTGATTAAATTGTTTTACATGTAATACTTCATGAAAAAAAACCAGACTATAAGCCATTACTTCACTGATGTATGAATGTGAACAAAAAAAATCTGTTCTTCCTGGTATGTCTTTATTTTTAATTAACATGCATAAGATAGGTTCTTCCTAGAGACAGGAGAATTTATAATTTATAACAATTGGGAAATTTTCTTTTTTCATAGAGAAAACCAACTAAAAGACCCTGTGTCCAATTGCTATGTGATGGTTTATTTGAGTTAGGAGCAATTCATGACATTTTAATATATTGTGCTCATGTCTTAAACTCTGATGTCAGAATAAATGCTAATTCAGTAACAGAGGCTGTTGCATCAGGATGCTGGCGTCCTTTCACTGATACCTGAACTTTTCCAGACCATGCTTTTGTAAAACCATGTTTAGAGATACTGGGATCACATTATGATAATTATGTCAGCACTGCACTTTTCAATTGAATGTGAAATGTGTGCTTATACTCCCACATAGATATTCTTTACAGCCAAACAATACAGTTTAATGAATTTTAGTCCCAATTCACAGAAACACCAAATTATAATCAACTAAAATAATATAGAAAAATATAGCATTTTGAAAATAGTTTTTAAACAACTGAGGAAATCTTCAGACACAATTACTGAATGAATGCTATGAAAAGAAAGTTGGCATTTATCTCAGTTAGGACACAGATCTTCCAACTATTTTTTAAAAAAATGTTAGTGACTGCCTTCTCTGGATTAGTATCAAACTGTGTATTCAAGCATAATGAGAACACAATAAAAAGACAAATATTTTCTGAATAAAGTTTGGAAATGAGCAGATGATATAAATAATACTTACCAAAGAAAACTTTCCATCAACAATATCACTATCTGAGATTTCTGCTCATTACCTGCTAAATAATATTAAGTTGAATGCCCAATAAGAAAATGAGAAATAATGATCTCATAATGCTTAAATCACATAAACCAAATAGAACTTTGTCTTCTGAGCTACAAGTCTTACTATCTTACTATCATTGATCATTTCTCACACACCATTATGAGCACTTAGAGTTTGTGCTATTAAGGTGATTCGTTAGGGAGTTCTTCAGTGAGAGAATACTCAAGCTCATAACAAACTATGCTTTGTACTGTTTTCATACGGATACACAGAAAAGTAAACCATGAAGTGCTGTCTGTCTCTCATGATCCTCTTAACTCATCTGTGAATTCATGAGATCCTTTCAAGGGATTCTCCTTTTTATGCTTGCTCTTTAAATGTAAAATGAATATATTATTACTCCCTTTTCTCCTCTTCTATAATAATCTCTCTACCAATTTCACCCACAAAAAAGCCTTCAGTTACTGCCGGTGTATCTATTTTGCTTGAACCCTCTTCTGAGTAATAGACTTCATTTCTGACCACCTCAGCTTTTTCAGCTCTGTGGCCAGTATGTATCTCAAAATTATGAAGTTAACTTGACCTCATTTTTTTTTTCTTCCCCTACACCACTTAAACCGGTTCCTATTCCTCCCCGTTGTCCTATTTCTAGTGAATGTCACCGACATTCATCCAGTTACTCAATTGTCAACCTGGAAGTTTTTCTGAATCCTTCTTCTCCCTCAGATCCAATTAGTGACAAATTCTGTATCTTTTGTCTCTTAAATATCTCTAAATCATCTCTCCTTTCTCCTATGTTCACCACCATTGTCTTGGTGCAGTTTTTTTTTTTTCTGATGCAGTTTTTTATTCTCTATCACTTGCATTACTGCAATTGAAAGGAAACTGAAACTGTGCCAGCTCATTCATTTATATATCAAATATTCATTGAGCACCCATGCTGTTTCAGATTCTGAACAAAGTCTGAGAATGAAATAAGGAAACCAACCCTGTACCTATTGTGAATACTAGAGTTTTCTATGTGAAAACTAACTAGGATTTACTGTCCATGCAATATAAGCCAGGCACATTACCGTTTAGGATCACTACTCATCCCAGTGAGCTTCAAAGATAGGCACGATTATTAATCCCTTTCTAAGGGGAGATTAAGTAATGTTCTCTGTTTCAGAGAAAAAATTCAAAACTTGTCTATCTCCAATGCTTTTTACTTTTCCACTACACCATTCAATTCCACTATACCATTAAAATTGCAATGCTTTCTTATGCCTTTGTACATTTGAATAAACCATTCAGGCATCCTGGAATACTTTCATCTCATTGGTCACCTGATGAACTATGATTTGTCTCCAAAGCTCAGCCGATGTGTTATGTGCTCCAATTAGCCTTCCATGATTGCACCAGGAAGATGACACACATTCTTCTAAGTGTGCCCTAGCAACTTGAGGTTATACCTAGAAAAAAACATATCACAATGGCTTACAATTATGTTCTTGTTTGTCTCCCTCTCAATACTGTGTACTCTGAGAAGGCAGAGACATTTACTCATTTAACTATCTGCTAGTATGGAATAGATCCAAAATAAGTTATTTCACAGAGTTTGAGCCAAGAAAGCTGTTCTAAATTGTACATGAGCTGCTTTTGGCCACTCCACTGTGTCTTTCTGATCTCATTTCCTACCTTTCTTGCCTTTCAGTTCACTCAATCCAGGCATATCGGCCTTCTTGCTCTTCTCCAAACATGCCAAATTCTCTCCTACCTCATTCATGGCAACTGAACTGGGTTTTCTCACTGCCTAGAATATCCTTTCCCCATTTTGGGGGCATGTTTTCTTTTTTTCAACTATTTTTAATTGAAATATACTTTATTTACAATGTTTCAGGTATACAGCAAAGTGATTCAGTTCTGCATATACATATATTCATTCTTTTTCAGATTCTTTTCTCATATAAGTTATCACAGAATATTGAGTAGAGTTCCCTGTGCTATACAGTAGGTCCTTGTTGGTTATCTCTCTTATATATAGTAGTGTGTGTATGTTCATCCCAAGCAAAGCAGTGCTTTTTAAATATATGTATATGACCTGGAGCTTTGATAGCCTTTAACTAAAAAATAAAACAAAGCAAACAACAACAACAAAAACCCCACCTTTGTAACTCTAAATGCTATAGCATTTACAATTTGTAATCCCCAACTGATACAGTCATGTACAGCCATTGTACTTTTGTTACATTTTTAGCATGTGTCTTATTTACTTCACTAGATTATAAACCCCAGATAGAGAAAATGTGTGGCTTAAACCTCCTTGACAGATGCCCTAAATGCCAACAAATATAGTGACAGTGTGCCTCACGCACTGCTCCCAGTTGCTTCCTAACTGTACTTCTGGCAAAATGAGTGGGCAGAAGAGTTTATGAATACAACCTAGGGCTTACAATATGTTTTAGCTCAGGAAAAGTCCATATGTTACTGTTTTTAAAGGAAATATTTATAGCAAAACTACTATCAGTTTAGTTACCATTCTTAACAATTATATATAATTCTCATTTAACCCCATATCCTTCAGTCTTTTCTCAGTTGGTTGTAAACAAATTTTGGTGATCAGTTGTTTGTTTAAACTTATATTTTTAGTTATATAATTATTTAGAGTGGGCATAATTGGGAGTCATTGCATCAGTGTCACAGACTAGGTAGCTTTTTCATTGATCTTTCCGGGAAAGCAAACCCTATTCTGCGAGCCCCAAACAAACTTCTTGCGGCACAAAATTTCCTCCATTTTGAACCATGTCTCACCTCATCCTAATGCAGTTGTAGACCTCAAATAATTATAAGAAATGGTCACCAACACAGTTCTTCACATCTTAGACAATATTCTGCGTTGCTTACTGCAACACAAATTGGTTATTAATAATGATTTTCATAGTGCTCTGCCAGCTGGCTTTGTTGGAATGACTAGAAAGATGAGTTACCACTTGGCAATACCATTTCATTCACCTTCCTATCGTAAGCACTGTGTAGATGAGATCCATTTTTTCAGTTCCAAAATTCTGGGTGAGATAAAGGAAGACTGATGGAGCTTCCTTGGAATAAAACAAATACAACACATACATCCTCTATAAGGAATACAAAGGATCTAATGGATTGAAAGCAAAGATGAATAGCCCACATCTATCACTCTATTTCAAACGTATCTTACGGTCCAGTGCAGTGCCACGAGGAGAGACTTCAGTTCAGGAGAGAGAAATGGCAGAGAAGGCAGTGAAAGTACTGGCCCTTTGTCCCTGATAACTCCCCGTGGAGTCGAGTGGCACTCATGTGAGGAGACTTTCCTCTGAAACACAGCACCTTCTCTTTGCAGCCAGAGCTGGAGAGCACTGATCATGCTGGGTTGAAAAGCATTCACACTGGCTGCTCTCTTCATTCTCTCTTGAAAGTGCTATTTGCTTTACTCCACAAGGGATGAATTCCATTGACTTGATTTTTAAAGAAAATGTGAATGGCTAAAAATGCGTAAGTACTAAAAAAAGATTGAGTAAAGCTAACTTGTCTTTTCTGATTTCAAAAGATCTTTTTACTTGGCTTAAAAAAATGCCTTGGAAATCTCTTTTGTTTGTCAAGAGTGGATGCAGCTTTTAAATGTTTCAACACAGCTGTTTCCATCTTCTTTGTTTAAAAAAAGAAAAAGAGTCGTAGAGACCTGACGCAACAGAAGCAACACAGGCGGGAGTTATCATCACTCCTTGCCTTCTCCCTGTTGTACATGTACCCATGTGTGCGCTGGGGGTGCTGATAGAAACCTGACATAAAGGTCTAAGTTGCACATAACATATGTAGAAAGACTTCTCTAATTTCTTACCACTACTCAGTTCCTGACAACGGATCTGGAAATTTACATTTTATGGAAGCAGTTTTATGGACATTTAGGCAAAAAATCAGGAGATCTGGAAATATGCTCTACATTTTGTATTCTTGCTGACCATTCTTTGTATGATGTTAGATCATTTTTAGAAGATATTCTGTACCATAATGACTATTTTCTATCCGCAATAAATATCGTATATTAAATATATGGAAAAATAGTATCGCAAAATGAAAACACAATAACAACAAACGTTCTATAAACAACAGTGACATGTCAAGAGTGGTGCCATGAGGCTGGTCCACCCCAAGTGTGAGCAGTAAGGGGATGGACTGAATGCAGTGAGCAGTAAGGGGATGGACTGAATGCAGAGAATTTTAAAACAATAATAAAACTGACTAAAAGCAGTATTTGAACATTATTAGCATTCATGAACAGTTCGAAGCAATATCATTGATGAAATTCATGTCTTTCCCGGGTTTTGTGGTTGATAGTGGTCTAAGTTCTAAACAGTTGCCAACACCCAGAATAGCCTGCTTCCACTGCCCAACCCCACTCCTGAGAAAACCCTGCTAAACCACTGAAAAAGGATTAAGTTGTTAAGGTTACTATTACTTTTCAACTTTCAAACTTGAGTTATCAAGGTCTGTGCTTTTCAAACTTTAATGTGCATATAATTATCTGTTGTTTTAATAGGCAATTTCTGATTTAGTTGGACTGGGTGGGAACAAGATTCTGTATTTCTAACAAGCTTACTGTTGATGTTGCTGCTTCTAGTCCGTGGACCACAGTTTGAGTGGTCAGGGTGTGGAAAACATTCCCTAGGAACATTAGTGGAGCAACCCTTTAAAAAGTTTCAATAAAGCAATGAAAAAAAAAGTACCAATATCCTCACAGTTCCTTACCTTTTTGAATGAAAATGTATGCTATCTTATTACTTGTTCTTTCAAAACCAGAATGCTAATCTAATATTCTGCATTTGATTGCATTGATGCATGAGGTTTTTCTTTTTTTCCAGCTTATATATATATTTATATATATGAGAGAGAGAGGCAGAGACAGAGAAACAGATTTAAGATTTAATATCTTGGCAAATTCCAGGTATACAACACTGTACTGTTAATTATAGTCACCATGTTGTACATTAGATTCCCAGAAGGCATTCTTGTTATTACTGAGTGTGTATACCCTTTGTGTGTTATACGTATTATATACTATACTCCTACAATAAAGTAAGCTAGAAAAAAGAAAGTATTATTAAGAAAATCATAAGGAAGAAAAAATGCATTTACAGTACTGTACTCTGTTTATCAATACCATAAATTTATGTCATCTGTTTATAAGATGAATCATCTGTCAGTACCTATATTGATGTTACCTTATATGACACAAAACACTGTAGATGTTATATATATTACTAACACTAGACATCAAAAATGAAAGATAATGTGAAAAAGAAATTAATATTTATTTACAGATATAACAATTCATGCACTGATAATGAAGAAACAGCAATATAATTGCTTTATGGTATCTTAGTGTAATCAATAGGATTGTTTCATGGTAACCTGTACACTAATGAATGAATCATTATAAAGTTTAATGGGATTCAGTAGTACAGTCATATTCATAATACAGTATTGGAAACATTGTTGTATTTAAAAAAAAAAAATTTAACCTGTCATGATAGGCCGATACAGTTTCTCCAATGATGAGAGAGAAAGAGGAATACTATACAGTCATGTAATTCTTTGAAAGCAAAGCTATAAAACAGTAAGAAGACTAACACATTATTAATTTTATTTTAATGTCACTCATGCCTATGTAAGGATAGGCTGTCCACCTTAATAAATGTCTTGTGCAGAATGTTTTACACGTATATTTTTGTATCTTGAAAAGAAATCCACAAGTAAGTGGACCTGCACAGTTCAAAATTGTGGTGTTCAAAGGTCAACTGTAAATAGTAACATGATCAAATACACATTTGAGCAGGACCACTCTGGCTGCTCTTTAGTATGGATTGTTGAGGAGTAGGGAGGTCCAGGAGGAGGTTATTACAATGCTCCTGACAAAAGAAACCTCTGAAGAGGATTCTGATATTGTTGCTATTCTGAGAATATTTCCTTTTTTACTAATGTTTCCAAAAGCAAAGATATTTGCAAGTTCTACATTTTTTTTTTTTTTTTTGGTCACCCCAAGTAAGAGACGTAATTGAAAGACAAATCTTCACATTTGTGAAGATTTCACCTTCACGTTCTCACCTCTACCAATGAGAAAAGAAAATCAAATTTAGGAATGTTTCTCTAATGAAGGAAACTATATATTGGTGCTATTAAAAGAGTAACATTGTATTAAATATGCAACTTTTATTAATTTTTTTATATGTCTTTATTGGAGTATAATTGCTTTACAATGTTGTGTTAGTTTCTGCTATATAACAAAGTGAATCATCTATATGTATAGGGATATCCCCATATCCCCTCTGTCTTGAGCCTACCTCCCACCCTCCCTATCCCACCCCTCTAGGTGGTCACAAAGCATCAAGCTGATCTCCCTGTGCTATGCAGCAGCTTCCCACTAGCTCTCTATTTTACATTTGGTAGTGTGTATATGTCAGTGTTACTCTCTCACTTCGTCCCAGCTTCCCCTTCCCCCGCTGGTTCCTCGAGTCTGTTCACTATGCCTGTGTCTTTATTCCTGCCCTGCCACTAGGTTCATCAGTACCATTTGCAACAAGTAACATTTGCAACAAATAATGAATATTTCTATGGGATATTAATTTAAAAAGCATTTTGAGTATTCTTCTGTAGGATTTAAAAAGCTATTTATATAGCAAAAGCCAGGTTTATAATCTCTACCTCTGTTATAGACATGGAAGCCATGTCTGCTCTTTGTACCTTAGTCTGGTCTGCAGCACAGAGGAAAATGACACTTGGGCTATCTATACTTTTGTGCGAAGATGTAGTATTGTCAAAATAAAATAGATGCAAATTTACTTTGGGAAGTTAATAAGCTGAATTTACATGTAGATTATTGATAAAATTAATAGTATATATGATTAAATCAATCTAAATTACCATTCATTTTTCCATTTAGTGTATTTTTCAACCATTATTGAGAATCTGCTATATGCTGGCCATTGCACTGGGTATATGGGAATAAAACTAAATCAATAATTTATCCAGAGAACTAGCTGGTAAAGATAGCAAACATATTCATAATACAGCAATTATGGTAGTAGTAATATTAAGCCTGGGGTGCTGACAGATCATGTGGTAGTAATATCTAACCAAAGTACAGCATTAAGGAAGACTCCTCTGACTTGAAAAATATAGGATCTAATCTGAGCAATAAATAAGGATACGGTATAAGAGAGTGAAAACCAGGGCATTCCAGGTTGAGCAAGCAACATGTATAAGGCATAAAAACATGTGAGGCCATAGTAGCACACTAAAGTATAGGGTGGAGGAGCATTTTGACGAGTATGAAACTGGAGACATAGGCAAAGGTAGATTTAATGGTCTAATGTGTCATCATAAGAGTCTTGGGCTTCCGACTGAAAATAATCAAGAAACATTGGTGATCTGAGTTTGGATTGGGTGGTGTGTGAGAGTACCTGCAGGGATACCGGGAAGCTCTGTAAAAAATTAAAACAAATAATAGTAATAGCTTGAACTGGAACATCAGTATGAAGATAAAAAGCAATACTGAATTCAAGAGGCAGTAAAATTGACAGGATTTGAGGATTACATGTGGAAAGTAAAGGAGAGGAAACAGAGTATATAGGAATATTTTTGGCTGCAAATAACAGAAAATACAACTAAAAGTTTCAAAAAGAAATAAGAGTTTCTTCTTCTCACATAATACCCCTGGAGGTAAGGATTGTAGAAGGTCAACCTTGTCATTAGGGATCCAGTTGTCTCTAGCTATTTGCTTCATGATCCTTGACATGTTTCCTTTTTGCTCTTGCATGTGGCCTCATGGTCAAGTGCTTACTGTATTCTAGGCCTCAACATCTACCTTCCGGGCAGGATAAAAGGGGTAAAAGGAAAGATGGCATTTTGGAAATCTTTTTATATCAGATTGGCCAGAACTGTGTCACATGATCAACCAATATTGAAAGGGAGGCTGGGAAATCAAGCATTTTTAAAGCTTGTATAGCTTTTGGAGGAGAGACAGATAAGAGAGAAGAGAACTGGATAGGTGATGGGATTTATCAACCTATGGCATCTGTTCCAGAGACACACAGGAAAGTGATAATCACTAAAATGGAGGCTTCAAACAGGTGAGAAGAGATATGTGAAACACAAGCAGAAAAATTAGTCTTATAATGTGGAACATGTCCTCCATCAATGTAGAAGGTGATAGATATGTGTGTTGATACAGCCTAAAGCAAAGAAACCTAACAACACATCACAATCTCTAACTACATTGAGTATCTACAACATTTTATTGGATTATTAGTACTATCAATGGCTAGAAAAAGGAATTCATTGCAATTATTACATATCCCTAGTTCCATTCTTGTCTTTAACTCTTTCTTCTATGTGTATAGCAAAAATGTGCTACTCTTAGTATAGTACATTAAGGTAATACAATTTTTCTTCACCTCGTTATACATGTATAGATAATTCTAATATATAGCATTTGGTTTACATGAAATCAACTGTATGCAAATTGTTGCATAAAGCACATAAAATGAAGTTAGAGATGTGGGAAAATTTTGCATTATGTAAGGAAAACAGAGTCACAAAAGAATACAAGCTGAATGCAATGTGAATCATTTCCCCTGGTGATGTGTAACATGGTGGCTCTGAGCACAACACACACGAGGCTCCCCAGAGGAAAAAGAGTTTTGTTCTTAATTTCAAGATTTTCTGTGTTTCCTATTGGTTCAGCTCATGTCATTTTGGTATTATTTGTGTCATTCTTTCTTTTACTGCATGATAATTAGAACTAGAAAGAAAAGGTTATAAATCTGTTCAAATACATAAAAGAAGGCACAGTCATGTTAACAATACAATATTTGTGGAGAGCCATGCATTATTCTAAAGATTTAGAGCTCGTGCCAATTGTTGTCATATAAAACTGTAAAGACATTGCTAGTGCTAATGTTTAGGGGAGGTATATTTCTCAAGTTCACATCCCTGAAAATGTCTTTCAGTCGCTTTCATATGAAACAAATACTGCTTCCTTTCAGGAAAACGAATTATATTTTGGGTCACAAAAAAACTTTAAAAATTTTAAAAACTCGAAAATGAAAACTACAGTGAATTTTTTAAAATGTATACAAAATCTGACCTTACATGAATAGATATCTTCAAAGAGGAAATAAAAATATACAATTAAGAGCTGAAACCATAAGGGACAATAATTTGAAAAAAGAAGTATAAGAAAATTAAAGGCGATAGAATCATTATTATTTCATTTTTATTTTATATCATTGTTTTTAATATTCCTGTCTGCCATATACTGTTAGGAGTAAGTAGATATCATCCAACCTATTTGTAAATACTTACATAAATCATAAGCTTTATTTGGTTATAGTTTTGAGGCTAGTATAGAGTTCATGAGCAATCATCATTATTTTTCATCATTTATTCATTTAACAATTTCTGGATCTGATTTGGGTTGAGATTCCTGGAAAACACTCTGAGATGGAGATTTTTGTGTGGAAAATTACTGAGGACTCATCTCTGGTACAGTAACTGTTGAGGAATGAAAGCAGTGAAATTGGGTGGAGAAAGAACTTTGACTGGGATGCTCCTGTGAGGAGCTCTGTATTGTGATAGCCTTTCAGCACTGTCCTGCATTGAGGTGAAGTAGTAGGGCCTTATATCCTAACCTCAACTAGTTTTTGGTCTGGGATGCACCAGAGAAGGAAGCATGACCGTGGATAAAGTGGCTCTCTTTGGCTGAAGGTTAGTTTTGGAGAAGAAATCAGCTGTGGTGCTAGCACTCCCAGCAGCTGGGAGATGAGGACTTAGTCTGGGGTTAGGTTCTGGGATCTGGAGGATACACCACAGCATTCAGTGCAAGAATCACTTTTGTGCCAGAAACACTTTTAGGTACTTGGATAGTCATTGAATAAAACCAACATATATTTCTGCCCTTATGGAGACTGCACTCATACACTTTTCATTTTCATTAGTATCAGTTGCCCTTATTAATGCAATTTGTCTTGGGTGTTTTTTTCTTTTTCTTTTGTATATTCACACCACAGCTTGCTTGCTCAATTAATGCTTAGTTATATTTGTAGGGTATAGCTTTTTTGTTTTTCTACTTTTACATTCTGGATTATTTTGTTTGAGGCCAGTTTTCTTGTAAAGTAACATGAGATAAAATTTGATTTCAAAAAGAATATTCCATATAGAGATACTTCATTTTTTTTTTTTTTTTGGTTGTGCCTCACAGCTTGGGGGACATTAATTTTCTGACCAGGGTTTGAACCACACCCTGGGCAGTAAAAGCGCGGAGTCCTAACCACTGGACTGCCAGGGAATTCCCAAGAGTTACTTCATATTTTAATTTATATTTTTGTGTTATATGAGATCTTATTTATTTAATTTAATTTATTTATTTTTCTTTTTTGGAGTTCTTCCTGGTTTATATAATATTTTATCTGTGTTTATCATCTGTAAGATTTAGGAAATAGAAGTTCTGTTCTTAATGCTATTCGTGACTATCACTGAGTTTATAAAATTCATATTTAAACTTACATTTCTTTCATTATCAAAGACAAATAAAATATACTGTTATTTCAGATACTTCTGTTGCCCTTGTTTTTTCCTCTATCTTTCAATCTTTGATAAATATATGTTGATAAACCTATTTTAAGTAGTTTTGCTTGAATTCTATTTTGTAACCATATTTACAATTATTTGAATAGTTTTATATATTTTATACTTTTATGAGTATCTTCTCTGTTCCAGGCATTGTGTCCATACTGGAAAAAACCACTCAGCAAAAAAGATGCAATGCTTACTGTCATGGAATTTTCAGTCTAACTGATTTTAGTGCTTACTTCTGTTCTTTTTATATATTTAGTTTTATCTTTCTGAATTTATAATTTCAACTTAACCTTGGAACAGATAAATATCTGTTTTCTTAGGAATTTAAATTTAAAAATTCATATACTTTTAAGAGTTATCTTATTTTTTTGGATTTGTTTTCTAAGGGAAGATGTTCTATTATATTTGAAATGAGGTTTCAATATTTTGTAAAAAAATCTTGGATCTTCAAGAATAAAGGTATATTTGTAGCCCAAGCTCATCCTTCAATTTGAGGAAAGTTTCTCTAGTTATATATTTAAATTTTATTTTTTTTCTTATTACTCTTGTTTATTTCCTTCACTTTAGAGATAATCATATCCACTTACTATTTTCATTTTTTGTCATTTTCTTTGACATTTTGGAATAGTTTCTCCCCACATCTCATATTTAATTATATAGAAAGTTAAGCCTGCCTCTCTGCCTCTGGCTATCCAGAATATTGATTTTTATTTTGTTTTTCCATTTTGGGTTTTCTTACTTTTTTTTCTCTTTTTCTTTTTTTTTTTTTACATTTTTGCATTTCATCCTATACACTTAATATGACTCCCTAGTCCTGTTTTAGAGAATTTTATCTAAGCTTTTGGTGGACTTAAATAAGTGTGTACTGAAATTTTCATCTGTTCTTTGCTGAAAAGTAAATTACATAAATACACTTTTTAATGTAATGTATCAATATATTGTTTTATTTTCTTTATGCTGCACACTTTTTTGGAGGCTTACAATTTTTTTGTTTGTTTTTATTTTTGTTTGGTTTATTGGGGGGGCTAGTTTGTTTAGTCAATTTGAATGGAGAGAGATCTATTAAAATTTTATGGTTTTCAATTTCCAGTGCCTAGCAGTCATTTATATACTATGGTCAATTATTTTCTGGCTAAACTATAGAGTCGCTAGAGATACAGTTTTATAACTCCCTACGAAGACAAATTAATGCTTTTTCTGTATCTATCCTGGTTTGAACATATTTTCTTAAGCAAGTTGGCATCACAAGATGTAATGCTTGGAGTAGTCATGAATTGAATGGAGGGATGTTTAGGGAGAGGAATGACCAAACAGGGCTCTCATCCTTGCTTACTGAAACAAGAGAATACAGCCATTCCCTTTCTGAGACAGAAAGAAAGGAATGCCTGTTTTCTAGAACTGGATCAAGACACTGGATGAGTTAAAATCAATTCTTTCCTTTTTAAGTATTACTTGCCTTTTTCTGATGCAGGATTTCAAGTGTGTAGTAGATATTCCAAATATGATTCTCATTGCGTTGTAATCAACCATGTAATTAATGGAAATTCTACACAGATTTTTGCCATTGGGCCTTTAACTTTTATCTAACAGTTTTTTTTAATGCCTCCACATTTGGCTTTTTATATATCTTCATGAAATTTTCAATGCTCCATTTGGATTCTGTGTGGACAGATCCTCTAATTTTGTTATAAATGTCTGTCTAATGAATGAAATACATTGTTGGCCAAGCAAATTAAATAAATGAAGGAACAGTTCTTATGTTCCCCTTATGTAAACCAAGACATATATTCTAGCCCTCTCTCATAAAATTTTAGAGAGAAAAAAATCCAAGAATGTTATGTATTTCTGTTGATATTAATACATAATGTTTTTAGAATTTTTTTCTCTAAAATATTACGGGAGACGGCTAGAATGTATATCTGTTGTTAACACTAAGGGGAGCATAAGAAACTTTCCTTCATTTATTTAACTTGCTTAGCCAACAATATGTTTCTCTCATCGGACAGACATTTGTATCAAAAAAGAACATCTGTTCTAACAGTGGAATTTGGGGGGCAGTCAATGCTTAAGTAATTGTGTTTAATTGATGGCATTTATACTTCATAAATAAATAAATAATAACAATATCACGAAATAAAACACTCTGAAAACCAAATTATTATGGAAACATTCCAACATGAATTTGCTTATTACTTTGACGTATGAGATTACTTATCATTAATTATATGCTGGAATCATAGAAACATTTGCAAGCAAGATAGTAGATGATAATAAAATCTGACTATAGATTTGTAATTATATTGATGGTTTAGAAGATTTCTTTGTTTAATTTAGAGTAATTGAAAAACAAATGTGGTTGATTACCAATTTTGTATCCAACCCAATCTTGAAGTTCTGTTCCTTTTTCAAAAGAACTTGTATTTTTAAAATCTGCTTCTTATTCTACATTTTCCCTGCAACAACTCTCATTCCGACTCTGATTACCTTATATCCAGACATTTTTCATAATTTCTCAGCCTTCTTCCTGACTCTTGATGACCTCCACTTTATACCCTGCCAACAGATTCACATTTCTGAAAGCATTTTGATAATATCCTATCCTATTCAAAACGCTACAGTAACTCTCCTTTCTCTTATTGTAAATTTAGTTCTTTGTCCTGATAGCATTTCTTTCTCTCTTTTTTGTTGATCCATCCTGATGGAGTAGTTACTCAATCTCCTCCCAATGTAAGTAATCCAGATTTTTCCCAATGTAATTAATGAAATCAGTCCTCTTGTTCTTCCCCTATCCACTTTCTGTCACCCCTAAGTTCTTCCTCCACTTTTCCCATTGGATATTAAGCATCACCGTCTGATGTAATTCCTTGCAAAGAATGTCTTCCCATTTTTTTCTCTTTTCAATTTCCCATTTGAGTCAGTTGACATTTCACCTCTTGCATCAAACTTTCCCCACTATTTATTTATATGTGAGCTGTTCCCTGTCTTCAAAAAAATGCTTTATTGCCAATAGATACACCTTTAGTGTCACTTATCATATACTGATTAAATATATAGCTTTATTTTCTGCTCAAGCACAGTTAAGTTCCTAGCAGACAGTGACTGTAGAAAATATTGTTTAAACCCTCCAGTGTTGAACAATGGACCTTATATATAGTAGTTCTCTGAATAGATACATACTATATGAAATTATGCATTAATGTTCTTTTCACTTATATTTCATAAATATATAATTATTAGAAAAAGTAGTAGTTAAAATATTTAAAGAAGAAAAGAGCTTTAATAACACTGCACATTAAAGAGTAACATATTCTCGAACAATTTTCCAGCTATTGCTTTTGGATTTGTTAGCATAATGTTAGCTGCTAAAACAGATTCCCAAATTTCAGAGGTCTAACACAATACAGTTTTATTTTTTGTTCACATTACATTCCAATACAGTGTTGCTCAGAATTGCAATGCAGAAGGGCTTTTATTCATGCGATTTTTAGTGACCCAGAGTGATAGATAGTGCCATTTTGAACAGTGTTTCTAATGTTTCTTTGGGATTTAACTTGTGGCTAGTGGAAGAGGAAAGATATTGGAAGAACAAAACTTAGAGGAGATTTTCATATATCAAGCCTAGAAGTGATGTGCAGAAATTCTGCTCACATTCCATTGCCCCAGACTCAGTCATATGGTTACACCTAACCACACTGGGCTCTGGGAAATGTAGTCTCCTTCTGGGGATTCACCTCCAGAAAGAAGTCTGTACCTAAGTAACAGGGAACCTGGATTTTTGACAGATAATTCTTTTTTTCTGCTACAGCATCCATCCAGAATTTATATTAAAATAATATATATTTATGGGGACTTCCCTGGTGGTCTGGTTGTTAGGACTCTGTGTTTCCCCTTCAGGGGGCCCAGGTTCGATCCCTGGTCAGGGAACTAAGATCCTGCAGGCCACAGGGCACGGCCAAAAAAATGAATAAATAAAAATAAATGTTAAAATAATGTATATTTAAATATCTGGGAATAATTAACTATTCCACTATTAAGAATTTTTTTAAACAATGCCAGAGATGTGACTACATTAACCTTGTATTAAGACAAGGGCATTATTCTGTTCCTATTATTGCAAAAAAAAAAAAAAAAAAAAAAAGAGCATTTTTTCAGTAGTTTCTCAAGTTACTACTTTATTATAAACCTTCAAATTATGAGAAATGCTGTAAGATTTTAATATGCCAAGAAGTATGCAATTAAAAGTATCTTTAACCTGTTCCACAAATTTAAAATAGGAGGGAACAGTTCTGTGGACTTTGCTAAAATAGATTTATTACCAAGTATATTTGGCCATTAAAGGGCATAAAATGCATAAACCCACACTTGGGTTTAGCCCAGCTCTCTAGGAATCAGACTGAAAGTACTGTAAACAGGCAACTCCTTTCTGTACTCATTGGGTCTCATTCCTTAGCCCCTCAGGAAATTACTTTTTTTAAGCTATACTAAACTTAATAGTACATAGTTTCTTTAGAAAAGGAATTTGAAAGTGCAAATGGAGGTAATACCTGAGACATACTTAATCTGCTTTTATAAAGGTGGTTTGATATACTTGGCAAATGAAGTGAGACAAATTTTACTTTATTAGGCTTTTTGACTAATCAGAGCTCACCAAGCACATAGCCTAATTCAACAATAAAGGAAACCTGCTGTTTAATATGCGACACTGTCATCAACACACAATTAGATGTAAGTGATGAACTATAAAGTCTTGGTTTACACACATGACAATAAACATAAGTGTACCTCACAGGAATCTTTCAAATAACTGAGGTACTCAAATCTTAGGGTGAGTCTTTTTTTGAAAAAGTCTTAACTAAACTGAAGAGGATTAGGTAAGGCAGATTTGACTGGAGTTTGTCTAAAGTTAGAAGAAAAAAGAATTATAGTTAAGATTCCTTGAGATACTGCTATATACAAATTCTTTTTATAAAATTAAATGCTGACCCAGGGCTTCCCTGGTGGCACAGTGGTTGAGAGTCCGCCTGCCGATGCAGGGGACACGGGTTCATGCCCTGGTCCGGGAAGATCCCGCATGCCGCAGAGCGGTTGGGCCTGTGAGCCGTGGCCGCTGGGCCTGAGTGTCCGGAGCCTGTGCTCGGCAACGGGAGAGGCCACAAGAGTGAGAGGCCCGTGCACCACAAAAAAAAAAAAAAAAAAAAAAAAAGTTGACCCGTAACATGCTAAAAATTCTAATAAATTTATTGTTAAGTTAGGAGCTGAATAATGAAAATTTTACTTCTTTTACTTTTCACTTTTACATATAAAAACACAAAAATCTGTTTACATTCACAACACTATAGGGTCAGGTATGTTGTTCAAATCCTGGCCCTACAAATTGCAGGTTTTGTGTTTTTAAGCCACTTACCTAAAGTTTCCTGTGCCTCGGTTTCCTAATCTGGGAAATAAGAATAATATTTGTACTATATCATAAACTTACTATGTGAATGCAATAATTTCAAAAACATAGAATGTTTAGACTTGTTTCATAATACATTCTCTTTTAATGCTAACTGATGTTAGTGCTGCAGGAAATTTTCCATAACGTAGAACACACTTTATTCCAATTTCCTGGACAGGGAACTACCAGCCCTCCTTTTTGGCAGGTTTTATGTCCTCTTTTTTCTTTAATTTACAGGTGCTGACTTCCCAACAGTGTGTAAATAATTGGGCACATACTCAATTTTATCACTACTCCCAAGTGCCTTTCCTTGAAATATATAAGCAGAAATAAAAGATTCTAGTCTAAATCTGAAATAGCATTTTAAAAAGGAAGTTAAAAAAATAGTTAATGGAGTAATCTTTTGTCTTGTATACTGATTGAGTACAGAGTCAGGCTTGCTGAGAGAGAAGACTGAAGTAGTTATTCAGGGAGAAGAGACAGGAAGAGCGAGAGAAGACAGTCCCTGAATTTTTAAGAACTTTAATGTCCTGGTTCCTAGTTTATATGTGCAGTTGATTTTCATTTTTTTCCTCATTTTTTCCCATAGAGCATGACTTGAAGAATTGGTTCCTGTAATTTTCAAAATAAGAGCTCTAACTGTGCTATATCATCCAATAAGGGTGGGAAAATGGGTTAAATAAAGGTATAAATGTTCTCTGAGGATTTGATAATCTATTTTATAAATCTCAAAAAAAAGGGGATTAGTCTTGCTGTTTATCCCTAACATAATTGTCCATGGAATTTTATTTTCCCCTTCAACAAACATCTCCAAACAAATAATGGTCCTTGGAATGACCACAGCTAGCATCACTATACAAAGAATATATTTGTGATAGTTCTCTTTGCTATAACTCAGAGAACTAAGTCACGGTACTGGACAGGCCAAATCTTAGAATGTCCGCCATGCCTTCTGGGAAAAACTGACTCTAATCTATCCTCTGATGCCTAGACAATAATGTGTTGTTCCTCAAGACTCTAGCATAAGGGTTTCAAATCATAGATGGACTAGTGATGCACTGTCTGGCCAGCTATCAGAAATAAATGTTTTGAAATGGTATCCACTCTCTGAAATTTGAACTAGAAAGTTACCGACTTAATTGTTGCAGGCTAAGAGGTTCAAAGCTGAGGATGCCTGGGGAAAGAGTTGCAACCCTTGGAGTCATTGCATGTTGATGGATGCAACCACTGGCTTTTCTGCTCAGTCCTTCTCCCCTTTAATTGCCTACCCCTCCTCAGTGGTGAGTTTCTAGCAGCCTTATTTCACTGGGAAGCCCTGCTCTGTGGCCATATTTGCAATTGCATACTTTCTCCCAAGATGGAATTAGAACTAAGAGAAAGGCAAGTCCTTCATAATATTGAATTCTGAACGAGGGCTTAGTAATTCTGGGTGGACATATTTCATCATGCAAACTGGGGAACAGAGAAAACTGGTGTATAGAGAAGGAAAAAGAATAAAGGAAAAAAATGTATTGAGAAGCAGAGATGAATGTTCAAGGCAAAATATTCTAGTTCCCTTCCTGAAAAAGAAGACCCTGCCCTTGGGGTCTTACCTGTGTTTACCTTTATATCCCTCCTCCCCTTAAAATTAAGCTGGCTTTGGTTGGCTCTTTTTATATGCAATCAAGAATCTTAATTTTTTAAAAAATCACAGTTTGTAGGGAAGAGAGAACATAAGTAAGAAAAAGCTAGGAGATAAAGAACAGAAAGAAAATTACCAGTATCTAGAAGAGAATGGAGAGTTTGTGCACAGAAGCAGGAATACTATGATAAATCCCATGGAGCCAAGGACAAATATAGAATAACCGGTTCTCAGAGCTGCCTCGTTCCATCTGATCTTCCTGTCACAATTCCAGTCTACAGGTTTTCTTAAAATGCTTGCTACCCTTTTCTTGAGGTAATTTTAGGAGGGAACTGTTTTAACCAATACAAAGTGACTCATTAAAAAGTTATCAACCACAGGGTGTTTAAAGAGGAGGAAAGCTTGCTCAAGAGCGTTCATGCCCTTACATTTGCTTAAATGGATCAATCAAATTTGTTATATAAACCACAACAGCATGCATACCTGATTAGCAATCTCCAAGTAATTGTTATGCTCAGACATTCTCTGGGCAAAGCATGTTACAGAATGTGTAGACGTTCTCATGAAAAGAAACATTTTCAGATTTAAGATAAAAGAAACATAAAATGTGTTATTTCAAATTTTGTTCACTAGAGATTAATTTTATGTATTTTCTTCCCAGTTTCTGTGTAGTAAATGTGTTAATAATATTGCCAACTTCCTTCTGATGTTAGAAAGAATACAGAATGAAGTTTATCAGAGGAGTCTGAAATCCCTTTCTAAGAGTCTATATTAATAAATAAGTAAACAGTAGGAATTTTGAAATAGGTGTATCTTTTTATCCCAGATAAGTTTAGCATTTTAAAATGTCACCTGAGAAAAGAATAATGTTTCGTGTCTAAAGGCACAGATAATTGCACCCAACTGTGTTAAAACACAGAGCTAATTAATTTTTAATTGTCACAGTATCTGTCTCTCTTCCTCTGTCTATTTTTCCCCCTCCATTATCAGTTTAAAGTTTGCAAGGAGGAAACCACTTATTGGTGGAGCTGCTTGAAGTGACAGGTATCTGGGTTAAGATTTTATACAGAAATTTTAAACTTGTTTTATTGAAGCATAACACACACACATACAATTGTCAATTTTTACAAATTGAGCATACATGTAACCACAACCTAGATCAAAGATAGAACATTACTTCCCAAACCCTCCTACTGTCCCCTTTCAGACACAATAGACTGCACTCCCAAGGGATAAGAACTGTCCTGACTAAACATCATAAGTTAGTTTGGTCCGGTTTTTAGTTACGTAAATGCAACCATACTGCATATACTTCTTGGTGTCTGGGTTCTTTTCCTCAGTATTATGTTTGTTAGAGTCATCCACTTTCCTGTATGTAGTTGTAGCTTGCTTATTCTCACTGCAACTACTCATGATGCAATTGTTGTCCATCATGTGACTATCCCACACTTTATCTATCTACTTATGATGGGCATCTTTTTTACTCAGGTTTTAAATCTGTGTGGCTGTGCATGAATTTTCATTATTTTCACATAAGCCAGAATCTCGTGTTTCAGTTCTAACTAGATCTTTTCGAATTTCCTGAGTAGCTAAACAATTGCACACCACCTTGTAGGACACCAGTCATATCTGGTACAGATAGATATATCAATGCACATAGTTCAGGCCCAACTCACCAATCACCTCAATATGGCTGTATCTTTAAACCATTTCTTTCTTAAAAATTAACAAGTTCTCTCCTGGAATTAGAGGTTTGATCTGAAAATTGTTGGTTTTGCACTTAAAAAATGCTGGTGCACCTTTTTTTTTTTTAATTTAGAGATTTGGATTTTCTCATTTATTTATTCATTTATTTATTTGGTTGCGCCGGGTCTTAGTTGCAGCACACGGGCACCTTAGTTGTGGCATGCAAACTCTTAGTTGCAGCATGCATGTGGGATATAGTTCCATCTAGTTCCAGGGATTGAACCTGGGCCTCCTGAATTAGGAGCAAGGAGTCTTAACCACTGAGCCACCAGGGAAGTCTCCTGGGCTTTCTCTTTTAAAGAACAGTTCTCGCTTTGTGGGATTAAACATTTGATCCATCTCAAACACAGCAAGTGTACCTCGCTGTGTTTCCTTAGCACCGAAGTCATTTCCTCATCACCTCTAGGCTGCCCTCCTAATCTACTGCTCCCTACTGTCCACTGAGTACTGGACACTCTATAAATTAATTGTTGCTACCCCAGCACTGAAACTTATGAGAAGAAAATCTGGTTAAGGTCTCCTTTCTTTACTACACTATTTATTCAGGCAACTCCACCAACAAATGAAGTTCTCCTATGATAAAAAGTAGGGCAATTTCAATGTACGAAGGAAATTTATAATTTGAAGAGGAAAGGTTGGGTACAAAGTAATTAGGAAAGTAGGGTCTAAAATGCTTAAGTTTGAAACCACACTCAACCTTGGGTAAGTAATTTTACCTCTATGTGCCTCAGATTCATTCAGACTGCAATTCCAGTTTACAGAGAAGGCAACTGAAGACTAATCCTACATCGGGAGAGGTTGCTCTCCCCGGTGCCGTTGCTCTTGATGAGATATGTCAGCCCTCAGTTTCCTGTTTTTCTTCTTGTGGACTCCTCCTTTCTTCATCAGTTCTTTTCCTGAGAAATATTTACTCTTTCTAACCCAATGGAAAAACAACACAACTATCAACTAAACACAACCTTGCTCAGAATGAGGGGCTCGTTTGCTGGATCCATTTGACCTTCCCTGATATTTTTCAATTGTGATTGAAAAATATTTTTCAATTGATTCATTCAATTGTGATTTATTCAGCCTGAAGGAGTTACTTTTAGAAATTACCTGGGGGAGCCAGCGATGAGTAGTAGCAGGGAAGGGAGTATGGCATCCTGATTTCAGTGACTGGCTCTTGGGTCAAGAGGAGCTATGACATCTTGTTTGACTTCATTATTGTTAGTACCATCAGTATGTACTTCAGGCAAATTGATTCTTTAGCTCATTGTTGTTCTGTTAAATTAAGCATGTGCAGATCCCAAACAACCATTACTTTTGGGATACTTGCATTTATTATATAAATCCATTTAGAAAAGGGAATATGTTCTCTTTTAAGAAGGTGATCTACACTTTCCATTGAGCTAAGTAATCTTGATTTATTGGAAAAAAATAGTTTCTGTTTTGCTTAAGGTACAGGTCCCTACTGAAATAATAAAAGCCCCAAATTATGCCTCCTTTTATTTCCCCAGGAAGAGATTTACACTCTTATTTTTAGAGTTCTTCAGTCTTCTTTGTTTACCAATTCTTCTCATTTTATTTTAAACCGTATTAATATTATTATTAACATCATATATTTCAAATGTTTATACCTTACATATCTATAGAAGTTGGAAGTTATGTATATATTATGTAATTTTTTATCTACTAGTACCATATACAATGTAGGTACCCAATTCCTATTGGCTGATGGACCTTGAAAATGTATATTCAGCTTCCATTTCTCACCAATTTAGTGAAGCCCTGCATCAAAATACACGAAGTTCTCTTATTTGCATGACTTTTAAAAATTCTAAAGTTTCAATAATTAGGCTACTTTCAAAATTGTTTCCAGAGTGTAGGTTTTGTTTCATCACAGAAAAAATTCAGAGAGGAGACAAAGAGACGAAATAAGCAAAGTGAGGATTTACTGAGAAACAGTACACTCTCAGGAGGGAGAGCAGGCAGGCTCAGTTGAGCAGCTGTCCCATTTCCTTTTGACAGGCTGGTTATATTGGATGTGAAAATAATTGGGCAGAAGATTCATTGAGGAGGGAAGAGTTTGGGGGGTAATTTCCTGGGTTTTGTTCAGTTCCACCTTCCCGAGGGGAGGGGGCGTTTTTTGTCCTTATTTGGTCTTGCTAGGATCTGTCATGGTCTCAGTACATGATGTGTACTGCTCTGGCTGCAATGCTAATTCTATTGTAACGAGAGCATAATGAGCAAAAATGTTACATTCAGACACTGGAAGTTTCCACCTTTCTTTGCCTTTAGGATGTAAGATGTATGTTTCCTGTCACATGACCTTGTAAGATGTATGGTTTCCTGTCACATGACCCTTGCCTCCCTTCTCTGCTCAAGGCCTTGTAAGATGTATGGTTTCCTGTCACATGACCCTTGCCTCCCTTCTCTGCTCAAGGCTGGCTAACTGCCTGCTCTAACAAAATGATATAAAATGGTAAATATACGACTTAAATAAATCTTTTTGTTCTAATATTAATCTAACTTGTTGGTTGTTAGATGGAACTGTATATAGGTAAATGATCTCTTTTCATGAACGCCACAGTCTCCTCTCTGGATCTGGAGATAAAAATATTTCCACAGAACATCCTAAACAACTAACACTTCTTTTTTAAACATCTAATAGGAGCTAGCCATTGTGGTGGTTGCAGAGGTGTAGATAGATTAAACATCTAGCTTCCTGATTTCAACAACATGGGATATAGCTAGGGGACAAATAATCAGTTTAATTAACTAAGTGAATTTGCGTGATGTCAGCCTGGTCAGTAGAACACTTGTATTTGTCAGAAGAGTAGAGATGTCTTAAAATTGTAGGTGGAGCTTTAACTGAGAATTGAGGGAGAACAGAGTGATTTGTCTGGTAAACTGGTGGGAGAGGGTGTTCCAGGCAGAAGAAAGAGAATATAGAAACATGTAGAGACATGAGACAACATGGTGTCCTTAGGAAAGGACATGAAATTCATTAGCACTAGTTGTTACTATTTAAGATGTGATTCCATCTTGTTATGCAGTTTCTTGGGTTTATAAACTCAGAGAGTAAATTCTTGTGAGAGTGTGAAGCTTCAATTTAGTCTCATTCTTGTTTATATTATTTGCTATAATATTTGGAAAGTACACTATTTGGTGTTCTAAGTACATTATTTACATAATTGTTTAAAAATATTAGAATCTCATTTGGCTAGCCAACTTTACACTTACTCTTCATCTATTAGAATTGTGGTGGGAAAAGGGATTATTGGTAGTATACAGACATCCTGATATGGGAAAAATAAAACAGTTTGGTTCTAGCACTGAGGGTTAAAGAGTTTGTAAATATAATTGTCAGGGCCCAATTCAATCTGCTGGTGATAACCAAATGACTCTACCCCACAAGGAGCATTCTTCACAGGTTGGCAGTGAGGCCATAATATCATGAATGTGTGGGTACCTAATGCACTTACCCCAGTTATGGTGGGCTGTATTTTGTGCAGCAAATTTTATACTAAGCCCCAGCAGATGACTGAACGCTAGTATTGCTGATAGATATATTTGTAGTAAACTGTACTAGTTATCTGCTAACTTCCAAACTATGTCTCGGTCCTTGGATACCTGTGTCTTTTTATGCATCCTTAAAATTTTTTCCTCTATTTGAGGTTGACTATGTGAGTCTTGGTTACTTACAACTCAAAGAATCCAATGCAATAAACATAGTCAACTTTCACTGATAAAGAGTAGATGGCTCTTTCTGAAACTGGGACTTGCCTCAAAGCTGGGAGGCAGAGTAGAGCAAAAACAGCTACTGTACCACACTCATTTGAGAAATAAAACGTCTAAGATTTGATGAAGTTAGGTGAATTATCCCCAAACTTTGGAATATGTAATAGCGAGTGGGGTAAGAGATTAAACCCATATCCTAGGTGTCTCAATCATTATATCGTATTGGCTATCATCTTTCAACTTTCTGTTACTGTTATGAATGTTATTGCTACTATTGTTTGTTGTTGTTATGATTGTTATTATTACACTTATGTGCACTTTTTATGCACCAGGATCAGTGCTTTACTGCTTCATATACTTTATTTCAATTGTTACAACAAAATCTTGAGATAAAATGGTCCTTGGATTTTTAGTGTTTTAAATTCTATACCAGCTGCTTATTGAAATTAAAATATTTACAAATTTAACTTCTTGTTCACAAACAATTCCTTCTCATTCTTTTCCATATTTTTTCCCACTTAATTGTTAAAAGCATGATGTTTTAGAAAAATGTCTCAGGTGTGATAATTTGTTCATGTATGAAATAGAATACTTTGGCAAACATACTTCTACCTCATTAGACATTCCTTCAAGTTATCTTAGGCACCACAAGTACAAAACTCCATCAGTGATATGGCTTTAATATCCCTTTTCCCAAAGGTAATGAAAGTAGTAATCCATCACCTACTCTGATTTGCTGCCCTCAGTAACTTAATTTCCAACTCCAACTTAGAATGGTTTAATTTCTTTCTTCATTGATCCTTTGTTCTTGAAGGGAATGAATTTAACTTCACTGGGAAATAGGTTTTATATATTTCAGTTGTTGTTTAGTAACTATTTACAGTTTTAACCTTTTTTTTTCATTCTAAACTCAAAATAAGCTCTATTCTATGTCTTGTGTTGTGTTTTTTATTTCAGATGAAAAAATTTATTTCACAGAGCTCATTATTTTATTTATTTCAATTTTCTTCTTCACTTTCCTAGTTGAGCCAAAATCTACAGCAAATACACCCAAGCACAATAACACACACGCAGGTTATGCTATAGTTTTGTCCAGCATCTTAACTCTTACTGAAAGAAACCATTTTTCCTTTTAAGTTGAAACATATTTTATTGTTTTCAGTGTGTATGTTCAATTTATCAACACTTGACTTTACTTGTCTTCATGGTTGATCTTTCTAAAGTTATAAGATTTGTTTTGGTTCTAACTAGTTTGCAGTTTTAATTTCTAGATTACTTTTTGTCAAATTTAATCATAATGCCGTCAGCTGGTTGGATGGCTTAACTCCATTTTTCTACTTCACTGATTTTTCCTCCATTCTGCCTTAAGTCATCATTCCCTGTAGGGGATTTGACAGACTAATTCTAGAAGTAAGCATTTGCCTAAGCCATTACTTCTGTGTCTGTTTCATTATGTGCCTCAAAAAGTTTTAAGTTAATATTTAGATGATTTTTATTACTTATTTTTTGTGTTTATATTTTTGCTTGCTTGCTCTACTTGTATTTGGAAAAAATAGAAATTATTTGCTAAATTTTCTAATAAATTTAAAATCCTCATCTGATACATTGGTATTAAGGAAAGTGATATGGGGAGTTATTAACAAGAAATTTGTGTATTTTTCTATTAAATTGCACTTGCTTTTATAATAATAATAATATATATTTATAATATATTTTATAAATATATTTATATATTTATAATAATATATTATTATAAAATAATAATTTTATAATAAATACTAAGGGAAACATAATCATGCATTTTTTGTATTCAGTGTATATTTTAAATGGTATTATCCAATGGTATTTACTACTGAATTATGAAGAATATTTTTCCAACAAAGAACAGCAGGTATTGTATTTTCTCTCTCATTAAATCATCATTAAGTTTTGAAACTAATAAAAATAAAATTCTAATTTACAAGCTCTTTAGAATAAGTGAGTGTGTGTGTGTGTGTGTTGAAGCAGGTGTGCAAAACAGCTTTGGTAGCACCACTGTTTCTGTGTTCTGTGTTACCTTATTCTGAGCAGGTAAACTACTATACCTTGCTCAGAGGTGATCTGACTTAAAGTGGAGTCATTATTTATAACATGAGGCTTTGAACTTAAGGGAAGTTAGGACTAGCTTCCAACATCTATAAGAAGATATGATTCTGGTCCATCAGCAGACACTGGAAATTCCCATAGAGAGGGCAGATTAGAACTAAATTCTACTTGCTGTAGGCATGGAATTGAGGAAGAAATTCCCAATTTCTTATGCTTTCCACAGGTCACACAATAAGAATTGGTAGTGGGAAGTCCCTAAATTGGGTCGGGCCAGTTCAGCATTGCACGAGGAAAGTAAAATATTACACAGGAAATAGCATTCCTGATACTGATAGCCAAAGGGGGAATAAAAAAAAAGAATACGTGACTGTGTGTTTGTGTGTGTGTGTGTGTTGAATGTAATGAATTATATTCAACCACACTGAAGAAGCTGAAAGGAGGCTAATAATTCTCAGTGCCCTGGCATGTAAAGTACAATCAGATGCTTGGTGTGTTTAGATGCTCAGTCAACTGTATGTTCCTACTCAGAGGAATATAGAGGGTTTTGACTTAGCAGTGGCAACAGAGGTGAGTCCAGCAGTCTAGCAGCCTGTGTCTGGCGGTGAAGGTGCCGGTGGTGGTGGCTTTATAACTACACTGGTCCTGGGCAATGAGCTGATGTATACTAAGACACCCAAGCTCTCTGGACTCCTGGCCATTCTCTTAGCCTTTTGTCGGTGAACTACCAAATGCTTTCCAATAAATCCCTTTCCACCTGGATAGCAAGAGTTGGTTTTAGTTGTTTTCCAATCAAACAACTATGACTAGTAATCCCATTACTTTGCTCCCAAGATGTGTAAATAACCTGAATGATCCCCTTCTTCACTCTCATTGGCTGGCCTGGCAATCTTATTTCTATCCCTGTCTTTCTCCTTTAACTGCCTGTTTGAGATGCTCTAATTACACAGTATATCTGTTTTGTTTTATGTTTTGTTTTGTTTAGTTTTTAATTCTCTCTTAGTTGCAGAAACATAGTGTTTCAGCCAGGTACACAGATATCCACAATAAAGACCAGATTTCTTAGATTTTATTATGACTAAGAGTAGTTATGTGTCTAAGGTGTGGCCAATAATATATGAGTAGAAGTGATGAGTACCTCCCTCTTTCCCACCTGCTGAAATGCATGTACAGTAATGAGTCATCTTGGAAATGTGTGAGCTCAACATACTAGGGATAGTGAAGCCATAAATTAAGTGAGCTTGGGCCTTGTTGACTTAGTTCCCATACCTACTCCAGTTTTGAAGTGACAGAATAATGTCTTTGAGTTAGAAGGACACATGATAAGTAATACAGAACCTCACCAACATTTACTTAACCATCATTCACCTCTGGTAAAGACTTTTAACCCTCCTCTACAGGTTAATGCCATCTTCTTGGCACTACAATACACATTGTCATGTGTTTTTGTTTAGTGCTACCTTTTAGATAATAAGGCTGTAAATGGAAGACGTCTACAATTTGTAAGGTATCAGGCACAAGAGCTTGAAGAGTTATGACAAACATACATATGTGTCTGATATTATTTACTGCCACCAATTCCAATTACATATCTTGACATATCCCACATATTTTTTTAAGATCTTTATTGGAGTATAATTGCTTTACAATGGTGTGTTAGTTTCTGCTTTATAACAAAGTGAATCAGTTATACATGTACATGTGTTCCCATATCTCTTCCCTCTTCCCACTCCCTCCCTCCGACCCTCCCTATCCCACCCCTCCAGGCGGTCACAAAGCACCGAGCTGATCTCCCTGTGCTATTCGGCTGCTTCCCACTAGCTATGTACCTTACATTTGGTAGTGTATATATGTCCCTGCCTCTCTCTCGCTTTGTCATAACTTACCCTTCCCCCTCCCCATATCCTCAAGTCCATTCTCTAGTAGGTCTGTGTCTTTATTCCTGTCTTACCCCTAGGTTCTTCATGACAATTTTTTCCCTCAAATTCCATATATGTGTGTTAGCATACGGTATTTGTCTTTCTCTTTCTGACTTACTTCACTCTGTATAACAGACTCTAGCTCTATCCACCTCATTACAAATAGCTCAATTTCGTTTCTTTTTATGGCTCAGTAATATTCCACTGTATATATGTGCCACATCTTCTTTATCCATTCATCTGATGATGGACACTTAGGTTGTTTCCATCTCCGGGCTATTGTAAATAGAGCTGCGATGAACATTTTGGTACATGACTCTTTTTGAATTATGGTTTTCTCAGGGTATATGCCCAGTAGTGGCATTGCTGGGTCATATGGTAGTTCTCTTTGTAGTTTTTGAAGGAACCTCCATACTGTTCTCCACAGTGGCTGTATCAATTTACATTCCCACCAACAGTGCAAGAGGGTTCCCTCTTCTCCACACCTTCTCCAGCATTTATTGTTTCTAGATTTTTTGATGATGGCCATTCTGACTGGTTTGAGATGATATCTCATTGTAGTTCTGATTTGCATTTCTCTAATGATTAATGATGTTGAGCATTCTTTCATGTGTTTGTTGGCAGTCTGTATATCTTCTTTGGAGAAATGTCTATTTAGGTCTTCTGCCCATTTTTGGATTGGGTCGTTTGTTTTTTTGTTACTGAACTGCATGAGCTGCTTATACATTTTGGAGATTAATCCTTTGTCGGTTGCTTCATTTGCAAATATTTTCTCCCATTCTGAGGGTTGTCTTTTGGTCTTGTTCATGGTTTCCTTTGCTGTGCAAAAGCTTTGAAGTTTCATTAGGTCCCATTCGTTTATTTTTGTTTTTATTTCCATTTCCCTAGGAGGTGGATCAAAAAGGATCTTGCTGTGATTTATGTCACAGAGTGTTCTACCTATGTTTTCCTCTAAGAGTTTGATATTTTCTGGCCTTAAATTTAGGTCATTAATCCATTTTGAGCTCATTTCTGTATATGGTGTGAGGGAGTGATCTAATCTCATACTTTTACATGTACCTGTCCAGTTTTCCCAGCACCACTTATTGAAGAGGCTGTCCTTTCTCCACTGTACATTTCTGCCTCCTTTATCAAAGACAAGGTGACCATATGTGCGTGGGTCTATCTCTGGGCTCTCTATCCTGTTCCATTGATCTATATTTCTGTTTTTGTTCCAGTACCATACTGTCTTGATTACTGTAGCTTTGTAGTATAGTCTGAAGTCAGGGAGCCTGATTCCTCCAGCTCTGTTTTTCGTTCTCAAGATTGCTTTGGTTATTCGGGGTCTTTTGTGTTTGCATACAAATTGCAAAATTTTTTGTTCTAGTTCTGTAAAAATTGCCAGTGGTAGTTTGATAGGGATTGCATTGAATCTGTAGATTGCTTTGGGTAGTAGAGTCATTTTCACAGTGTTGATTCTTCCAATGAAGAACATGGTATATCTCTCCATCTATTTGTATCATCTTTAATTACTTTCATCAGTGTCTTATAATTTTCTGCATACAGGTCTTTTGTCTCCTTAGGTAGGTTTACTCCTAGATATTTTATTCTTTTTGTTGCAGTGGTAAATGGGAGTGTTTTCTTAATTTCACTTTCAGATTTTTCATGATTAAGGTATAGGAATGCCAGAGATTTCTGTGCATTAATTTTGTATCCTGCTACTTTACCAAATTCACTGATTACCTCTAGTAGTTTTCTAGCAGCATTTTTAGGCTTCTCTATATATAGTATCATGTCATCTGCAAACAGTGACAGCTTTACGTCTTCTTTTCTGATTTGGATTCCTTTTATTTCCTTTTCTTCTCTGATTGCTGTGGCTAAAACTGGCAAAACTATGTTGAGTAAGAGTGGTGAGAGTGGGCAACCCTGTCTTGTTCCTGATCTTAGTGGAAATGTTTTCAGTATTTCACCATTGAGGACAATGTTGGCTACGGGTTTGTCATATATGGCCTTTATTATGTTGAAGAAAGTTCCCTCTATGCCTACTTTCTGCAAGGCTTTTATCATAATTCGTGTTGAATTTTGTCAAAAGCTTTTTCTGCATCTATTGAGATGATCGTTTGGTTTTTCTCCTTCAATTTGTTAATATGGTGTATCACGTTGATTGATTTGCGTATATTGAAGAATCCTTGCGTTCCTGGAATAAACCCCACTTGATCATGATGTATGATCCGTTTAATGTGCTGTTGGATTCTGTTTTCTAGTATTTTGTTGAGGATTTTTGCATCTATGTTCATCAGTGATATTGGCCTATAGTTTTCTTTCTTTGTGACATCCTTTTCTGGTTTTGGTATCAGGGTGATAGTGGTCTTGTAGAATGAGTTTGGGAGTGTTCCCCCATCTGCTATAATTTGGAAGACTTTGAGAAGGATAGGTGTTGGCTCTTCTCTAAATGTTTGATAGAATTCGCCTGTGAAGCCATCTGGTCCTGGGCTTTTGTTTGTTGGAAGAGTTTTAATCACAGTTTCTATTTCAGTGCTTGTGATTTGTCTGTTCATATTTTCTATTTCTTCTTGATTCAGTCTTGGCAGGTTGTGCATTACTAAGAATTTGTCCATTTCTTCCAGGTTGTCCATTTTATTGGCATATAGTTGCTTGTAGTAATCTCTCATGATCTTTTGTATTTCTGCAGTGTCAGTTGTTACTTCTCCTTTTTCATTTCTAATTCTATTGATTTGAGTCTTCTCCCTTTTTTTCTTGATGAGTCTGGCTAATGGTTTATCAATTTTGTTTATCTTCTCAAGGAACCAACTTTTAGTTTTATTGATCTTTGCTATTGTTTCCTTCATTTCTTTTTATTTCTGATCTGATTTTTATGATTTCTTTCCTTCGGCTAGCTTTGGGGTTTTTTCGTTCTTCTCTAATTGCTTTAGGTGCAAGTTTAGGTTGTTTACTCAAGATGTTTCCTGTTTCTTAAGGTAGGATTGTATTGTTATAAACTTCCCTATTAGAACTGCTTTTGCTGCATCCCATAGATTTTGGATTGTCGTGTCTCCATTGTCATTTGTTTCTAGGTATTTTTTGATTTCCTCTTTGATTTCTTCAGTGATCACTTTGTTATTAAGTAGTGTATTGTTTAGCCTCCATGTGTTTGTATTTTTTACAGATCTTTTCTTCTAATATCTAGTCTCATAGCGTTGTGGTCGGAAAAGATACTTGATATGATTTCAATTTTCTTAAATTTACCAAGGCTTGATTTGTGACCCACGATGTGATCTATCCTGGAGAATGTCCCATGAGCACTTGAGATAAATGTGTATTCTGTTGTTTTTGGATGGGGTGTCCTATAAATATCAATTAAGTCCATCTTGTTTAATGTATCATTTAAAGCGTGGGTTTCCTTATTTATTTTCATTTTGGATGATCTTTCCATTGGTGAAAGTGGGGTGTTAAAGTCCCCTACTATGAATGTGTTACTGTCGATTTCCCCTTTTATGGCTGTTAGTATTTGCCTTATGTATTGAGGTGCTCCTATGTTGGGTGCATAAATATTTACAATTGTTGTATCTTCTTGATGGATTGATCCCCTGATCATTATGTAGTGTCCTTCTTTGTCTCTTCTAATAGTCTTTATTTTAAAGTCTATTTTGTCTGTTATGAGAATTGCTACTCCAGCTTTCTTTTGGTTTCCATTTGCATGAAATATCTTTTTCCATCCCCTCACTTTCATTCTGTATGTGTCTCTAGGTCTGAAGTGGGTCTCTTGTAGACAGCAAGTATATGGGTCTTGATTTTGTATCCACTCAGCCAATCTGTGTCTTTTGGTGGGAGCGTTTAGTCCATTTACATTTAAGGTAATTATCGATATGTATGTTCCTATTCCCATTTTCTTAATTGTTTTGGGTTCATTATTGTAGGTCTTTTCCTTCTCTTGTGTTTCTTGCCTAGAGAAGTTCCTTTAGCAGTTGTTGTAAAGCTGGTTTGGTGCTGCTGACCTCTCTCAGCTTTTGCTTGTCTGTAAAGGTTTTAATTTCTCCATCAAATCTGAATGAGATCCTTGCTGGGTAGAGTAATCTTGGTTGCAGGTTTTTCTCCTTCATCACTTTAAATACGTCCTGCCAGTCCCTTCTGGCTTGCAGAGTTTCTGCTGAAAGATCAGCTGTTAACCTTATGGGGATTCCCTTGTGTGTCTTGTTGTTTTTCCCTTGCTGCTTTTAATATGCTTTCTTTGTATTTAATTTTTGACAGTTTGATTAATATGTGTCTTGGCATGTTTCTCCTTGGAGTTATCCTGTATGGGACTCTCTGTGCTTCATGGACTTGATTAACTATTTCCTCTCCCATATTAGGGAAGTTTTCAACTATAATCTCTTCAAATATTTTCTCAGTCCCTTTTTTTTTCTCTTCTTCTTCTGGAACCCCTATAATTCGAATGTTGATGCGTTTAATGTTGTCCCAGAGGTCTCTGAGACTGTCCTCAGTTCTTTTCATTCGTTTTTTTTTATTCTGCTCTGCAGTAGTTATTTCCACTATTTTATCTTCCAGGTCACTTATCCATTCTTCTGCTTCAGTTATTCTGCTATTGATCCCATCTAGAGTATTTTTCATTTCATTTATTGTGTTGTTCATCATTGTTTGTTTCATATTTAGTTCTTCTAGGTCCTTGTTAAATGTTTCTTGCATTTTGTCTATTCTATTTCCAAGATTTTGGATCATCTTTACTATGATTATTCTAAATTCTTTTTCAGGTAGACTGCCTATTTGATCTTCATTTGTCAGGTCTGATGGGTTTTTATCTTTTTCCTTCATCTGCGGTGTGTTTTTCTGTCTTCTCATTTTCTTATCTTACTGTGTTTGGGGTCTCCCTTTTGCAGGCTGCAGGTTCATAGTTCCCGTTGTTTTAGGTGTCTGTCCGCAGTGGCTAAGTTTGGTTAAGTGGGTTGTGTAGGCTTCCTGGTGGAGGGGACTAGTGCCTGTGTTCTGGTGGATGAGGCTGGATCTTGTCTTTCTGGTGGGCAGGTCCACCTCTGGTGGTGTGTTTTGGGGTGTCTTTGGACTTATTATGATTTTAGGAAGCCTCTCTGCTAATGGGTAGGGTTGTGTTCCTGTCTTGCTAGTTGTTTGGCATAGGGTATCCAGCACTGTAGCTTGCTGGTCGTTGAGTGAAGCTGGGTGCTGGTGTCAAGATGGAGATCTCTGGGAGATTTTCGCCATTTGATATTATGTGGAGCTGGGAGGTCTCTTGTGGACCAGTGTCCTGAAGTTGGCTCTCCTTCCTCAGAGGCACAGCACTGACTCCTGGCTGCAGCACCAAGAACCTTTCATCCACACGGCTCAGAATAAAAGGGAGAAAAAGTAGAAAGAAAGAATTAGTAGAAGTAGAAAGAAAAAAGAAAGGAGTGAAGGAGGGAGGGAAGGATGGAAAAAAGAAAGATGATAAAGTAAAATAAAATTAAGATAAAATATAATAAAGTTATTAAAGTAAAAAAAAATATTGAGAAAAAAAATTAAAAAAAAAATAATGGACGGATAGAACCCTAGGACCAATGGTGGAAGCAAAGTTATACAGACAAAATCTCACACAGAAGCATACACATACACACTCACAAAAAGAGGAAAAGGGGAAAAAATCATAAATCTTGCTCTCAAAGTCCACCTCCTCAATTTGGGATGATTCCTTGTCTAAAGGAGGGAAGGAGGGAAAGAAAGAAAGAAAAAAGATAAAATAAAATAATCAAAATAAAATTATTAAGAAAAAAAATTAAAAAAAAAAAACGGACAGATAGAACCCTAGGACAAATGGTGGAAGCAAAGCTATACAGACAAAATCTCACATAGAAGCATACACATACACACTCAAAAAAAGAGGAAAAGGGGAAAAAATCATAAATCTTCCTCTCAAAGTCCACCTCCTCAATTTGGGATGATTGGTTGTCTATTCATGTATTCCACAGATGCAGGGTACATCAAGTTGATTGTGGAGCTCTAATCCGCTGTTTCTGAGGCTGCTGGGAGAGATTTCCCTTTCTCTTCTTTGTTCTCACAGCTCTCTGGGGCTCAGCTTTGGATTTGGCCCCTCCTCTGCGTGTAGGTCGCCGGAGGGCGTCTGTTCTTCACTCAGACAGGACGGGGTTAAAGGAGCCGCTGATGCGGGGGCTCTGGCTCACTCAGGCCTAGGGGAGGGAGGGGCACGGAGTGCGGGGCGAGCCTGGGGCGGCAGAGGCCGGCGTGACATTGCACCAGCCTGAGGTGTGCCATGCGTTCTCCCAGGGAAGTTGTCCCTGGATCCCGGGACCCTGGTAGTGGCGGGCTGCATAGTCTCCCCGGAAGGGGGGTGTGGATAGTGACCTGTGCTTGTACACAGGCTTCTTGGTGGCGGCAGCAGCAGCCTTAGCATCTCATGCCCGTCTCTGGAGTATGCTCTTTTAACCGCGGCTCGCGCCCGTGTCTGGAGCTCCTTTAAGCAGCACTCTTAATCCCCTTTCCTCGCGCACCAGGAAACAAAGAGGGAAGAAAAAGTCTCTTGCGTCTTCGGCAGGTCCAGATTTCTCCCCGGACTCCCTCCCAGCTAGCCGTGGTGCACCAAGCCCCTGCAGGCTGTGTTCACGCCGCCAACACCAGTCCTCTCCCTGCGTTCTGACCGAAGCCTGAGCCTCAGCTCCGCGCCCCGCCTGCCCCGGCGGGTGAGCAGACAAGCCTCTCAGGCTGGTGAGGGCTGGTCGGCACCCATCCTCTGTGCGGGAATCTCTCCACTTTACCCTCCGCACCCCTGTTGCTGTGCTCTCCTCCGCGGCTCTGAAGCTTCCCCCCTCGGCCACCCGCAGTCTCCGCCCGCGAAGGGGCTTCCTAGTGTGTGGAAACCTTTCCTCCTTCACAGCTCCCTCCCACTGGTGCAGGTCCCGTCCCTATCCTTTTGTCTCTGTTTATTCTTTTTTCTTTTGCCCTAGCCAGGTACGTGGGGGGGTTTCTTGCCTTTTGGGAGGTCTGAGGTCTTCTGCCAGAGTTCAGTAGGTGTTCTGTAGGAGTTGTTCCACGTGTAGATGTATTACTGGTGTTATATGTGGGGAGGAAGGTGATCTTCGTGTCTTACTCTTCCACCATCTTACCGGAAGCCCCCATATCCCACGTATTTCATTTCATAGGATAACTATGATAAAAGAAATCTAAATTTCTGTGCAAAGAAAACCTATTGGACCTATTGATTTGAATAGGTTCCTTGCTGGCTGAGAATCACTGAGATTGCCTTCGTAGGACCATTGAATAGACCTTTCCCCAGATGACATGTGTGTTATATTGAGCTTTCGGCCAGATTGTTAATTAGAACCAACCCCAGACCGAAGAGATTTTAGAACTAATTATAAGGATCAATCATTGTTATGATAATCTGGTGCTGGTGATTTTTCAATATTATGTACACAATTTAAGTGGTTCTGGTTACACGCATACAGATGGAGGAGATGGCATACACAAATTCTTGTGTTCTACTGAAAAAGAAAAGTCACTTTTTAACAAGAGGCAGTCTCATTCAATTTGGGTAAGATTTCCTGAATACTTAAGGATCATTATCTAATGAAAATTTAAAAATGAAAAGCTCTGACAGTTTAAAAAAATCTAGTTATTTTGGTGACAGTCTCTGAGGTAGTTTGAATGTGGCAGAGAGGTTTAATTTTTTAGGATAATGGTTAGCATGGATAATTCATAATAAGTTTAACAATTCAAGGCTCAAAGCTGTTAAATAATTGCAACTGGATTGCCAATTGGCTTTTCTCAAATCTAAAAGGGACCTTTAATGTACTTAATATTTTGCTGAAACATAATTCAGTCTCAATGACTTTGAAAGGGACATTAATAGTTTTCTGAAAATATAACCTTGAAATTAAGTCCATTATATATTTCCAAGATTATGGATGAAACTACTCTGTCAAATAAGTCACTACATTAGCATAATGAGGTATGAGGGGAGATATAAGTGAGAAACAGCAAGTAAAAGGTACTTTGTACCACAATTTGCTTACATTTAACCAAAATGACCTTTAAAAGTGGAGCTGAAGGGTCAGGTTTATCATCACTTTTCCAACCTTCAAGTAATATATTTCTATTTAGCAGAACAATTTACTGAAAATTGCTGTATTAGGAATTATGCTTGGTCCAGCTCCCTGCATGCAGTACACAGGGTTTGAGTGGAAGCAACCTCTGAGAACAGCTGTTAGCCAACCATCACTTCCCTGAAGCAAAACATCTGAAGTGTACATGACTATCACTTCCCTTCTAGAAAGCAAGCAAATCAAAAGGCAGACAAATCATTAAAAACTTTTTTCTGGAACATATATATGCCGAAGAAGAAAATAGCAAACTGTTAAAATGCTAAAGTAGCATGGTGTATTCACATCTGTCACACTGAGGCTGGGAAATGTCAACTTGCCTGGTCATTCAGTTTTGGATGTGATTTTTACGTGTTTGCCTAAAGAAGAGTATGTATGTAAAATCACATGAAAAGATATTGGACTGAAGGTAACAGATTGAAGTTTTCAGGTACATTTCTTCATTTCCTGTATTCAAATAAGAATTTTTTTCCCTAGCTGCCTAGATATCCTTTGACTTGAGAAATTGTCTTCAGTTCAAAAACAGCTGAGGGGAATAATGTACAGCACAGTGTCTGACCCACAGCAGGCATGAGTATTTGTTGAGTGAATATTGAATGTGTGAGTACTGATTAGCTTGAAAAGTAGGCCTTTATGTTTGCATATGGCATTGGTTAAACAAATGATTGACAGAATCCTCTTGGGCAATGATTTAAAATTCTTTTAAAGATTTCCTCATTCTATAAAAATGATGTTAGTTGTGTCTTTTCCCCTGTTTGGTAGCTCTGGTGTGCTATGGTTGTCAAAACATCAATTTCTTTGCTGTGTCAGTGACTTTTAAAAGAGGACAAAATTGAAACTGATTCACACACCATAATGGTGTTGATGATAGGGATAAAAGAGAACCAGTGAAGCTGTTCTCCTTGACCTTTACTGGCAGATTTTTCAGTTAAGAGGTAATCACTATGGGAAACAATATTATCTAAGTCCACCAAGAGCTCATATAGTCAGCGGTGGCAGGACCCACATTGTTCATAGATACATTGCAACAATATGGGGTGGGAAGTTCACATTCTAATTTAATTTGTCCTGAAATTCAATATTGGTCTGGAAGAGGTGGATTAAAAGAGCTAAATGCAAACTTGAAAAATACAATACAAACTGGATGAGGATACATGTACCTGAGGATCTAATTGAGTATGTAATTCAAAGGAGTTGTCACTAGATGCCATTCTTTTCACTAGATAGTATACATCTCAGCAGTCTGAATCGCTTCAGGTAAATGAGATGTAATAAAATCAGAATGATAATTCCATAAGCTATAAAAATGCAGCTATTTATATACTATAATAAGCAATAATGATAAAATGAAATAATACAGAGTAAGATTTTAAAATTATATGACACTTAGTATGCCTTCTATACTCTAAGTAGTGGCACTTAACTGTGTCATTACACTCCATTGTGGGTTTGATCAAATAATATTGTAATAATTAGAGTTACTGAACTATGTAAATAAATGGTTTTAATTTTTTAAAATTAGAGTACTTCTAAAGTGGTCCATATAATAAACCGTACTTGTTCTCATGCACACTTCTATGAACTTTCTTTGACGGAACAGGGAAGACATAGAAAACAAGAGACTGATATAACCTGTAGCCCTTTTTACTTATTTAACACCTTGTAATCTGGTGAATTCATAGGGCTACTTCATGCATGCATGTAAATATTTGGTAGGTGTGTTGTAATAGAAAAAAAGTTTAAGGACTTCCTGATGCTTTACATTCCCATTGTCTCTAAGCTTTTACGTTCAGTCAAGAAGTGGACAGTACCCAGTTCACTTAAGAACTCACTGGCAGGTCAGGTTAAGGTTTATCGGCTTCTTTATCTGTGCTTCATTGTTCCTGAAATCACTCCCACTCTTTTTTTTTTTTTTTTAACATCTTTATTGGAGTATAATTGCTTTGCAATGGTGTGTTAGTATCTGCTGTATAACAAACTGAATCAACTATATGTATACATATATCCCCATATCTCTTCCCTCGTGTCTCCCTCCCTCCCACGCTCCCTATCCCACCCCTCTAGGTGGTCACAAAGCAACAAGCTAATCTCCCTGCGCTATGCGGCTGCTTCCCACTAGCTATCTATTTTACATTTGGTAGTGTATATATGTCCATGCCACTCTCTCACTTTGTCACAGCTTACCCTTGCCCCTCCCCATATCCTCAAGTCCATTCTCTAGTAGGTCTGTGTCTTTATTCCCGTCTTACCCCTAGGTTCTTCATGACATTTTTTTCCCCTGTAGATTCCATATATATGTGTTAGCATACGGTATTTGTTTTTCTCTTTCTGACTTACTTCACTCTGTATGACAGTCTCTAGGTCCATCCACCTCACTACAAATAACTCAATTTCGTTTCTTTTTATGGCTGAGTAATATACCATTGTATATATGTGCCACATCTTCTTTATCCATTCATCTGATGATGGACACTTAGGTTGCTTCCATCTCCTGGCTATTGTAAATAGAGCTGCAATGAACATTTTGGTACATGACTCTTTTTGAATTATGGTTTTCTCAGGTTATATGCCCAGTAGTGGCATTGCTGGGTCGTATGGTAGTTCTGTTTGTAGTTAAGGCCAGAAACTATCAAACTCTTAGAGGAAAACACAGGCAGAACACGCTATGACATAAATCACAGCAAGATCCTTTTTGACCCACCTCCTAGAGAAATGGAAACAAAAATAAACAAATGGGACCTAATGCAACTTAAAAGCTTTTGCTCAGCAAAGGAAACCATAAACAAGACCAAAAGACAACCCTCAGAATGGGAGAAAATATTTGCAAATGAAGCAACTGACAAAGGATTAATCTGCGAAATTTACAAGCAGCTCATGCAGTTCAATAACAAAAAAATAAACGACCCAATCCAAAAATGGGCAGAAGATCTAAATAGACATTTCCCCAAAGAAGACATACAGATTGCCAACAAACACATGAAAGAATGCTCAACATCATTAATCATTAGAGAAATGCAAATCAAAACTACAATGAGATATAATCTACACTGGTCACAATGGCCATCATCAAAAAATCTAGAAACAATAAATGCTGGAGAGGGTGTGGAGAAAAGGGAGCCCTCTTGCACTACTGGTGGGAATGTAAACTGATACAGCCACTATGGAGAACAGTATGGACATTACTCCCACTCGTTTTGAATGTTGCTGGCCTCTTTTAGGATGAGCCAGTTGTGAGCTTGAATCCAAATCATTATAGCACTCATTACATTTTAATGACTATTTTGTTACCTACTATTAAACAAAACACAAATGTTATGAATTAACCTGTTGCTTTCTAAAAAATTACTTGCTCCATTTTAGAGTGTTCTAGTGTTTTCAATCAATTTTTAAACCAGCATAACGACTACAGGAGGTAAATGCTATTACACTAGCTTTTGTTTGAAAAATCTGAGACTCATTTATCCAAGTTCACAAACAACTAACAGAGTTGGTATTGACATACATTTCTACGTGGATTATGGAGGCCAAGCTCATTTCAATAACCACAGTGTCAGAAATAAATTGTCCTTTGAAATTTTCTCTTTGATTACTTCTTTAAAACTATAAAATCAAAAATATAAATCTTGAGCATTTTCTGTTCATTAAAAGTAAAAATAGGCAGAAAGTTGTGGGGTTATCCACGGTGCCCTTGTGTCCCTTCTTTTCTCACATATCTGTAAGATCTCCTGTGACCTCTTGCTTTACCTGCCAGTCCCAAAATGTGTTAGCCATAATGGACGCTCATTTATTTTTTTTTACGTCTAGTAGAAGGTGCCAGCTTTTAAACTGACTACAACTGACAACTATTAACAACCTGGAAGTATTTAATTATTTTTTCCTTAAAATATATATATTAAACTGAAAATTATTCAGTCTTGTATTATAGAGCAGTTCAAAATGAAAGACTGCTTTGCTAATTTATTTATTTTCACCTGCAATCAATTATTTTACCTACCAATTTAGAATTACGCTAAGAGAAGAAATAAAGTAGGTTCACACTCTACAAAGGATCTATGAACAGAGCTAAAATTATATATTTTCTAACTCCTTCACAGATATTAAGTTGATCCAGTATTATACCTGCAGAGGTTCTAAGAGGCTATTACTTGCTAGAAATCTAGAAAAAATTCAAAAAGAGATCAATAGAAACTCTTAAAAGAATGTGGTATGGCATTTTCTTTTTATTGCACTAAAGATATAGGTTTAGTAAGGGTTTACTTCTTAGTGGCAGAGGAGTAGTGAAAAAAGGCAATTTAAAAAGAAATTTTTTGACTTTGCATAATTTGTCAAATTAATTCAATAAATTTTAAACTTTTTTTATATGGATATGTCCAAATATGAATTGTCCCATTTTACTTTAATGATGGGCAATAAATCTAATCACCTAAATCTCTAAGGTTAAATTCTTCTATTTAAGTTCACTTAGAAGCATTTTTCTTTAGGTTTAATTTACAACTTGTATTTTATTTTGTTTTTATTGCAAATTGAAAAAATCAAAACAAATATATTCAGAAAAGAAAAATTATTATGACATCCAGACTAATTGCTTTAAAGTTCTACTTCTGCTTTCAGTCTTGTTCAACTTTAAAATAAAACCAGCACTCACAAAAAAAGTGAAAAGCTCTTGCTTTTTAAATGTAGATCCTCATTAACAAGGAATGAAGGAATTATATGGGGAAACCATCTGATGTTTCCCTTGTCTTTTAAACAGGAATTTTTTAAACAAACACCACATATATTTAAAACTTTAAAAATAACTTGATTTTGAAATTTTTTAATTAAAATTTTATTATGTCATTAAATAAATTATCCCTTTATTTGCTTATAACAGTATTATCAAGAAAATGGAGGAAGAACTAACACAGATGTCTACTACTAGTAGACTGACTACAACATAATGAGCAGCTGTCACCTTTCCATTATGTAACAAAAGGATTGGTTGACTAAAATATACTTATGGAATTTCATCTGTGAAAACAAGGAAGCAAAGAAATAGTTGCTTATACAAACCTGTCTTGTAAATATATTTTCATTATACGATCCTTGAAAATCTGTGGTAGAAAATGCATTACACTATGTCACAAAGCCCCATCAAACTATTTCAAATGGTTTGACTAGTGTTAAGGTAGGAGAGAGTTATTAGAAAAGACTTTGTAAACTGAAAGGTGATATACAAATAATAAAAATAGAAGTAATTATTATCAATAGAATATAGCTGAAATATGATAAAATCTTCCGAAAGAGCATTTTCTTGGTTTTCACTATATTTTCTTAATTTCATTAGAAAATAAATTTTATTTTGTAAAAACTTAAGTCATATTCAATTCTCAGTGTGTTTGGGTGTGTGATAAGATTAAATAAGTGCATTCTATCCTTTCTCTCCCACTGAATGCAATTATGAAACCTGGACAGGATGCATATAGTAGCTATTAGAGAACACTGAAAAGTAAATAGTAGCAGTCATGTTGGGGAAGAGTGGAGTTCAAAGTAACACCAAATTAGCAGCAAGTTCACCGTTTTTTTTTTTTTTTCCCTTGAGTAGTCTCCAGCCTGAACACACTGCAGTAGGAAACCCCAGATGTGGCAGTCGGGTTCAAAGAGAGTTCTTGGAGAAGCACTCTCATTTTGGTTCAGATGTGGGAAAAGGAGCTCTTAACACTTAAGAAGAGTGAGAAACCCACCTTCCCCTTAATTTATTTTCTCCACTGTCTCATGCTCTAGCCCCCAAGAAATTTGCAGAGCATAGCAGCAGAGTTGGCAGTGGAAAGTCATAGGAGCCAAAACTCTGAGGAAGGGGAACTTTCCTCTTTGATTGGGGTCCGAAAACTGTGAGGACAAACCCATGTGGCTTTTTTTCTCACCCTGTCTTCTGATGGCTTGCTTCAGATGTGGTGCAGCTACAGAACTGTGTGACAGAGCTGGATAAATAAAGGTCTAGCTCTCTCTCTGAAGGAAAGTAAAAGGGATCCCCAGGGAAACAAAACACCAAGGAGAGCATTAAGGGGAAGGAGGCTGGGCGATAAATCCTGTAATGTGGTCTATGAACTCCTGGATGGAACCCCAAGCTGCACATGTATCGATCTGATCCTAATCAGCAAACGTAAGATATAACAATTCTAAATATGAACGTATATGTTTGCTTCTATAAAGCAAAAAACTGCCAGAACTGAGAGAAGAAATCTTCAATTACAGATGGAGAAATCAACACTCCTCTCTCAGTTATGTATAGAACTAGTGGACAAAAAATAAGGTTATAGAAGAAATGAGCAACATCATGAACCACCTGAATTAAGTTGACATTTAAAGAATAATAATACCCAACAACCACAAAATATGCATTCTTTTCAAGTGCACGAGACAGTCAGCAAGATAGACCATACCCAGCATCATGAAAGAAACCATAACAATTTTAAAAGAATAGAAATCAACATGTATGTCTCTGACCATAATAGCATTAAACTAGAAAACAATAACAGAAAAATAACAATAGTCAATAATTTGGAAATTCATCAACACAATTCTAAATACATAACCCCTGGGGTTAAAGAGAAAATCTCAAGCAAAATAAGGAAGTATTTTGATATCAGATTTTTTTTTTTAAAGAAGGCATTGGGTCTTTTTTTAAAAATTTTATTTAGTTTTGGCTGCGTTGGGTCTTCATTGCTGCCCGTGGGTTTTCTCTAGTTGTGGAGAGTGGGGGCTACTCTTCGTTCTGGTGCGCAGGCTTCTCATTACAGTGGCTTCTCTTGTTGCAGAGCACGGGCTCTAGGTGCATGGGCTTCAGTAGTTGTGGCACACGGGTGGCTTAGTTGCTCCTCGGCATATGGGATATTCCTGGACCAGGGCTTGAACCCATGTCCCCAGAATTGGCAGGCAGATTCTAAACCACTGTGCCACCAGAGAAGCCCGGAAGTATTTTGAATTAAACAAAAATAAAACATAAAAATTCGTGGGATGCAACGAAAGCAATGCATAAAGGGAAATTTATTTTTTTTTATTTTATTTTTTTTTAACATCTTTATTGGAGTATAATTGCTTTACAATGGTATGTTAGTTTCAGCTTCACAACAAAATGAATCAGTTATATATATATATATATTCCCATATCTCTTCCCGCTTGCGTCTCCCTCCCTCCCACCCTCCCTATCCCACCCCCTCCAGGTGGTCACAAAGCACGGAGCTGATCTCCCTGTGCTATGCGGCTGCTTCCCACTAGCTATCTACCTTACGTTTGGTAGTGTATATATGTCCATGCCTCTTTATCACTTTGTCACCGTTTACCCTTCCCCCTCCCCATAGCCTCAAGTCCATTCTCTAGTAAGTCTGTGTCTTTATTCCTGTTTCACCCCTAGGTTTTTCATGACATTTTTTTTTTTTAAATTCCATATATATGTGTTAGCATACGGAATTTGTCTCTCTCTTTCTGACTTACTTCACTCTGTATGACAGACTCTAGGTCTATCCACCTCATTACAAATAGCTCAATTTCGTCTCTTTTTATGGCTGAGTAATATTCCATTGTATATATGTGCCACATCTTCTTTATCCATTCATCCGATGATGGACACTTAGGTTGTTTCCATCTCTGGGCTATTGTAAATAGAGCTGCAATGAACATTTTGGTACATGACTCTTTTTGAATTATGGTTTTCTCAGGGTATATGCCCAGTAGTGGGATTGCTGGGTCATATGGTAGTTCTATTTGTAGCTTTTTAAGGAACCTCCATACTGTTCTCCACAGTGACTGTATCAATTTACATAAAGGGAAATTTATAATAGTAATTGTTTATAGCAGAAGAGAAGATTTCAAATCAATAATCTAAGCTTCTACTTAGAAGAAGAAAAAGAACAAAATGAATCCAGATTAGTAGGAGAGGAAATGATGAAGAGATCACTGAAATTGAAAACAGACTTACACTAGTGAAAAAACAATAAACCAAAATCTGCTTCTTTGAAAAAATCAATATAACTGATAAACCTTTAGCAAGATTAATAAAGAAAAAAGAAAAGAGACAAATCACTAATGTCAGCAATGAAAGGGTTGTCACAATAGATTGTGAAGATATTTAAAGGGTAATAAGGGAATGTGTACAACTTTAGGCATATACATTCAGCAACACAGATCAAATGGACCTGTTCTTATCAAGAGAAATTCTATTGCTATTACAGAAATGTAGTTTGTAAAATATTCCTAAAAAGAAATCACCAGCTCAGATGATTTCCCTGGCAAAATCAACTATTTAAGAAGACAGCATTTCTACACAACATCATTATTCATTAGGGGAATGCTAATTAAGACCATGAGATATACTATGTATCTGTTCGTGTAGATAAAGTAAAAAATACTAACCATACGAAATACCAGAGAGGATGCTGAGCAAATCACTTTATTATCCATAACTGAAGAGAATGCAGAATGATACAGCCACAGAAAACAATATGGCAGTTGTTAAACGTACACTTACTGTATGACGCAGCAACATCACTACTATTTAATCTAGAGAAATAAAAACTTATGATCACCAAAAAAAATGTATACAAATGTTTATAGCAGCTGTATCCATAATTACACCAAAGTCAGCAACTAAAAACAACAAAAACTCAACTATTGATACAGACAACAACTTGAATGAATATAAAGCATGCTGATTGGGAAGAAGTCAGTCTCAAATGTTTACATGATATATGAATATAATTTGATTTGATTTATATGACACTAGTGAATAGATAAAACTATTGTGATGGAGAGTCTATCAGTAGGATAAGTGTGTATGTGTGTGTGACCATAAAATTGATAATAAAAACTAGTGTATTAGAGTTATAGAGCCATTTGGTGTCCTGATTTTGGGGTTGTACCAAAAAAGAGTGAATTTTACTGTATGAATACTAAATATATAAAATTAAAAGAAAACCAGTGCCTGCAAGGAACTGCGTACTGGAAACACATTCTTGAAGAGAAAAATTTTAGAGCTACTCTAGATATATCAGGACTTAAGAAACAAAGGAGGTTAATTTTCTGTTGTTTCACATAGGCAGACACATATGAGATCATTGTTGAAATTATTGCAGATAAATCTCAAACTGATATTTGAAGAGTAATACTAATATTTAATCAATCCTAGAAAAAGAGGAATCTATATTGTTGTCTTTCTTAGTCTTTCTTCCTCATATCCTGATGTATAAGCCTGAAGCTGAGTTACAGATGCATTATCAGCAGCTTTCACAATTTGATTCTACCTCTTACTACTACTTACCAAGCCCATGGAGCATATTCGTATGATCTTTTCTCAAAGGGATGCATGAATAAGCATCATTTAAAGAGTTGGTTGGGACATATAAGAATGGCAAAATGTGAGGTTTGTTCCTATGATAGAGTTTATTTTATATTATATTAATTACTCAATTGTATCAATGTGAAGCTTTTCATTTGTCTAAGTCTTGATCCTGATCTTATTTTTAGAACAGGAATTATGTAAACATTTCTGTTCTAACAACACAATTACATGCCCTGTAGACACTAATAAACTTATTGAAAGTAAATAAAGGTAAGATGTCCTTTCTGAAGTATCAGAGGGGAATTCAATGTGTTTCTTATGCTGAGATCAATATAATGTGGGAATTTCCAGCACAGGGATCTGTGCAGTTGTTTCCTGTTTTCATTGCTGTTTAACACTTAAGGATAAAAGATAAATAAAATAACAGTTGAATTGCTCATTTTTATGACCATCATAGTAAGGAATTATGAAGTGCATAAAAGTTCCAGTCTGATTCTTTGATATGAAGCCAACTTGTGTTACTCCAAGATCTCTAAGAAGTAAGAATATATAATTAATGTGCCAGGGGGCTAAAATCAAGATGGCAGTCTCTGTTTATAATTATCAGAGGACATCTTAGTATCAGCAATGTGAAAAGGAAATAAAATAATGTGATTATTAACATAATAATTTCATTTAAATAGCAAGAATAGCTTAAATGTTTAATATCTTTTTCCATAAAACTATTTTTTTTCTTCAACCTATTCTCATCTTGGCAGACCTCTGTTTCCAGACTTCTATTCCAAAAGTGTCAAGGGTTCTGATAAAAAGTATGTGTTGAAATACAGGGTTCAGTTTCAAAGAAGACCAAAATATATGGGTACTGGTTTTGCTTCATTTTCCCACAGATAATCTTCTATTCTTTTCTGCCCTCTTTTGAGGTCAGAAATTCTAATTTTTAATGCTTTCACTCTTGCTTCCCATTTGGTCTAGGCAATGGGAGGTACCATTAGGAGATCATAGAGAGAAAGGGAAGAATATTTGGTCCTTACTTCCCCCCCTTTCCCACCTGTTCACAGGCCACGGTTTGGCAGAGGTTGTGTTCTTTACTTGCAGCCAGAGCTCCTATGGCTATAGTTTTTGCCTAGTTCTAGTTATATTATTTTGTGTCCTTATCCGTATAAAGTTACAGATGATCATGGTTTCCCACTCTTCTTTGTCACTGTTCTTCACAGTATCTTATTGATTCTTCTATTCTTAGCCACACCATGGTAAATAGTTCTTTCTTTGTATCCACTTCAATTAACACTTCAAGAGTGCTTTTTTTAATGCCTGAATCTAGACTGGAACAGACTGTCATCTCTACCCTGTTTAATGATTTCTTCTTTCATACTTCAAAACTACATTACTGTAAATGAAATGTATTTTACTTTGAATTATATATATATGTATATAGCACATACCTATACTATTAATATTTGGTGTTTTGAATCTATTTGATGGGTAAATTATTGCAACAAAACTTGAAATGAGGATATTTCTAAGCAGCAGTAAGTGGCTTTATGTGAATTGCCAGCATTTTCTTTTACACTGTGATAAATCTGACCTTTCCTCAAACTTTTCTCTAATCGATGACATTATGAAGAAAGGCATCTTCAACCTCAAAAGGGCACTGTTTGGTCTGGTCCTCATTCAAAGAATAGAGTCCAGGATGAAAGTAAACCTGGCACTTTTACCTGAGTCAGTTGGGGGGAAGATGTCATTTAACCTATTGGATAATAATGGGAAGAAGTCCCGGAGTCATTTCCTAGAATTAATGAGAAAAAGGCATGCGGGCACAAGAAATTCCTCTCTATTTTATATTGCTTAATTGGCATACATGTTTATCTGGGGGACTTTAAGAAGAAACTTGGCAATAGATATATGACCACATCAAAAGACTGGAGTCGAGATTGCTTACTCTTTTATGAGCGTTAAAGCTGGCAAAAGTACTAGGTTTATTTTAATGCAATTAGTTGGAGCCCAACAAAGAAAATAAACCTTCCTTTATATCTTTCTAGTTTTGTGTGTTCTCCTGCTAATGAGCCTCAAAGATTACCACTACCCTCAGGGAAATAACAAAAGTGTTTAATTCTGCATGAAGCGCACAATAATATTTTTGAGAGTGTGACCTTAATGTGGTTTTTTCAATGTGTTTTCTTATCTAAGTGGCATCCATTTACTAAGGAAAATATATAACATATCACTGATGCTCAGCTGGTCAGTAAAAATCAGGTGTAAAGTTGCAGAGAAATACATAATATATAATGTAAATTTATATTCTTATACATGTACAAATATTCAAGGTGGGTGGTTAAAATTATTCTCTTAGCATAAGTATAATTATTTAATTATAAGCATATTCAGGTATATTCTTAAGAATAAGGCAAGAAGTTAAATAGTTATCAACAAAGTCTCTTTATTGGCCAAAGTTTCTCTGCTATTTATCTTACCAAGCTAATTAAACTCATAAATACGAGACTGGAATAGTAATACTACTGGTTGAGTTCTGTGCTGGTGTGATTAAACGGTTCTGTCAGAGACTAACCTTCACATATTAAGCTGAGGACAGCCTTTCAAAGAAATGATAGCAATAAGGCTTTGAGAGAGAGAGACGACACTAGAATAAAAGTTCAACATGCCCCAGAGGATTCTGCAGTGCATGATGACTGCAGGCCTAAAAGCTAATAAAAGATAAACTTTCTACAAAAGTGCTGTCAAAAAGAAAAAAGGCGACTAGGAAATAGCCCCAAGAATTAAACTTGGGCAAGCTCTTTTTACAGCAATACAGAAAAAAAAGATTAGAATGAAGATACATTCAACTATCATACAATTTTCTGCCTTTTTAAATGTATTTCCTAGAACTGACCTTTATAAAGTTTATTTCTAGTTTCTGGCAAATGTGGAAGAATGAAAGATCACTGATAGAGCTATCTTAATCCTTCAGTCTTTTGTGAAGGAGGGAATAATGAGGAAAGTTTTTCTATATCATATTTGGAAAACAAGCTTTTATGAAACCATAGAGAACAGTCAGAGGGTTGATTTTTCTCTCTTTCAGTACCTCTGGGACCAGTCAGGCCTGAGACCAGGAAGCAATGGGCTGCTGGCCTGTCTCCTTTATGTACACCTGATAGAAAATCAACTTCTAGCTCGGTGTGCAGGAGACTTGAATGGGCTGGAGAACATCTCTCTGATTGCGAGTCTTGGACATATGAGTTCCACTGGCGAAGGATGTGTACTGTGCTGTTAGAATGGAGGAACAGACAGGACCTCAGGAAAAGTTGTATTTGAGTTAAGTGAGGAAGGCTGGCCTGCCACTCTCAGATTAGTGAGAACGCACATTGAGAAATGGTGGGGAGTCAGGACAGCTTCATGGGTGTGTGTCCTGTGCAGTCACACGAAGTCCCATGCTTAGAGGATCCCATGCTTGGTTTCATGTTCTGCTCTCACTGTCTTGAAATTCTTAAAACTTTTTAAACAAAAGGCTCTGTGTTTTTATTCTATACTTGGCTCTGCAAATTGTGAGGCTGTCCTGTGAGGGAGGGGTTATAAGCTTTTGGTAGTTTATCATATCCTAAGCATCTCTAACAGTTTAAGAGGCCGTTCCTTCCTGCTCTCAGATACAAGCTGCTCTGAACCCCAGAAAATTGGGAGAATGTGGCCCCAAACACCTACTTATGTCTCTTCTTCCATACTTCACTCAAAGCTCCAGCTTCTACTTAGTTCTGCATTGGTCAGGGATACATCAGAAATTATAATCTTTAGGCACTTCCAACTACACTGTAGGACCTATGCCATTTGCCTTTATCACATTGCAGTGGGCAGGTGATGAGAATCTGATAAATTGCAACATCTTCAGTAGAAAGTCATTCCTTTTAAAGCTAAATGAGAGAAGAGGCAGTCAGTAAGAAATTATTGATCCCCATGGGCTGTTCAGTAGTGTAGTAAGTGCTATCTCTCCATGTTTATTCTCCCTTTTACTATGGCCCTTTTCCCATGAAGTTTTTATACTTCCATAAAGATCCCAATAGGCAATGAGGCCATATAGCACATCGGGTAAGAGGATGAACTCTAAGCTAGATGACTTGAGTACAATTCCTCAAGCCAGCACTTCCTGTGTAACTTTGAGGAAATACTCAGTCTCTATGCCTCAGTTTCTGCAGATATCAAAGATAATGAATGCATTAATAAATTAACTGCATTAAAAAATGGGGTTTTTACCTGCTCTTATTATTCTCCCTATTATGGCAATTCTCCCTGCTCTTATTACTCTACCTAGGAGCTTTGCATGCTCTTGACGCCCAAGAACATGTGAAAATATGCCTACCCATAAAAAAAAATCAACCTCTGATGATGAGAATTAGAATTAGGAAGCATCACAATTCTTAGAAGCTTATTACAATATTAAGGACAACCATATATCTTGAACTTATTAGTAGCTTCAGGCCCAGAAACTGAAGAGTTATAGCTTGACTGTAAAGTTAATTCATAGGCCTCTGTAGGAGAAAAAAAAAAAAGTGTCTCTTTCACCACTCTGTGGCCTATAATTAATTGTAATTACCAGTTTGCATAGGACTGTATTGGTAGGAGGGTCAAAGATTACAAAGAACTTTCCCATTGCTCAGTGGCTACTGGGACACAGCTGCAAGGGAAATAAAACAGTATAATTAAACTTTAGTCTTTTTTGTTCCTTTCTTTAAGCAACATAGTTACAATTTTCATGTCATCAAAGAACTAAAGAAGAAATCTTCATATGCTATAGGGAGCAAGGGTCTTCTGTATGATGAAATCTTATTGATCTTGGATGCTGACTAGTTTCTACCATCGCTTTATCGATTAAAATCTGACCTAAGCTAACAGTTGCTTGATTGGGAGATGTTCTTTAACTACATTCATATTAAAGAGACTACGAAAAAGGTAAAGAAGGAAAGGAAAATCTTAATATTTTAGCATATCCTCCCTTTTCTTCACTGTTCATTATGCAAATTGCATCTAGCTTACACATTCTTATGATTTACAGAATGAAGGGCAAAGCCCTTATTCAGTTTCCAAGTGTTACTCTGTTATTCAGTTTCTAAGTGTTATTTTAAAATTGCATTCTAAGTGTTATTCAGTGTTATTCAGCTTCTAAGCATTGTCTTATTCTTATTTTTCTTAGCTCCTCTCACATCACGAAAACATTTTTTTCAGAAAATAATGTATTTCCTCACATTCATTGTTAGTTAAAACACCTATAATCAAACAAGCAAATTATACAACTCACCAGTGATCTTTTCAGGTATATCTTATCCTCATAATCAAACATGAGATTACAGAAAAAAATCAGTTAATATCTAAACTGTGTTATGTCCTACAGAGTTGGCTAGTTGAGAACAAATATTCTCTGTAATAAATTACAGGTTTTATTGAATGTTCATTTTATAACTCTTTTTTCTGATTTTAACAGTAAAATATATCCATTGTAGTAAATCAGTTCTCTGCCTCAAAAAAAGAAAAGGGTTAGAAAAATCATTTATAATGTGTTTACCCAGAGAAAACCATTTTTATTGTTGAATGTATTTCCTTACATACACACATATATTGGAAAAGAATTAATAATACTAATTATGATGCATCACATGAAAATGTATAGAAAAGAAATATCTAATATTTGTCTATGAAGCTATGCAAACAAGAATAGAGGTTACAGAATTTTTCATTCTTGGAGTAGAACATCATGAATTGTTAACTCAGTCTCAATAGAGGCTCAATAGGTATAAATATCTTCACTTTACACTTCTAGCTGTTACAGGCAGGCTGATCCTCTGAAGAACAAGACAACACTTTGGTGAAATTTAAGTGGCTTTTGTGACATTTTTATCTGCTGTTGTAGCCTATTCTCTTTCTTTTTGATTCAGCCCTAATCTCCATTCCTTAGGAACACATGGGTTTTATTCTTGCTTTCTTAAAGTCCCGATAAGGTCATCTCTGGTTTTCCATCAACTTGCTTTTTTTTTTTTAACATCTTTATTGGGGTATAATTGCTTTACAATGGTGTGTTAGTTTCTGCTTTATAACAAAGTGAATCAGTCATACATAAACATATGTTACCATATGTCTTCCCTCTTGCGTCTCCCTCCCTCCCACCCTCCCTATCCCACCCCTCCAGGCTGTCACAAAGCACCGAGCCAATATCCCTGTGCCATGCGGCTGCTTCCCACTAGCTATCTACCTTACTACGTTTGTTAGTGTGTATATGCCCATGACTCTCTCTCGCCCTGTCACAGCTCACCCTTCCCCCTCCTCATAACCTCAAGTCCGTTCTCTAGGAGGTCTGCGTCTTTATTCCTGCCTTACCCCTAGGTTCTTCATGACATTTTTTTTTCTTAAATTCCATATATATGTGTTAGCATACGGTATTTGTCTTTTTCTTTCTGACTTACTTCACTCTGTATGACAGACTCTAGGTCTATCCACCTCATTACAAATAGCTCAATTTCGTTTCTTTTTATGGCTGAGTAATATACCATTGTATATGTGTGCCACATCTTCTTTATCCATTCATCTGATGATGGGCACTTAGGTTGTTTCCATCTCCGGGCTATTGTAAATAGAGCTGCAATGAACATTTTGGTACATGACTCTTTTTGAATTGTGGTTTTCTCAGGGTATATGCCCAGTAGTGGCATTGCTGGGTCATATGGTAGTTCTATTTGTAGTTTTTGAAGGAACCTCCATACTGTTCTCCATAGTGGCTGAACCAATTCACATTCCCACCAGCAGTGCAAGAGTGTTCCCTTTTCTCCACATCCTCTCCAGCATTTATTGTTTCTAGATTTTTTGTTGATGGCCATTCTGACTGGTGTGAGATGATATCTCATTGTAGTTTTGATTTGCATTTCTCTAATGATTAATGATGTTGAGCATTCTTTCATGTGTTTGTTGGCAATCTGTATATCTTCTTTGGAGAAATGTCTATTTAGGTCTTCTGCCCATTTTTGGATTGGGTTGCTTGTTTTTTTGTTATTGAGCTGCATGAGCTGCTTGTAAATTTTGGAGATTAATCCTTTGTCGGTTGCTTCATTTGCAAATATTTTCTCCCATTCTGAGGGTTGTCTTTTGGTCTTGTTTATGGTTTCCTTTGCTGTGCAAAAGCTTTGAAGTTTCATTAGGTCCCATTTGTTTATTTTTGTTTTTATTTCCATTACTCTAGGAGGTGGGTCAGAAAGGATCTTGCTGTGATTTATGTCATAGTGTTCTGCCTATGTTTTCCTCTAAGAGTTTGATAGTTTCTGGCCTTACATTTAGGTCTTTAATCCATTTTGAGCTTATTTTTGAGTATGCTGTTAGGGAGTGATCTAATCTCATACTTTTACATGTATCTGTCCAGTTTTCCCAGCACCACTTATTGAAGAGGCTGTCCTTTCTCCACTGTATATTCCTGCCTCCTTTATCAAAGATAAGGTGACCATATGTGCGTGGGTTTATCTCTGGGCTTTCTATCCTGTTCCATTGATCTATCTTTCTGTTTTTGTGCCAGTACCATACCGTCTTGATAACTGTAGCTTTGTAGTATAGTCTGAAGTCAGGGAGCCTGATTCCTCCAGTTCCTTCTTTCGTTCTCAAGATTGCTTTGGCTATTCAGGGTCTTCTGTGTTTCCATACAAATTGCAAAATTTTTTGTTCTAGTTCTGTGAAAAATGCCAGTGGTAGTTTGATAGGGATTGCATTGAATCTGTAGATTGCTTTGGGTAGTAGAGTCATTTTCACAATGTTGATTCTTCCAATCCAAGAACATGGTATATCTCTCCATCTATTTGTATCATCTTTAATTTCTTTCATCAGTGTCTTATAATTTTCTGCATACAGGTCTTTTGTCTCCTTAGGTAGGTTTATTCCTAGATATTTTATTCTTTTTGTTGCAATGGTAAACGGGAGTGTTTCCTTTATTTCTCTTTCAGATTTTTCATCATTAGTGTGTAGGAATGCAAGAGATTTCTGTGCATTAATTTTGTATCCTGCCACTTTACCAAATTCATTGATTAGCTCTAGTAGTTTTCTGGTAGCATCTTTAGGATTCTCTATGTATAGGATCATGTCATCTGCAAACAGTGACAGCTTTACTTCTTCTTTTCCAATTTGGATTCCTTTTATTTCCTTTTCTTCTCTGATTGCTGTGGCTAAAAATTCCAAACTATGTTGAATAAGAGTGGTGAGAGTGGGCAACCTTGTCTTGTTCCTGATCTTAGTGGAAATGCTTTCAGTTTTTCACCATTGAGGATGATGTTGGCTGTGGGTTTGTCATATATGGCCTTTATTATGTTGAGGAAAGTTCCCTCTATGCCTACTTTCTGCAGGGTTTTTATCATAAATGGGTGTTGAATTTTGTCAAAAGCTTTCTCTGCATCTATTGAGATGATCATGTGGTTTTTCTTCTTCAATTTGTTAATATGGTTTATCACATTGATAGATTTGCGTATATTGAAGAATCCTTGCATTCCTGGAATAAACCCCACTTGATCATGGTGTATGATCCTTTTAATGTGCTGTTGGATTCTGTTTGCTAGTATTTTGTTGAGGATTTTTGCATCTATGTTCATCAGTGATATTGGCCTGTAGTTTTCTTTCTTTGTGACATCCTTGTCTGGTTTTGGTATCAAGGTGATGGTGGCCTCGTAGAAGGAGTTTGGGAGTGTTCCTCCCTCTGCTATATTTTGGAAGAGTTTGAGAAGGATAGGTGTTAGCTCTTCTCTAAATGTTTGATAGAATTCGCCTGTGAAGCCATCTGGTCCTGGGCTTTTGTTTGTTGGGAGATTTGTAATCACAGTTTCAATTTCAGTGCTTGTGATTGGTCTGTTCATATTTTCTATATCTTCCTGATTCAGTCTTGGCAGGTTGTGCATTTCTAAGAATTTGTCCATTTCTTCCAGATTGTCCATTTTATTGCCATAGAGTTGCTTGTAGTAATCTCTCATGATCTCTTTTATTTCTGCAGTGTCATTTGTTACCTCTCCTTTTTCATTTCTAATTCTATTGATTTGAGTCTTCTCCCTTTTTCTCTTGATGAGTCTGGCTAGTGGATTATCAATTTTGTTTATCTTCTCAAAGAACCAGCTTTTAGTTTTATTGATCTTTGCTATTGTTTCCTTCATTTCTTTTTCATTTATTTCTGATCTGATTTTTATGATTTCTTTCCTTCTGCTAGCTTTGGGGTTTTTTTGTTCTTCTTTCTCTAATTGCTTGAGGTGCAAGGTTAGGTTGTTTATTCGAGATGTTTCCTGCTTCTTAAGGTGGGCTTGTATTGCTATAAACTTCCCCCTTAGAACTGCTTTTGCTGCATCCCACAGGTTTTGGGTCGTTGTGTCTCCACTGTCATTTGTTTCTAGGTATTTTTTGATTTCCTTTTTGATTTCTTCAGTGATCACTTCATTATTAAGTAGTGTATTGTTTAGCCTCCATGTGTTTCTATTTTTTACAGATCTTTTCCTGTAATTGATATCTAGTCTCATGGCGTTGTGGTCATAAAAGATACTTGATACAATTTCAATTTTCTTAAATTTACCAAGGCTTGATTTGTGACCTAAGATATGATCTATCCTGGAGAATGTTCCATGAGCACTTGAGAAAAATGTGTATTCTGTTGTTTTTGGATGGAGTGTCCTATAAATATCAATTAAGTCCATCTTGTTTAATGTATCATTTAAAGCTTGTGTTTCCTTATTTATTTTCATTTTGGATGATCTGTCCATGGGTGAAAGTGGGGTGTTTAAGTCCCCTACTATGAATGTGTTACTGTCGATTTCCCCTTTTATGGCTGTTAGTATTTGTTTTATGTATTGAGGTGCTCCTATGTTGGGTGCATAAATATTTACAATTGTTATATCTTCTTGATGGATCGATCCCTTGATCATTATGTAGTGTCCTTCTTTGTCTCTTTTAATAGTCCTTATTTTAAAGTCTATTTTGTCTCATATGAGAATTGCTACTCCAGCTTTCTTCTGGTTTCCATTTGCATGGAATATCTTTTTCCATCCCCTTACTTTCAGTCTGTATGTGTCCCTAGGTCTGAAGTGGGTCTCTTGTAGACAGCATTTATAAGGGTCTTGTTTTTGTATCCATTCAGCTAATCTGTGTCTTTTGGTGGGAGCATTTAGTCCATTTACATTTAAGGTAATTATCGATATGTATGTTCCTATTCCCATTTTCTAAATTGTTTTGGGTTCGTTATTATAGGTCTTTTCCTTCTCTTGTGTTTCTTGCCTAGAGAAGATCCTTTAGCATTTGTTGTAAAGCTGGTTTGGTGGTGCTGAACTCTCTCAGCTTTTGCTTGTCTGTAAAGGTTTTAATTTCTCCATCAAATCTGAATGAGATCCTTGCTGGGTAGAGTAGTCTTGGCTGCAGGTTTTTCTCCTTCATCACTTTCAGTATGTTCTGCCGCTCCCTTCTGACTTGCAGAGTTTCTGCTGAAAGATCAGCTGTTAACCTTATGGGGATTCCCTTATGTGTTATTTGTTGTTTTTCCCTTGCTGCTTTTAATATGCTTTCTTTGTATTTAATTTTTGACAGTTTGATTAATATGTGTCTTGGCGTATTTCTCCTTGTATTTATCCTGTATGGGACTCTCTGTGCTTCCTGGACTTGATTAACTATTTCGTTTCGCATATTAGGGAAGTTTTCAACTATAATCTCTTCAAATATTTTCTCAGTCCCTTTCTTTTTCTCTTCTTTTTTTGGAACCCCTATAATTCGAATGTTGGTGCATTTAACGTTGTCCCAGAGGTCTCTGAGACTGTCCTCAGTTCTTTTCATTCGTTTTTCTTTATTCTGCTCTGCAGTAGTTATTTCCACTATTTTATCTTCCAGGTCACTTATCCGTTCTTCTGCCTCAGTTATTCTGCTATTGATCCCATCTAGAGTACTTTTAATTTCATTTATGGTGTTGTTCATCGTTGCTTGTTTCATCTTTATTTCTTCCTGGTCCTTGTTAACTGTTTCTTGCATTTTGTCTATTCTGTTTCCAAGATTTCGGATCATCTTTACTATCATTATTCTGAATTCTTTTTCAGGTAGACTGGCTATTTCCTCTTGATTTGTTAGGTCTGGTGCATTTTTATCTTGCTCCTTTATCTGCTGTGTGTTTTTCTGTCTTCTCATTTTGCTTATCTTACTGTGTTTGGGGTCTCCTTTTTGCAGACTGCAGGTTCGTAGTTCACGCTGTTTTTGATGTCTGCCTCCAGTGGCTAAGGTTGGTTCAGTGGGTTGTGTAGGCTTCCTGGTGGAGGGGACTAGTGCCTGTGTTGTGTTGGATGAGGCTGGATCTTGTCTCTCTAGTGGGCAGGTTCACTTCTGGTGGTGTGTTTTGGGGTGTCTGTGGCCTTATTATGATTTTAGGCAGCCTCTCTGCTAATGGGTGGGGTTGTGTTCCTGTCTTGCTAGTTGTTTGGCATAGGGTGTCCAGCACTGTGGCTTGCTGGTCGTTGAGTGAAGCTGGGTGCTGGTGTTAAGATGGAGGTCTCTGGGAGATTTTCGCCGTTTGATATTATGTGGAGCTGGGAGGTCTCTTGTGGACCAGTGTCCTGAAGTTGGCTCTCCTACCTCAGAGGCCGAGCCCTGACTTCTGGCTGGAGCACCAAGAGCCTTTCATCCACACGGCTCAGAATAAAAGGGAGAAAAAGTAGATGGAATTAGTAGAAGTATGGGGAAAGAAAGAAGGAAAGGAGGGAAGGAAGGGAGGAAGGAAGAAAGAAAGAAAGCAAAGAAGGAAAGAAGGCAAGAAGGAAAGAAAGGAGGGCGGGAGGGAGGGAGGAAGGAAGGAAGGAGGGAAAGAAGGAAAAAGACAGAAAGAAAGAAGATAGAGTAAAAATAAAATAAAGTATAATGAAGTTATTGAATTAAAAAATTCTTATTTGGAAAAAAAAAAGGACGGATAGAACCTTAGGACAAATGTTGGAAGCAAAGCTATACAGAAAAAATCTTACACAGAAGCATACACATACACCCTCACTAAAAGAGGTAAAGAGGGAAAAATCATAAATCTTGCTGTCAAAGACCACCTCCTCAATTTGGGATGATTCGTTGTCTAAAGGAGGGAAGGAAGGAAGGAAAAAAAGAAAGAACGAAGGTAAAGTATAATAACGTTATTATAATTAAAATTGATTATTAAGAAAAAAATTGTAAGAAAAAACCATGGACGGATAGAACCCTAGGACAAATGGTGGAAGCAAGACTATACAGACAAGATCTCACACAGAAGCATACACATACACACTCACAAAAAGAGGAATAGGGAAAAAAATCATAGCTCTTGCTCCTAAAGTCCACTTCCTTAATTTGGGATGATTGGTTGTCTATTCAGGTATTCCACAGATGCAGGGTATATCAAGTTGATTGTGGAGCTTTAATCCGCTGCTTCTGAGGCTGCTGGGAGAGATTTCCCTTTCTCTTCTTTGTTCTCACAGCTCACAGGGGCTCAGCTTTGGATTTGGCCCTGCCTCTGCGTGTAGGTCGCTGGAGGGCGTCTGTTTTCTGCTCAGACAGGACGGGGTTAAAGGAGCCGCTGATTCGGGGGCTCTGGCGCACTCAGGCCGGGGGGGAGGGAAGGGCACGGCGTGCAAGGCGGGCCTGCAGCGGCAAAGTCCGGCGTGACTTTTCACCAGCCTGAGGCCCGCCGTGCGTTCTCCCGGGGAAGTTGTCCCTGGATCCCGGGAACCTGGCAGTGGCGGGCTGCACAGGCTCCGCGGAAGAGGGGTGTGGAGAGTGACCTGTGCTCGCACACAGACCCCTTGGTGGCGGCAGCAGCAGCCTTAACGTCTCCTGCCCGCCTCTGGGGTCCGCGCTTTTAGCCGCGGCTTGCGCCCGTCTCTGGGGTCCGCGCTTTTAGCTGCGGCTTGCGCCCGTCTCTGGAGTTCCTTTAAGCAGCGTTCTTAAACCCCTCTCCTGGCGCACCAGGAAAGAAAGTGGGAAGAAAAAGTCTCCTGCCTCTTCGGCAGGTGCAGACTTTTCCCGGGACTCCCTCCTGGCTAGCCGTGGTGCACTAACCCCTTCAGGCTATGTTCAAGCTGCCAACCCCAGTTCTCTCCCTGCGCTCCGTCGGAAACCGAAACCCGAGCCTCAGGGCCTCAACTCGCAGCCCCGCTCGCCCCGGCGGGTGAGCAGACAAGCCTCTCGGGCTAGTGAGTGCCGGTCGGCACCGATCCTCTGTGCGGGAATCTCCCCGCTTTGCCCTCCGCACCCGTTGCTGTGCACTCCTCCGCAGCTTCGAAGCTCCCCCCTCCGCCTCCCGCAGTCTCCGCCCGCGAAGGGCTTCCTAGTGTGTGGAAACTTTTCCTCCTTCACAGCTCCCTCCCACTGGTGCAGGTGCCGTCCCTATTCTTTTGTCTCTGTTTTTTCTTTTTTTCTTTTGCCCTACCCAGGTACGTGGGGAGTTTCTTGCCTTTTGGGAGGTCTGAGGTCTTCGGACAGCCTTCAGTAGGTATTCTGTAGGAGTTGTTCCACGTGTAGCTGTATTTCTGGTGTATCTGTGGGGAGGAAGGTGATCTCTGCGTCTTACTCTTCCGCCATCTTCAAGGTCCCCTATCAACTTGCTTTTTTAATACTGTGCAAATTTTCCTCTACCTTTTCTAAATCAAAATTTATGTGATCATTTTCTCAGTCAGTTGTCCATTGGTACATAATCACATTAGCAAATATGCATCTCTTAAGAGAATTAACAAGGTGCTTGGTCAAATGACATGGGGGTTTCAGAAGTGAAATAGGCACAGTCCTCTCTCAATAAGCATAGATAACCACTATAGAAGAAAGATGCGATCAGAATACTAAAGAGGGACAAATACACTTCTGTGAGAGTTCATGCCAGAGGTTAACTTTGGTTTGGTGAATAATGATGGGAGGAAGTTTCCATGAAAGATGTACCATTTCAGTGAGCTGCATTTGGAAGAAGTCAAACAAGGTACTGCATCTCTCTCTGGGCTTCAGATTATTTTTTAAAAAAATAAAGGAGTTAGACTAAGGGAAACTCTACTTTTAATATCTAATAACTCTATCAGTACCAATTAGTGCAAAATATCAAGACATTCTATGGTGACTATAAGGATGAACAAATCAAGTAACATCTTCTCAGTCACTTCGTTGGCTCTGGGGATTCTAATGCCCATTTGACTCTGTGTGTCACCTTGATAACACTTTGCTCTATGTCTCCACGGGTCCTGAAGCCCTACTCTATGCTTTCTGAATTCACTGTCAGTCATCGATAATCTACCCACTCCCCCATATGTGCCACTGTATCTCTGAAAGTTCCCCTCAGCTTCTTCCAGTTATTCTTCCCTGTGGACACTGCTTTCCCTGGAGCCTTCTCAAAAAGAGGTAGTTTGCTTCTCGTACTCTGCATCCTTTGGCCAGGAGGCAGGTGAAGGTTCTTCCTGATTTTCATTGTTGCTCCCTCCCAGTCATTCTTCTCTTTTCCATAAAACTCCCAGCTGCTAATCTCATGTCATCCGACTGTGCTGGCACTACTCTGCCTTGTTGCATTGATCTCCCAAGTCCCTCACTCCTTTGGCTCCTGGTCACTGCCATTCTCTTCATTCATCTTGCTATCTTAATTCTTAGTGATTAATACCCATGGGGCAATAGCTCCAGTACTCCAGGCCTGCACTCCCTCAACCTCCTCTCTTCAATGAGCATGTTCTCCACCCTCATGCAACTACTTATTCCATGGTCATCCCTTAAATGTTGTCATTTCCTGTAGTGGCAAACCCTTCATAATTTCAGTTTTCCAGCTTCCAACTCTTCTACCACTTCCAAACTTTATCTCTCATGCTCTCTTATACTCCCATGCCAGCAATCCTTCTTACTAGGCCCTACCTGTCATTGTTCCTATCACTATCTTCATCTCCCTCCTGTCTTTAATTCCTCCTTACTCTGCTATGCCAGCTTAAATTCCATGGTCAATCACTGTAATCACACCCTTCTGTCTTGTTTCCTTGTACTTGCTTGCCAAAACAAAAATGGCATTGAAATAAAACTCTCCTCCTATTCCATACCTAAATTTAGCAGCTCATTTTGGGGGGAAGAATACACAGCCACATTGCCTGATCTCACTCTAAATCTGTGACTATTCATCTCAAGTGGACCTTTAATACGACTTAGCATTAGACTACATTTCCCTGGTTAGCTCATTATACGTCTCCCTTGACTGCATATACCCTACTCACTCTTCAAATGTCAAATTCTTCCCCTGTATATAAATATGGTTGCCCTTAAATTGAGAAAATACAGAAGAGAATTTCCTCATGCTGTAGGGACTACCAAAACTACCTCTCTACCTAAATCTTATGTTGTAAACTTTGCTTTCTCTCATTAATATGAATTAAATGAATTAATTTATTAATATGAATTAAATGTTTGTGGTCCTAGCTGTAGCGAAGTACTTCACTTATTTACAAGATCCCATTTCTTCTCTCAAGACATAGCTCCTTTAATTCTACCCTCTCTTTTCCATATCATAAATTTTTACCTCTGATGAATCATCCTTATTTAGTATGCAAATATATTTCTCCCATCTTAAAAACAAACAAACAAAATAACCCCAAATACCTCTCCTCATTCCAAAGCTCCTCATATTTCACTTCTTTCTTTCACAGCAAAACTCCTAAAAAATTTGCCTGGACTTGCCCTCTTTAGATTCAGTCCTCAAATTGTGTTTTCCACCTACTAAAATCAGGACTTAGACTCCACTACTCCATCAAAACTGTTTAATAAGGATACTTATGTCCATGTTGCTAAATCCTGCAGTTGTTAATCATTCCTCATCTTGTTGGTCTTTAAGCGGCTTTTGCCTTAAATCAATGCTTTTTTCTTCTTCATCTACATACTCATTCTCTTGGTGATTTCATCCAGTCTAAGGCTTTAAATATAATTTATGTAGTCACATCTCCCAAATTCACATATCTAGCCTGGATTTCTATGCTGAATTACAGATTAGCATTTTAACTTCTTATTCTACTTTCATCTGAAGGTCTATTAGAAATCTCACATGTAACACATTCAAAACTAACTTTCAGATATCTCCCTTCATGCCGGTTCTATTTACTATCTTCTCATGTTAATGGAAATTCTGTCCTTCCCATTGTAAGCCCCAAATTCTTCTCTTTCATGCTTCTCTTTATTCACAAATCATATCTGATATGACTAAAAACTTACTGGTTTTAGATTCAACATCTATGCAGAATCTGATCAGCTTTCAACAACTCTGTCATCCATGTCACTATTCTCTCTCACTTGGATCACTGCAATAGACAAGTTCTCTGACATCTGCCCTTGCTCTTGTAGATCAACAGCCAGGGCAGTGGCCAGAATGACCTTGTTGGAACTTGAAACAGATTACATCATTCTGTTCAAAACCCTGCAAGGCCTTCTATCTCATTTGAAGTGAAAGCAAATTCTTTACAGTGTCCTCCAAGTTCTACATTACCTGTCCATCATCTCTCTGATCTCATCTCCTAGCAGTCTCCCCTATGCTCATTCCATCTCAAATCATAAACACAGAAGGCTGGTGCTTGCCTCAGAGTCTTTCCAATTTGTACTAATTCTTCCTGGCATGTTCTTCTCCCATGTAAACATATGGCCCACTCTCTCACAATCTCAAATTTTTACTCAAATGCCATTTACTCCAACATGTTTCCCTTATCACTATAATTAAAATTGCAATCTTTCACTTTCTTTTCGCCTTCCTGGAATTATTTTCCCTGATAGTAATTCATATCACTTAACATGCTACAGTAAGTGGAAATTATTTGAAAAATTTTCATATATACAAAAGAAAATGTATACTTTAGAATGTAAATTATAATCTCAGAACTATGTCTGACTTGAATCTAGAACTAATACATATAGAAAGATGGTTGGACATGGAAGGTGGTTGAATATAAACTGGCACAAAGGAGTTAAACTTGGATCAAGGTAAGCTAAAAGGATTTGAATTCATTTAGTAGTCACCGAGGCACAATTATATTTTGGAGGACAGAGATAAAGAAGAAAACCTTCACTAACATGCTACTTTAGGAATATGAACACTTATCTTCACTAATATATCAATAGCTACAAAGTGATGTAGTATGTCATCCTTCCAGAAGTGATTTACAGAAAATATTGGAAATGGACTAGTGGCGATATTTGAGCTATTTTTATTAGCTAGTGTGAAAGAGACAGTTTGAGGAAGAGCCTTTTTGACATCCTTCAAGTCATACCCCAGTTGAAGAAAATGACAGAATAATTTAATTCTGATGGTGGCAGAGACAGGGAACAGGGTATTCACTTCAGAGTGTAGAACAGCCCCACAGAATCATCTACAGTTCATCTTTGTACTTTGTTCCTTACACGAGTTACTTCACATGTTGGGCTGATCAGGCTCTACTGCTCAGAGGAAGGGAAAGCACATCACAGATTTTGTAAGTATAGTGCCGTGTTTAGTACCACCCATTTTTGATGTGGTTTGTTCTGTAGATGTTAGCAGAACTAGTTTGCATAACTTACCTGTACATTTCTTCATGTTCATACAGAACGGAAACTTGTTCTTTCTTACCAACCTTCCTGTGTTATTCTGACGAATTGCAGCCATGACTTCTGCAAAGGGTAAACATCTCTGAGTAGTTGATATATATATATTCACCTATGTTTCACTAAAGTGAAATTGAGGGAATGGAATAGGTGGTGAGGGGACTGTGTCTCCCACAGTTAGCATCATGCCCTGGGACTTGGACTCCATGTTATTCATATAGCAGGTCTTAACAAAAATCATAATGCAATTAATCATAGAATATTGAAACTGAAGGAATTTTACAGGTCATCTTCTCCAGCATTTCGTTTTGAGTTCCAGAGATGTGGAATGATGTTCAAGGTCAATGATGACCTTTTTGTTTTATTCAGGTTCTTCTTAAACCTGAATAACACAAAAACAATGATTTATTTTCATTTAGACCTCATTTTTTCTGACCCTAACAGATCTGCCCTTGAGATCCATAAAGCTTTTTCTGGAAATATTTGATATAATTTTGTAGTATCAGAATATATAGTGGGTATAAAAAAGGCAAAATATTCATATGTAAGGGACTGGTTTATTGTATTAGTCTGCTATTGGAATAGCAAACCATCCCAAATCTTAGTGGCTTGCCACAGCAACCATTTATTTTTATTATCTGTGCATCTATGGGTCAATTGGGGCAAATCTACTTCAGCTCGGGGCCCAGCTAGGCTTTTTGGGAGATATACTCATCTGTTCCATATATTTCCTCATTCTTTTTATACCAGAAAGTATGAGGTGAAACCGAGTAGGACCCTATGGGGCCTACCGGGACAAAAAGGCTTTCCATGTCCCCCATTTCTTATTTGTAGGAAAAAGGTTTCAGCCACCTAGACCTTCCCTGAGCTCCAAAGGGCAGATTAGAACAGTTACTAATTAGAGGAGTGAGGGAATGCAGAAACAAAGGAAAGGCTGCCAAGAAACAATAGTGCAGGGATGGGGCAGGGTCCTTGTTCCTCCTCAGGATGTGCATAGCAATCTGATATGCATCTGAGTCTGAGTTCTTCTACAGGAACTAAGGCCCCACCCAGGTGGAGGATTGTAACTTCAGGCTGAGCACAAGCATGTGGACCCCAGACTAGCTGGAACCAGAAGGGTGATGACTGAGATTCCTGGAACACCACCCTGTTACCTTACCACCAGCCAATCAGAGGAAGGTCACACACCCTGCAGACCTCCCCTCAAATTTTGCCTATAAAAACTCTTCCTCCCAAAACATTGGGGAGTTCAGGCTTTTGAGCACAAGCCACTCATTCTCATTCTCCTTGCTTGGTCCTTGCAATAAACCTTTCTCTTCTTCAAATTTCGATGTTTCAGTTTGTTTGGCCTCACTGTGCATCAGGCACATGAATTTGGTTCAGACAACAGAAGTACACAGTCTTCCCGTGGCCATTCTTATTTCATTCCTATTTTTTCTCTTTCCCCTATTATATAAGTTAAGTTAATCTGATAGCTAAAATAAATGGATCTATAATGTAATTTTCGAAAATGCATGCCTATCATGTGGTCTACTGGAGACTAGTGATTGGGTGTAAATTTTTGGAAATTTACAAAAGTTTTCACATCATGTTGATAGTTTAATTTTCTACTAAATGTGTCTTTTGTTTAGTATTTAACAAGGAATGGTGCCTATTCTCTAAGCCTCATAGCTTCCAATTTGATTACTTCATTCATCTTTTTTTTTCTGAAGAAATTTACCCGTGGCTTTGTCTATCCTCACTCCTCATCTAGTCTTCTCAGAAACCCTTTTACTAAATAGGTTAGTGCATAGAATTAATGAGGCCATAATTGTTTTAAACCTTCACATTGAAGAACAAAAAAATCTATTCCACAGCTGCAGTTTGCATACCAAGACCCAATTTTTTGTGCTAATCACCCACACTTTTGCTTGTAAATCATGAATGGCTTAATTTTAACACAAACTCATCAAAACAATTGCAAAAGCACACATTTCACTGAAAATAGATTAAAACTGTCACCTATAGAACCAGTTGACAGTGTATTTATTATTCCTTTGATCATCCCTTGCAACTTGTAATGGAAATTTACCTCACTCTAAATGAAGGAGTAATTTTCTATATGAACCATGTAGCATAATAAAAAGGGTTTTCTGGCTGATACTGTCAATGTTCTGCGCATATACACTTGAATCCATAGAAAATTTTTTATGCACAATGCAAAATAGAGCTTCTATTTTAAAAGCCAACATCAGTATTTTTTGGTCAGGCTGCTAGAAATCACTTTACCTTTGCCCACAGAGAGCCAGATTTGCCTGGAGATTTACATATTCCTTTTGATTAAAAGGGACAGCTTTTAACCAATACCTAAGGCACATAGGGATATAAATAATCCATACATTTCCCCTCTGAACAGACAATTTGGAGGTGAAATCCTCAGTGTTTCCACAGCTCTTCTCTCAAATTGAGCCAGAGTTAACTTGAGCATGACTTTGTTTGATAATGCAACTTTACTTGCCCCCCTCCCTCCCTGGTCCTACTTCCCTATTTCTCTATGAGAAATACACCCTCAAAATCCATTCTCAGGCATGCTCCGCCATTCTTTCTGTCACATATTAGTCAGGTCCTGTAGCTCTTTCATCGGTAATTCCTTTATTCCTTTATAGCAAGGCTATCTTTCCCAACTGGCCTTGCTGCAGCTTGACCTACTTATTGAGTTTAGTAGCCAGAAGAGGTGGATGTCAGATCTTAAGAAAATTATCAGTTTGCAAGGCATCCACCACAGTTGAATCTTTTGTATGGTCCTCAGACCTACCCTATCCTTGACATCCTATAGCAATTTATTTTAGCAGACCAAGAGGGTTCTGGAGTTCAATGTTCTTTAGGGAATCTTCTCAGATGTCCCTAGCCCAAGTCTCAGAGTCCTACTCTTTCCCTATCATCTGTGACTTTAGCATTGGAGACTTTGCTGAGGCTCCAAATTTGGCCTTTTTTGTAGTTCTGTCACTCTTACCACCCACCAAGCCTTGACATTACTGATCCAGTTATAACAGTTGACTATAATTAGAATGACTCTTCAAGGCTTAGAAAAAGTAATGGTTCATATTAAGAGTGAAACACTGTTAGGTGAGGGAAATTAAGTGGTACAAACTTCAGGTTACAAAATAAATAAGACACAGGTATTAAATGTACAGGGTGGGGAATAGTTAATAATAATTTAATACCTTTGTAATGGTGACAGATGGTAAATAGACTTATCATGATCATTTTGTAATGTATAGAAATATCAAATTGCTATGTTATGCACCAGGAATTAATATAGTGTTGTAGGTATATTATACTTCACAAACAAACAAACTCATAGAAAAATAGATCAATTTGTTGTTATCAGAAGGGGGGTGGGGGAGGGGGAATTGGATGAAGGCAGTCAAAAAGTACAAATTTCCAGTTATGATGAATAAGTACTAGGGATATAATGTACAACATAATTAATATAATTAACACTGCTACATGTTATATATGAAGTTGTTAAGAGAGGAAACCCTAAGAGTTCTCATCACAATGAAAAATATTTTTTCTTTTTTTAAAAATTTTCTATCTATAGGAGATGATGGATATTCACTAAACTTACTGTGGTATCATTTTGTGATGTATGCAAGTCAAATCATCATGCTGCACACCTTAAACTTATACAATGCTGTACGTCAATTATATCTCAGTAAAAGTGGAAGACAAAATAATAATAATTAAGCAGAATTGCCAGAAATGCCCTAGCAGAATGTTATGGAAGAGATATACAGGTAGCCTAAGAAAGGCAGCTATTCTAATGCGTCAACTATGAAAAACCCAATAACCTCAACCTCTTCCCCCAGTTGTCTTCTTTCTCTAACAGAGCTCAGAAGACACTACCTTCACTAAGGCTATAAGGATCACTTTGATAGGGGAGGGGAACACTGACATTGTAAGGAAGCTCAGTGTGAGCTATCCTATACACATAGGGGTTAATGACAGAGGTTACATTTATGAAAATGGGCTCTCCAGTGATAACGAGTATAACAAGATTTGAGACTAAGCATTAAACTTTTAGGATAAAAGGGGCTCTGAATGACTGTAATACAAACATAGGACACTAACTTCTAGGAAGTTCCAAGAAACAGAGCCCATACATTAAGAGAGAATGTGAATGTGGATTAGGAAGGACCCTATAATACAATGTTGAGTGTGTATGGTAGTGATTCCTCCAATCTTTCCCCCAAAGGACTCTATGGCCATTTACTCACACTGCTGTTTTAGATGTAGTGTCTTTACCAGAACATATCAACAGGCCCTCTGGCACTTGGTATGCACATTGATCTACAAATGTATGTTCTCTTTAATACTCATTAGGAAAGAGAATCAGAAGTAGTTTGAATTCATATGGAATGGAGAACTACACATATTTATAGATTTTATTTGGCCTCGTTCTTTTCCAAGTCCCAATTTCCCTCTTTCCTACTGTTTTTTTTCTTGAGAACACTTTCTAATATTTCACTTTAATATGAATATTCATCTCAAAATCTGTTTTGAGGAACCCAACTTAAGACATGTGCCGCTCCATTTGGGTCATTTTACAAATTGACCTGAATCATTTTTGAAAGAAGTTGGGGCAATGACGAATAAGTGAAAAATGAGAGAGAATAAACATTTCCCTGTACGTCATGGGATATTTCTGCTCACACAAAATGTATTTGTTGTCGTCTTTTTTAATGGAACACTCATGCCTTGGCTCTTCTCCCATATAAAATGTCGCTAAATTCAGTCCCAGGGAACCAAGGAAATATCTCCTAGTATACTGTACCTTAGAATTGAAGGAGGCTTTCTTTTCCTGAATGTATGCAAACAAACAAACAAACAAAAATTTTAATTGTCTGTGAGTTATTTTCAGAAGAACAAAGTTCCCTAATTTAAAAGCAAGGCCACCATTGCTTAATGAGTGAACTGATAGTGCACCCTTGGGCACTGCAGAGACCTTCCAGCTTCAATTGTCAGTGCAGATACTAGCTCTCTGAGGATTGTTCATTCTAAGGTCAAAGACAAAGGCAAAAACACAGAGGGGGGAAATGGCAATGGCACCCCTGTGGACCACAGTCATCATTACTTTATTTGAGTAGGACTTCAACTGTCCATTAGAAGTCAGATGAGTGCTTAGAAACAGCCTGAATGCCTCCAGCAGAATCTTAAGCAATGGCTACTGGCTAAGAGCCCAGGAAGTGTAAATGAGGCCACTTTTCCTTCTTCTTCATTTCCTTCCTTTGCATTCCCTTCATAGATACCCTAATTCCTTTCATCTGCCCTAGCAAAAGAGATTGCAAAGGAAGATGAAGGACTGTGTGAATGGGCTTGCTGAGGAAAGTTGTTTGTTGTCTTATTTAGAGGCCTTTATAAAAAGATAATTATACTGAGCTTTCTATATAAAGATATTTAGTTCTCTTCCTACATCCCTCAAAATACTAATATTCTCTATATTTTAACTGCTATTTACTGAAATCATTTAGCTGGGTGGCTGGTATTAAAATAAGGGAGAAGTTTTACTGTTTTCTGGAAGTTCCAGGAACAAAATGGGGTTGCAGTCATTTTTATAAACTAAAGCAAGTTGTGAAGATTGGGCATTATCATACTGTGCCTGAATGTACTCCGGGTGTTTTGTAATGACTTTGCTAGAATCCAAAGAATGTTGTTCAAAGAGGAGGCATACTTCTTTCTTTCTTTGCCTTTTGCTTTACTAGTTTCTTATGAACCTGCAGATCCGGTGTACTCAGACCTTCATGTTTCTGTTCATAGAATTTGTGGATATATTTCTACTGAATCAGACCTCAAGCTTGTACGAAAGGGCTCACTCGCTACTTCTGTGACTTGATGGTTTCTTTTTGGTTCAAAAGTAAAATGTTAAGCTTTAGCTAGACAGCAATGGCAGTAGTAAATCCACATTAAAGCCATTTCATCCTTTTTCTTATAAAGAATCATTTTTTCACAGAAGAGAAAATCCCAGTGTATTTCCAGCCTTGATGCACAAATGAATTTGGATCATACCTCATATTTACTTGTGTCCAGAAATATGAAATACTGGTAATTGGGCATGCGGTTTTCTTTTGACAGTAGTAATTCTGACTTCCTGGGAACTATTTGTGACTATTTTATTCCACTGTAAAACTTAGAAAGGAGAGATTTCATGATTTTCTCTATTAGTTTTGAGGATAATGGCCAGCAGAGGAAAAGTAAAAAACAAACAGGAAACCCTTTACTGGTTGCTGATACAACTTCAGCTACTGCCTTTGTCTGACTAAGTGTTCATTGTGTTGGAACACAAGAAAGAAAGCACCTTCTAATATTTAATCAAGATATATTAAAATATTTTGGTTTTGTATCATGAAGTGTTTACATTCATAGTTCAGTTTTTGCTTATGGTAAAGAATAGTCTTTGCATGCATTACCTCATTCTTATAACCTTGTATGGAAAGTAGTTACATCCATATATCAGAAGTGTTTGGGGAAGGCATGCTAATCAGTCATGAAGCACAAACAAGGAAGAAGAAAAGCATGTGACTGGCTCAGCATCCCTCTCCCCAGAGCAATGCCCTGATTCTCTATGGAGTAGAGCATCTGCCTCCAACACCAAATGAGTAAAAATATCCAAGCAAAAACTCATCTTTGTTTTCCTTGCAGATTGCACAATTTATCTCCAATAACATACACATTCATCATCACCAAAGCTCAGTGGAATAATTATGAATATTTACTGAATCGACCATGCAAAGCCATATGCTATGGTAGAAAGAATGTGGAAGAGATACTGAAAACTGGCACAAATAATAAGACTGCAAAATCAGCCACTTACAGTTAAGCAGCATTTGGAAATCATATATGCAATGAGAGTGGCCTACAGCTGTAAATAGAGTCCTGGATTTTCATGTGGCAGAATTAGTTTGATAGAGGATAGGAACTCAAAATTTCTGTTACAAGTCATAGGATTTTTAAAAAAGAAGTTATTATAGGGAAGTGTTTTTTGTTTGGTTTTTTTATTAGGGTATATTTGCTTTACAATGTTGTGTTAGTTTCTTCTGTACAATGAAGTGAATCAGCTGTATGTATACATACATCCCCTCCCTCTTGGACTTCTCTCCCATCCCCCCAACCCCCATCCCACCTATCTAGGTCACCACAGAGCACCAAGCTGAGCTCCCTGAGCTATACAGCAAGTTCCCACTAGCTATCTGTTTTACACATGGGAAGTGTTAATATAAGCTCTGGAACTTTTTATATTACTCTAACTCCTTTAATCTGTGATGCTGAAGAATTTCTAAAAATCAGGAGTCTGAGGGTACAGTGGAGAAAAGCGAAATGAATCTCAATTGCATTAGTGTTAAGAAGTGCTGTCAAGCCACTGCAGGGTAACATCGTAAAAAAAATAATAATAATCAATTATATGTGCTTTGAATTTTGCAGTTACAAAACACTTTTCTGCATACATTCTCATTTGATTTTTTCATAGTTGTTGTTAGATGCTATTATACCCTTTTTACACATTATAAAATAGATTCACAATGTTTACATGATTTGTTCAAGGTTACAAATATGTAAGCGGCAAAAATTGGGCCAGACTCGTATCTCCCGACTTCTACGCAGATTTAGCAAATGCACAGTGGATGAAATACAAAAAGAAATGAAGACTGTCAGAATCACAGACCTGTATTCAGTACAAATCAAAACTCTTTGAGGAACCAAGCTAAAAGGAGATTATTGAGGGTGCTACCTAACAAGCTAGAGAGAAAACACAAATTTCCAAGGTATAATGTTGGGATTAGTGGCCCAGAGAATCTGATACAATGGAAGGGAACGTCCAAAGCCTGAAGCAATAAACATTGTTAAGAGGCTCATTTTCCAGGTTAATTCATTTAAAAATTACAGTTCTTAATTGCCATTGATATTTCTTAATTTTAAACAATTCCGAAGGAGACCTTCAAGATGGCGGAGGAGTAAGACGTGGAGATCACCTTCCTCCCCACAAGTACATCAGAAATACATCTACATGTGGAACAACACCTACAGAACACCTACTGAATGCTGGCAGAGCCGCAGACTTCCCAAAAGGCAAGAAACTCCCCATGTACCTGGGTAGGGCAAAAGAAAAAAGAAAAAACAGAGACAAAAGAATATGGATGGGACCTGTCCCTCTGGGAGGGAGCTGTGAAGAAGGAAAAGTTTCCACACACTAGGAAGCCCCTTCACTGGCAGAGATGGAGGGTGGCGGAGGGGAAGATTTGGAGCCACGGAGGAGAGCGCAGCAATCGGGGTACAGAGGGCAAAGCCCAAAGATTCCTGCACAGAGGATCCGTGCCAACCAGCACTCACCAGCCCAAGAGGCTTGTCTGTTCACCCATGGTGGGGGGGTGGGGGCTGGGAGCTGAGGCTTGGGCATTGGAGGTCAGATCCCAGGGAGAGGACTGGGGTGGGCTGTGTGAACACAGCCTGAAGGGGGCTAGTGCGCCACAGCTACCCGGGAGCGAGTCCGGGAAAAAGTCTGCAACTGCCTAAGAGGCAAGAGACCATTGTTTTGGGGTGCTTGAGCAGAGGGGATTCAGAGTACTGCTTAAATGAGCTCCGGAGATGGGCGCGAGCTGCGGCTATCAGTGTGGACACCAGAGATGGGCATGCAATGCTAGGGCTGCTCTTTCAGCCACCAAGAAGCCTGTGTGAAAGCACAGGTCACTATCCACACCTCCTCTACCAGAAGCCTGTGCAGCCCGCCACTGCCAGGGTCTCATGATCCAGGGACAGTTTCCCCTGGAGAACACATGGCATACCTCAGGCTGTTGCAATGTCATGCTGGCCTCTGCCGCCGCAGGCTCACCCGCATTCCGTAACCCTCCGTGCCCTAGGCCTGAGCGAGCCACAGCCTCCTAATCAGCTGCTACTTTAACCCCATCCTGTCTGGGTGGGAACAGACGGCCTCAGGCCACCTACACGTAGAGGCGGGGCCAAATCCAAAGCTGAGCCCCTGGGAGCTGTGAGAACAAAGAATAGAAAGGGAAATCTCTCCCAGCAGCCTCAGGAGCAGTGGATTAAATCTCCACAATCAACTTGATGTACCCTGCATCTCTGGAATACCTGAATAGACAATGAATCATCCCAAAATTGAGGCGGTGGACTTTGGGAGCAACTGTGTGGACTTGGGGTTTCCTTTCTGCATCTAATTTGTTTCTGGTTTTATGTTTATCTTAGTTTAGAATTTAGAGCTTATTATCACTGGTAGATTTGTTTATTGATTTGATTGCTCTCTTCCTCCTTTTTCTTTTTTAATATATAGATATATAAATGTCTTTCCTTTTTCTCTTTTTGTGTGTATGTATATGCTTCTTTGTGTGATTTTGTCTGTATAGCTTTGCTTTTACCATTTGCCCTAAGGTTTTTTCTGGCCATTTTTTTTTTTTTTTTTTTAGTATAGTTTTTAGCACTTTTTATCATTGGTGGATTTGTTTTTTGCTTTGGTTGCTCTCTTCTTTCTCTATTTCATTCTTTATTTTTCTTTTCTTCATTTTTTATTACTTTCTAATTTATCTTTTAATTTTAATAAATTTTATTTTATTTATTTTTTCTTTCTTTTTTTGCTCCATTTTCTTCTGAGCCATGTGGCTGACAGGGTCTTGGTGTTCCAGCTTGGTGTCAGGCCTTTGCCTCTCAGGTGGGAGAGCCAAGTTCAGGACATTGGTACACCAGAGACCTCCCAGCTCCACATAATATCAAATGGTGAAAGCTCTCCCAGATATCTCCATCTCAATGCTAAGACCCAGCTCCACTCAATGACCGCCTAGCTACAGGGCTGGACACCCTATGCCAAACAACTAGCAAGGCAGGAACACAACCCCACCCATTAGCAGAGAGGCTGCCTAAAATCATAAGGTCACAGACACTGCAAAACGCACCACATGACATGGCCCTGCCCACTAGAAAGACAAGACCCAGCCTCATTCACCAGAACACAGGGACTAGTCCCCTTAACCAAGAAGCCTACACAACCCACTGAACCATCCTTAGCCACTGGGGGAAGACACCAAAAACAATGGGAACTACAAACTTGTAGCCTGTGATAAGGAGACACCAAACACAGTAAGTTAAGCAAAATGAGTAGATAGATAGATAGGGAAACACACAGCAGATGAAGGAACAAGGTAAAAACCCACCAGACCAAACAAATGAAGAGGAAATAGGCAGCCTACCTGGAAAAGAATTCAGAGTAATGATTGATAGTAAAGATGATCTGAACTCTTGGAAAAAGAATGGAGAAACAAAAGAAACGTTTAACAAGCACCTAGAAGAACTAAACAGCAAATAAACAATGATGAGCAAACACAATAAATGAAACTAAAAATTCTGTAGAAGGACTCAGTAGCAGAATAACTGAGGCAGGAAAACAGATAAGTGACCTGGAAGATAAAACAGTGGAAATAACTACTGCAGAGAAGAATAAAGAAAAAAGAATGAAAAGAATTCAGGACAGTCTCAGAGACCTCTGGGACAACATCAAACTCACCAACATTCGAATTACAGGGGTCCCAGAGAAGAAGAGAAAAAGAAAGGGACTGAGAAAATATTTGAAGAGATTATAGTTGAAACTGGGAAAAGAAATTGTCAATCAAGTCCAGGAAGCGCAGAGAGTCCCATACAGGAAAAATCCAAGAAGAAACACACCAAGATACATATTAACCAAACTATCAAAAGTTAAATACAAAGAAAAAATATTAAAAGCAGCAAGGGAAAAACAACAAATAACATACAAGGGAATCCCCATAAGGTTAACAGCTGATCTTTCAGCAGAAACTCTGCAAGCCAGAAAGGAGTGGCAGGACATATTTAAAGTGATGAAAGGGAAAATCCTACAACGAAGATTACTCTACCCAGGAAGGATCTCATTCAGGTTTGATGGAGAAATTAAAACCTTTACAGACAAGCAAAAGCTAAGAGAATTCAGCACCACCAAACCAGCTTTACAACAAATGCTAAAGGAACTTCTCTAGGCAGGAAACACAAGAGAAGGAAAAGACCTACAATAATAAACCCAAAACAATTAAGAAAAAGGTAACAGGAACCAACATATTGATAATTACCTTAAATGTAAATGGATTAAATGCTCTAACCAAAAGACATAGACTGGCTGAATGGATACAAAAACAAGACCCGTATATCTGCTGTCTAGAAGAGACCCACTTCAGACCTAGGGACACATACAGACTGAAAGTGAGGGGATGGAAAAAGATATTCCATGCAAATGGAAATCAAAAGAAAGCTGGAGTAGCAATTCTCATATCAGACAAAATAGATTTTAAAATAAGGACTACTACAGGAGACAAAGAAGGACTCTACATAATGATCAAGGGATCAAACTTAGAAGAAGATTTCACAATTGTAAATATTTATGCACCCAACATAGGAGAACCTCAATACATAAGGCAAATGCTAACAACCATAAAATGGGAAATCGACAGTAACACAATCATAGTAGGGGACTTTAACACCCCACTTTCACCAATAGACAGATCATCCAAAATGAAAATAAATAAGGAAACACAAGCTTTAAATGATACATTAAACAAGATAGACTTAATTGATATTTATAGGACATTCCATCCAAAAACAACAAAATACACTTTCTTCTCAAGAGCTCATGGAACATTCTCCAGGATAATCATACCTTGGGTCACAAAACAAGTCTTGGTAAATTTAAGAAAATTGAAATCACATCAAGTACCTTTTCCGACCACAACGCTCTGAGGCTACATATCAATTACAGGAAAAATTCTGTAAAAAATACAAACACATGGAGGCTAAGCAATACACTACTAAATAACCAAGACATCACTGAAGAAATCAAAGAGGAATTGAAAAAATAGCTAGATACAAATGACAATGAAAACACGATGTCCCAAAACCTATGCGATGCAGCAAAAGTAGTTTTATGAGGGAAGTTTATAGCAATACAATCCTATCTCAAGACTCAAGAAACATCTCAAATAAACCACCTGACCTTACACCTAAAGCAATTAGAGAAAGAAGAACAAAAATGCCCCAAAGTTAGCAGAAGGACAGAAATCATAAAGATCAGAGCAGAAATAAATTTAAAAAATTGAAGGAAACAATAACAAACATCAATAAAAGTAAAAGCTGCTTCTTTGAGAAGATAAACAAAACTGATAAACCATTAGCCAGAGTCATTAAGACAAAAAGGGAGAAGACTCAAATCAATAGAATTAGCAATGAAAAAAGAGAAGTAAAAACTGACACTGGAGAAATACAAAGCATCATGAGAGATTACTACAAGCAACTATATGCCAATAAAATGGACAACCTGGAAGAAATGGACAAATTCTTAGAAAAGCACAACCTTCTAAGACTGGACCAGGAAGAAACAGAAAATATAAACAGACCAATCACAAGGACTGAAATTGAGATTGTGATTAAAAATCTTCCAACAAACAAAAGCCCACTAACAGATGGCTTCACATGCGAATTCTATCAAACATTTAGAGAAGAGCTAACACCTATCCTTCTCAAACTCTTCAAAAATATAGCAGAGGGAGGAACACTCCCAAACTCAGTCTATGAGGTCACCATCACCCTGATACCAAAACCAGACAAAGATGTCACAAAGAAAGAAAATTACAGGCCAATATCACTGATGAACTTAGATGCAAAAATCCTGAACAAAATACTAGCAAACAGAATCCAACAGCACATTAAAAGGATCATACACCATGATCAACTGGGGTTTATCCCAGGAATGCAAGGATTCCTCAATATACACAAATCAATCAATGTGATACACCATATTAAAAATAGATGGACCATGTGATCATCTCAATAGATGCAGAAAAAGCATTCAACAAAATTCCACACTTATTTATGATAAAAATCCTCCAGAGAGTAGGCATAGAGAGAACCTACCTCAACATAATAAAGGCCATATATGACAAACCCACAGCCAACATCATTCTCAATGGTGAAAAACTGAAACCATTTCCTCTAAGATCAGTAACAAGACAAAGTTGTCCACTCTCACCACTCTTATTCAACATAATTTTGGAAGTTTTAGCCACAGCAGTCAGAGAATAAAAAGAAATAAAAGGAATCTAAATTGGAAAAGAAGTAAAGTTTTCACTGTTTGCTGACGACATGATACTATACATAGAGAATCCTAAAGACTCTACCAGAAAACTACTAGAGCTAATCAATGACTTTAGTAAAGTAGCAAGATACAAAATTAATGCACAGAAATCTCTCGCATTCCTATACACTAATGATCAAAAATCTGCAAGAAAAATTAAGAAAACACTCCCATGTACCATTGCAACAGAAAAGAATAAAACACCTAGGAATAAAATGAACTAAGTAGACAAAAGACCTGTATGCAGAAAACTGCAAGACACTGATGAAAGAAATTAAAGATGATACAAATAGATGGAGAGATATACCATGTTCTTGGATTGGAAGACTCAACATTGTGAAAATGACTCTACTACCCAAAGCAATCTACAGATTCAATGCAATCCCTATCAAACTACCAATGGACTTTTTCACAGAACTCGAGCAAAAATTTTCACAATTTGTATGAAAACGCAAAAGACCCCAAACAGCCAAAGCAATCTTGAGAAATAAAAACAGAGCTGGAGGAATTGGACTCCTGGACTTCAGACTGTACTACAAAACTACATTAATCAAGACAGTATTGTACTGGTACAAAAACAGAAATATAGATCAATGGAACAGGATAGAAAGCCCAGAGATAAACCCACACACATATGGTCACCTTATTTTTTATAAAAGAGGTAAGAATATACAATGGAGAAAAGACAGCCTCTTCAATAAGTGGTGCTGGGAAAACTGGACTGCTACATGTAAAAGAATGAAATTAGAACACTCCCTAACACCATACACAAAAATAAGCTCAAAATGGATTAAGACCTAAATGTAAGGCCAGACACTATAAAGCTCTTAGAGGAAAACATAGGCAGAACACTCTATGACATGAACCACAGCAAGATCCTTTTTGACCCACCTCCTAGAGAAATGGAAATAAAACCAAAAATAAACAAATGGGACCTAAGGAAACTTAAAAGCTTTTGCACAGCAAAGGAAACCATAAAAGAGACGAAAATACAACCCTCAGAATGGGAGAAAATATTTACCAATGAAGCAACTGACAATGGATTAATCTACTAGCAGCTAATGCAGCTCAATATCAAAAAAAAACCCAAACAACCCAATCCAAAAATGAGCAGAAGATCTAAATAGACATTTCTCCAAAGAAGATATACAGATTGCCAACAAACACATGAAAGAATGCTCAACATCACTAATCATTAGAGAAATGCAAATCAAAACTACAGTGAGGTTATCACCTCATACCAGTCAGAATTGCCATCATCAAAAAATCTACAAACATTAAGTGCTGGAGAGGGTGTGGAGAAAAGGGAACCCTCTTGCACTCTTGGTGGGAATGTAAATTGATACAGCCACTATGGAGAACAGTATGGAGGTTCCTCAAAAAACTAAAAATAGAACTACATTTTTTCTTCACCAGCAATCCCACTACTGGGCATGTACCACAATGTTCATTGCAGCTCTATTTACAATAGCCAGGACGTGGAAGCAACCTAAGTGTCCACTGACAGATGAATGGATAAAGAAGATGTGGCACATATATACAACGGAATATTACTCAGTCATAAAAAGAAACAAAATTGAGTTATTTGTAGTGAGGTGGATGGACCTAGAGTCTGTCATACAGAGTGAAGTAAGTCAGAAAGAAGAGAACAAATACCATATGCTAACACATATATATGGAATCTAAAAAAAAAAAAAAAGTTTCTGAAGAACTTAGGGGCCGGAGAGGAATAAAGACGCAGATACAGAGAATGGACTTGAGGACACGGGGAGGGGGAAGGGTAAGCTCGGACAAAGTGAGAGAGTGGTATGGAATTATATATACTACCAAATGTATAATAACTAGAGGGAAGCAGCTGCATAATACAGGAGGATCAGCTCGGTGCTTTGTGACCACCCAGAGGGGTGGGATAGGGAGGGTGGGAAGGAGACGCAAGAGGAAAATGATACGGGGATATATGTATATATATAGCTGATTCACTTTGTTATAAAGCAGATAACACACCATTGTAAAGCAATTATACTCCAATAAAGATGTTAAAAAAACAAAAAAATAACATATATCCAAGCAGGAAATGTGCTAGACTTGGGAAATACCCAGCAAGGAGTTGTCTGCAGGCAGGTAGGGCCCTATTCTCCAATCAGGCTAAACAGTGGCTTTCAGCAATCCATTTGCCAATTCTGATTGAGATGAGTCTGCAAGGGGTCAAGACAACTTAAAGCCTAGCTACCATGATTACAAAAAGGCTAAAAGGCAGGGACAAAGTGCAGGAAATTTGTATAGAATAAGAAAACTTGATAGCCAAGGATGGTAAAAGGTAAAATGTGGTTGAAAACAAATTATTAGCTGTCGGGCTTAGATTCTTGGTTTGAATTGGAAACAACTGCAAAGAAGACTGCCCTATACAAATACAAGGCATCAGAGGCACTCCACACAGGCTGTTGTTGTGTTTTGTTCTGTAATTCCAAGTGGAAGCTCTGTTTAAGCATATTTGCTATAGGATAGGATCAGAGTGTTTGAGCTGGGAGGACACGGGAGATCACCTTGGACTCCTCCTGCCCCTCTCACCCCCAACAGGGCCACTCACATTTTACATTCAAAGAGTGATGGGCTTGCCCTCTGGCTGAGTAATTTTGCAGTTGAGATAAAGTATGTCGAAACCTGTAAGCTCAGTTCCTCTAGAGCTAGGCTACTATGGTTATTAAATGATCCAACTATGGAGCCAAAAAGGGCTGCCTGGTAATTCTGACACTGCCACTCATTATCTGTGTGAACTTGAATAAGTCATTTAGCCTCAGTTACCTCACATGTAAGACGGAATTAATAATATTTGCCTCACAGATAGCTTTGAGTATTAAGTAAAATGTTATTCTAAAATTATTATTGTAAAATGTTTAGGACATTGCTTAGCACATAATATATTATTACTGTTAATCTTCTAATAACATAACAAATGTATGATGACCCAACTCACTGGTTCATCTGGGTTCCCAACACTCAGCCGGGTTCATTTGTCCTTAGTCAACTCCCTTTCTCGTTCCCCATAGAGGCACTTCCAAACCCTCATTATTCATCTTTTGAATCCCCCTATGTTCCTTCCACCTTATTCAAAGTTAAACTGACTTGAGATAAGACTGAATAAAATGATGCAAAATAATAAAACAAAACAAACAAAAAAAGGTCATGAAGAACCTAGGAGTAAGACAGAAATAAAGACACAGACCTACTAGAGAATGGACTTGAGGATATGGGGAGGGAGAAGGGTAAGCTGTGACGAGGCGAGAGAGAGGCAAGGACATATATACACTACCAAACCTAAGGTAGATAGCTAGTGGGAAGCAGCCACATAGCACAGGGAGATCAGCTCGGTGCTTTGTGACCGCCTGGAGGGGTGGGATAGGGAGGGTGGGAGGGAGGGAGATGCAAGAGGGAAGAGATATGGGAACATATGTATATGTATAACTGATTCACTTTGTTATAAAGCAGAAACTAACACACCACTGTAAAGCAATTATACTCCAATAAAGATGTAAAAAAAAACCACCCAAAATTTTAAAAAGTATATACTCACATTTTTAACTTTCTTAATGAACACTAACATGCCTGTGTGGCAGGAAAGTAAGGGAAATCCTTAGAGACCAAAAACGGACAAGAAGGTACAAATGCAAAGCACTAAATGAAGTTTGAAGTGCACTGTAGCCTTTTGTCTCTATGATCCTGGGGGCTCAGAGCAGAGGTCTTCAAACCTCAGTGTATGCTTCCAGATTACACTAGGACTTTCTAGGTGATGTGGGCACAGACGGCAGCTTTAAACAAATCATTTTCACATTAACGTCCATCTGTACTTTTTCCTAAAATTCATCTGAGAATATGTCTGTGGTCAAAGTTTGCAGCAGCGTTGCTATTTCTAGTTTCCACTCCTATCCTTCCTAATATAATTTTCCCACTCCCCCATCCCCCAAAAACGTTAAAAATCAAAATTTTAACCTAAATTTTATTGAATTACATTGTCTATGTATAAAAAAATCTGAAGTGGTTAAAAAAAAGGAAGATAAAAGAAATAGAAGAAAGAAAAAGAAAATAAAAGATTCAAAAAACAAACATTTTAAAAGAACAATTAAAAATAATCTTCTCTGCATAGTCTCTGTAATCAAAGAACTGCCTCAGCTACTTTTTTCACATGATTTTAAATAGAAGTCATTTTTTGACATATCAAAGTTATATCTTTGATTCCAAAAATAGATATCAGAGATAAGTTAGGTTAAACAATTATTGAAGCTTATACAAGGGTCATTTTCATTAAATTTTGGCAGTAGGTTAGTGGACACTGAAATATACACGTTATTTATACTTGGATGCTTATCCGCTCACTATCACTAGGCAACTAATTATATGCCTAATTATTTGTGCATTTCATGTACTTATTTGTTTTATATTAATCTACTTGGAATATGTTGAGAATTCTACTGTTAATAATGTACTCACCAACAATCATTAATGCCTGTTTTGTAAGCCCCAAATTTATTGGTAGACCATCTACTCGCTCTTCTTTGCTGTTAATTTCCATTGAAGCTTGCTTTATTCTAGCAATACGTGTCATTCATCTATGGGTACATGAATTAATTTTTAAGAGACCTATCCATCTCATTAAGTAATACATTTCCAGTAAAATTTATTTTTCATGTTTTAATCAATTATGTACTATTAATAATTATATAGTAATTTAATACAAAGAAACCTTGTTAACATTTAGAGCTTTATAGGAATTGAAAAATCCACTTCCATTTATAAATATAATTTACTTGAGAAATATGATAGAGCCACAAGAAAAGTTCATGCATAAAATATAGCATAATAGAATAAATTTCTTGTGTAGGAGATGCCATGCAAATATGAGTTGATGAAGGAAGGCACCTGGTTGACTGAAAATAATCCAAGGTACTTCATGCAGGATTGCTTGGTTCATGAGCTAAACTGGATTCTTTCCTTCTTTTCTCAGAAGGAGAGGCTATATTAAAAATGAGCTTCCAATGGGACCAGTGGCTTTTCCACCACTAGAGGGGTCTACAATTTCCCACTGACCTCAAGGCTTCCCGGTGATGAGCACCTGGTATTCCAAATAGTTTCTGTAAAATGCTGTCATTCAAATCCAGACTTGTAGGTGTGCAGGATATTCATGTGACTCTTCACTTATAAGATTGCTCTCACATTTTCCATAGCTTTAAGGAGAAAAATGGAGGAGAACGACCATCCACTGGAGTACAATCCATACTGCATGTCCAGCAGGGCACCCTGCCCTCTCATGGGACAATGGGAGCATAGGGGTTCATGCCTTCTCTTTGGCTGGCTTTAGCCTTGCTGGCTTCCCCCCAATAAAGTCTGTTGCTAACTTACACCATAGCTTGTAGAATCTTTGTACAACATGTGGGGCTACACATGGGACCATGTTAGCATAGAAAACAATTAAGATTTATGAATGTTGAAATATAACATTACAATATATTTTATGTTGATAATAGTGGGTATTAACTTACTTAGGTTCTATTGAAAACATTTAAAAGAGTGAAGTAGGGCTTCCGCCTGCCGATGCTGGGGACGCGGGTTTGTGCCCCAGTCCGGGAAGATCCCACATGCCACAGAGCAGCTGGGCCCGTGAGCCATGGCTGCTGAGCCTGCACGTCCGGAGCCTGTGCTCCGTAACGGGAGAGGCCACAACAGTGAGAGGCCCACATACCGAAAAAAAAAAAAAAGAGTGAAGTAACAGTTTTATTCTGAAATTTCAATATTAATACACAAGAGGTTGTGTATTTCAAAACAATTTAAAATTTAGGTTGAAAAATTTTAGACATAATAGATCTACAACTTATCAAAATTCTTTTAGGTGCTATGAAAACAAAAATAACTCCTGATGACCAATAATCCAAATATTTAATTTTAACTGATCATGCAAGGCAGGAGGTATGGATATGAGAAGTTTATAAACAGAAACCTGCAGAAAGACAGAAAAGATTAAGGACCACACCTTCATTGAAAAGATGAATCAGAACAAACATGTGCCAAAAAGAAGACTCTAAGGTAACTTGCCTGACTTAGTTTTAATGGTGTGTGTAAAGAGTGTATCTTCTCTTGAATTTGTAACCACAGGCTACCTCTCATGTAATTTTGGGACTGAAATAATGCTACCAATGAAATCCCCAAATCTCCAAGCTGAGTACATTGCTGAAAGTGGTTCCAGGTTGGCAGTACTCTAGACACCCAGCAGAAGCAAACAGAAATACTCTCTAGAGGAGCATACTTTAAAACCAGTCTCAAAGAATTTTCTCTTATAAATCTCTAAGGAATGTGAGCTTCAATATGAAAACAGTGTGAGATTTACATCATTATAATTGGAGTTTCAGAAAGAGATAAGAAGCATAAAAAAGTGGTAATATCCAAAGAGATAACTCTAAGAATGTTCCAGAATTGACAAGAGGCATCTATTGTCAAATTCAGGAAGCCCAAGATGCAAACTTTCAGTTACAAAATAAATGAGTCGCGGGTATGAAATGTACAGTGTAGGGAATATAGTCAATAATAATGTAATATCTTTGTATGGTGACAGATAGTAACTAGACATCATGGTGATCATTTTGTAATGTATAGAAATATCGAATCACTATGTTGTGCCCCATGAACTAACATAGTATTATAGGTCAATTATACTTCAAAAACAAACAAACTCACAGATAAAGAGATCAGAGTTTTGGTATCAGAGGCATGCATGTTATATATGAATGTTAAAGAGAGTAAATCCTAAGAGTTCTTACCACAAGGAAAAAATATTTTTTCTATTTCTTTTATTTTGTATTGATATGAGGTGAGGGATGCTCACTAAACTTATTTATCATTGTATTAATCACATTATGATGTATGTAAGTGAAATAATTATGCTGTATACCTTAAACTTATACAGTGCTGTATGTCAATTATATCTCAATAAAACTGGAAGACAAAAACACATATCTCAGGAATATACTGTATGGGAAAGTGGGAAAAGAAAGAGATCCTAATAGAAAGCCTTAGATATGAAAAGGAATGGTGAGCAAATAAAATAACAGGGCTGTGACAAATTTAAACACACAATGGTTGAGTAAAACAATGATCATTTCTGATAACATAACAATAACCTAACCTAACCTAACCTAACCTAACAATCTTAGGTTAGATTCTCTCATAAAAAGACGCTGGACACAATTTGAGTGCAAATTGGGAGGCAATCTCAGGAATCACTGGTAGTTTAACGGGGAACTGAGAAAGGGAAGAATATAAAGCTAATATACAGTTTGAGCAAGTAACTCGTGTGGTAACTGTGGTTCAATCCCTCTGGGGACCTTTGGGAGACTCCACAAAGCATGACTCAAAATCTATGCACCTGAGGTATAATTTAGATGAAGCATTTATCCAGTACTTGAGAGTCACCCTCAACTATTCAGCTGAGTACTGAGGTACATATATATGTGAGGAGAACTCTGAGGCTGGAGAAAGTACTACCTAAAGGTGATCACAAAGTGGTGGAACTAATTCCTTTTACCACCAGCCTGACAGGAAAAATCCGTGATTCACAGGGCATTTAGTAGACTACTAAGAATTGTCTTGACTCAGTACTAGGGAATATACAGTCCTAGACTGAGCACTGCCCTGGTCCCACCGAACAAATCATAAAAGCAAGACCCAGAAGTATCAAGCTTTTTCTAAGAAACTTAACAGCAACTCAAGAACAAATCCCAAGAATATTCACAGGAATACCCCATCAAAAAAGGTCAATTTCACATAGTCTGCCATGAAAACTTAATTATCTATTACTGCCTAAACAGTGTGACAAATTCAGTGGCTAAAAATGGTTTCTGTGCATCAGGAATCTGAGCGTGGATTGGCTAGGGACTCTATTTCAGGATCTTTCATAGGCTAAGAAGTTATCTGCCAGGTTCTGGTTATATTAAGGCTCAACTAAGAAACAACAGATTTCCAACCTCACATAGTTATTGGCATGATTCAATACAGTGCCTTGCAGGCAAATGTTGAACTGGTCGCCTTAGTTCCTCACTGTCTGTTGACCAGACGCTGCCCTCAATTTCTTGTCATATGGGCCTCTACAACATTGTAGTTTGCTTCTTCAAAGCATGCAAGCTAGCAAGGCAATATAGTCGGCTCGCAAGGTGGATGCTGCAACCTCTCATAACTTAAGTGACATTCTATCGCTTTTTCCATATTCTGTTTGTCAGAAGCTAGTCACATGGCCAGCACACACTCAGTGGGAGGGAAATATGAAAGAATGTGAGTTATGGAGGCAGAGATCTTTGGGAGTCATTTTAAGATCTGCCTACCACACAACCTAGACTTAACAAACATATAAAGGAGGAGGGAAGCATGATCAAACAAGAGGAAAGAAATCAGTCCATCAAAACCAACCCAGAACAGATGCAGTAGCAGAGAATGATGTTAAAACAGTTATTATAAAGGTACTACATACGTTCAGACATTTAGGTAGAGTGAAGAAAGATATTTGAAAAGACCAAATCTAAACTTCAAGAGAAGAAAACTGCAAGGTCTAAGATGAAAAATACATTGAGTGTATCAATGACAGACTAGGCAATGCAAAAGAAAAGTTTAGTTACTTTTAAGACATGACAGTAAGCAGTATCCAGAATGAAGCATAGACACAAAAAAATTTGAAAAAAGTGAATAGAGTACCAGTGAGCTGTGAGACAGAAAAAAAATGGATGGAATTTTTTGAAATGTGACAAAAACTCTATATCCACAGATCTGAGAATCTCAGCAAACTTCAACCAAGCAAATGACAAATTGTCAAAAAACAGTAAAGATACTGTACGTACAGACTAACAAAGATAAATATGACAACAGATGTCTTGTCAAAATCAAGAAATGCAAGGAAAAGACAGTAAAGCAGCATCTTTAAATTACTGAGAGATAAAACCTATCAATCTTGAATTTTATAACAGAAATTTTTCATAAATTATGCTGGTATAAATATTTTTACAGATATACAAAATCTGGACTTTCTAATATATATATCTAATAGTAAAATGTATGGCAAAATTGATGGGAGAAGAGAAAGGAAAGTATACTTTTTGAGATTCTCATACTACATATGAAGTGATATATGATCACTTAAAGGTAGACTGTGGTTAAGATCAAGATGTATGGTATAATCCAGATGTTGGCATATCCAGTCCATCACCTGATTTTACAAATAAAGTTTTATCAAATTACAGTTATGCCCATTCTTTACTATCTACGACTTCATTCATGCTATAGCAGCAGAGCTAAGTAGTTACGACAGAGTCTATAGGAGTGGAAAATGAGCATTTATGTACTATTTGGTCCTTTACAGAAAAAATCTGCAATCACAGATATAAACACCAAATCAACCACTATAATAAAAAAAAAGCCAAAGAGTTAAAACTGATAAATCAACAGAGGAGATAAACGGAATTATTTAAAATGCACTTATTTAAAGTCAGAAAAATATTAAAAAGGAAACAAAGAATAAATTGTGCAAACAGAAAACAAGAACAAGATGAGAGACTTAAATATTAAATCAATAATTCTATTAAATGTAAATGTTGTAGACTCATGATTCCAACCAAGGTGGAGCTCCAGAGATCATGTTTAGTTTCCTGCCTGAAACAAACAAAAAATGATCAAAATTCATGAAACAATGGATTGTTAGACACTGGATATTAAACAAAGGGCAAGAAACAAAGGAGGTGAGCCCTATGATTGCTACAGCTTATTGCTTAGAGAGACTTTCCACGTGCTGGCCCAAGGAAGGAAAACTAAAACAGAGCCTGGCAGATTCCAGAGCTAAGCATCCCAAGAGACCAAAATGAAAAGAGTTAGGCAGAACAAGAGTATTAGCTCCTAGAATTAACTGAGTTTGGTAAGGCTGCAGCATCTAAGATCAATTTACAAAGGCAATCATATTTCTATCTTATACTAATGAACAATCAGAAATTAAATTAAAAAATACTTATAAGAAATTAAATTAAAAATACTCAGAAATTAAATTTAAAAATACTTAAAATAATACATATTTTCATACATACAAAATATGAAATACATGGGAATAAATTTGACAAAAGATGTGCAAGGCTTGTTTACTGAAAAGTACAGGCATCATAGAGAGAAATTAAATAAGACCTAAATAAAGGGAGAGATGCATGCTCAGAGGTCAAAAACCTCAATATTATTAAGATGTTAATTCTCCAACTATCGACCTATAGATTCAATGCAATTCTAATCAAAATTACAGAGGACATTTTTGAAAAATAAATTGACAAGCTTCTTTTAAATTTTACTTTGAAACGCAAAAGTCATAGACAACTAACCCAACTTTGAAAAAAACGAAAAATGTTGGAGCACTTAAAAAAAAGCTACCTTAGGAGGCTTCCGGGAAGATGGTGGAAGAGTAAGACGTGGAGATCACCTTCCTCCCCACAGATACACCAGAAATACATCTACACGTGGAACAACTCCTACAGAACACCTACTGAACGCTGACAGAAGACCTCAGACCTCCCAAAAGGCAAGAAACCCCCCATGTACCTGGGTAGGGCAAAAAAAAAAAAAGAATAAACAGAGACACAAGGATAGGGACGGGGCCTGCACCAGTGGGAGGGAGCTGTGAAGGACGAAAGGTTTCCACACACTAGGAAGCGCCTTCGCGGGCAGAGACTGCGGGTGGCGGAGGGGGAAGCTTTGGAGCCGCGGAGGAGAGCGCAGCAACAGAGGTGTGGAGGGCAAAGTGGAGAGATTCCCGCACAGAGGATCAGGGCCAACCCGCACTCACCAGCCAGAGAGGCTTGTCTGCTCACCCGCCGGGGTGGGTGGGGCTGGAAGTTGAGTCTCAGGCTTCGGTGGGAGCACCGGGAGAGGACTGCGGTTGGCAGCGTGAACACAGCCTGCAGGGGGTTAGTGCGCCATGGCTAGCCGGGAGGGAGTCCGGGGAAAAGTCTGGACCTGCCGAAGAGGCAAGAGACTTTTTCTTCCCACTTTCTTTCCTGGTGCGTGAGGAGAGGGGCATGAGATGCTAAAGCTGCTGCTGCCGCCACCAAGAAGCCTGTGTGCGAGCACAGGTCACTATCCACACCCCCCTTCTGGGGAGCCTGTGCAACCCGCCACTGACAGGGTCCCGGGATCCAGGGACAACTCCCCCAGGAAAATGCACGGCGCACCTCAGGCTGGTGCAATGTCACGCCAGCCTCTGCCGCTGCAGGCTTGACCCGCACTCCGTGCCCCTCCCTCGCCCCGGCCTGAGTGAGCCAGAGCCCCTGAATCAGCGTCTCCCTTAACCCCGTCCTGTCTGAGTGAAGAACGGACGACCTCCGGCGACCTACACGCAGAGGCGGGGCCAAATCCAAAGCTGAGCCCTGGGAGCTGTGAGACCAAAGAAGAGAAAGGGAAATCTCTCCCAGCAGCCTCAGAAGCAGTGGATTAAAGCTCCACAATCAGCTTGATGTACCCTGCATCTGTGGAATACATGAATAGATAACGAATCATCCCAAATTAAGGAGGTGGACTTTGAGAGCAAAATTTATGATTTTTTCCCCTTTTCCTCTTTTTGTGAGTGTGTATGTGTATGCTTCTGTGTGAGATTTTGTCTGTATAGCTTTGCTTCCACCATTTGTCCTAGGGTTCTATCTGTCCGTTTTTTTTAAATTATTTTTTTCTTGATTATTTTTTATTTTAATAACTTTATTATATTTTATCTTAATTTATTTTATTTTACTTTATCTTCTTTCTTTCTTTTTTTCCTTCCTGCCCTCCTTCCTTCCTCCCTCCGTCCCTTCTCTTTCTTTCTTTCTTTCTCTTTCTTCTTTTTCTCCCTTTTATTCTGAGCCGTGTGGATGAAAGGCTCTTGGTGCTACAGCCAGGAGTCAGTGCTGTGCCTCTGAGGTGGGAGAGCCAACTTCAGGACACTGGTCCACAAGAGACCTCCCAGCTCCACATAATATCAAGCGATGAAAATCTCCCAGAGATCTCCATCTCAACACCAGCACCCAGCTTCACTCAATGATCAGCAAGCTACAGTGCTGGACATCCTATGCCAAACAAATAGCAAGACAGGAACACAACCCCACCCATTAGCAGAGAGGCTGCCTAAAATCATAATAAGGCCACAGACACCCCAAAACACACCACCAGAGGTGGACCTGCCCACCAGAAAGACAAGATCCAGCCTCATCCACCACAACACAGGCACTAGTCCCCTCCACCAGGAAGGCTACACAACCCACTTAACCAAACTTAGCCACTGGGGACAGACACCAAAAACAACGGGAACTATGAACCTGCAGCCTGCAAAAAGGAGACCCCAAACACAGTAAGATAAGCAAAATGATAAGACAGAGAAACACACAGCAGATGAAGGAGCAAGATAAAAACCCACCAGACCTAACAAATGAAGAGGAAATAGGCAGTCCACCTGAAAAAGAATGCAGAATAATGATAGTAAAGATGATCCAAAATCTTGGAAACAGAATAGAAAAAATGCAACAAACATTTAACAAGGACCTAGAAGAACTAAAGATGAAACAAACAACGATGAACAACACAATAAATGAAATTAAAAATACTCTAGATGGGATCAATAGCAGAGTAACTGAGGCAGAAGAATGGATAAGTGACCTGGAAGATAAAATAGTGGAAATAACTACTGCAGAGAAGAATAAAGAAAAAAGAATGAAAAGAACTGAGGACAGTCTCAGAGACCTCTGGGACAACATTAAATGCACCAACATTCAAATTATAGGGGTTCCAGAAGAAGAATAGAAAAAGAAAGGGACTGAGAAAATATTTGAAGAGATTATAGTTGAAAACTTCCCTAATATGGGAAAGGAAATAGTTAAGTCCATGAAGCACAGAGAGTCCCATACAGGATAAATCCAAGGAGAAATACACCAAGACACATATTAATCAAACTGTCAAAAATTAAATACAACGAAAACATATTAAAAGCAGCAAGGGAAAAACAACAAATAACACACAAGGGAATCCCCATAAAGTTAACAGCTGATCTTTCAGCAGAAACTCTGCAAGCCAGAAGGGACTGGCAGGACATATTTAAAGTGATGAAGGAGACAAAACTACAACCAAGATTACTCTACCCAGCAAGGATCTCATTCAGATTCGATGGAGAAATTAAAACCTTTACAGAGAAGCAAAAGCTGAGAGAGGTCAGTACCACCAAACCAACTTTACAACAACTGCTAAAGGAACTTCTCTAGGCAAGAAACACAAGAGAAGGAAAAGACCTATAATAACGAACCCAAAACAATTAAGAAAATGGTAATAGGAACATACATATCGATAATTACCTTAAATGTAAATGGACTAAATGCTCCCACCAAAAGACACAGATTGGCTGAATGGATACAAAAACAAGACCCATATATTGGCTGTCTACAAGAGACCCACTTCAGACCTAGAGAAACATACAGACTGAAAGTAAGGGGATGGAAAAAGATATTTTAGGCAAATGGAAACCAAAGAAAGCTTGAGTAGCAATTCTCATATCAGACATAACAGACTTTAAAATGAAGACTATTAGAAGACACAAAGAAGGACACTACATAATGTTCAAGGAATCGATCCAACAAGAAGATATAACAATTGTAAATATTTATGCACCCAACATAGGAGCACCTCAATTCATAAGGCAAATACTAAAAGCCATAAAAGGGGAAACTGACAGTAACACATTCATAGTAGGGGACTTTAACACCCCACTCTCACCAATGGACAGATCCAAAATGAAAATAAATAAGGAAACACAAGCTTTAAATGATACATTAAACACAATGGACTTAATTGATATTTATAGGATATTCCACCCAAAAACAACAGAATACACATTTTTCTCAAGTGCTCATGGGACATTCTCCAGGATAGATCACATCTTGGGTCACAAATCAAGCCTTGGTAAATTTAAGAAAATTGAAATTGTATCAAGTATCTTTTCCAACCACAACGCTATGAGACTAGATATCAATTACAGGAAATGATCTGTAAAAAATACAAACACATGGAGGCTAAACAATACACTATTTAATAACGAAGTGATCACTGAAGAAATCAAAGAGAAAATCTAAAAATACCTAGAAACAAATGACAATGGAGACACGACAACCCAAAATCTATGGGATGCGGCAAAAGCAGTTCTAAGAGGGAAGTTTATAGCAATACAATCCTACCTTAAGAAACAGGAAACATCTTGAATAAACAACCTAACCTTGCATCTAAAGCAATTAGAGAAAGAAGAACAAAAAAACCCCAAAGTTAGTAGAAGGAAAGAAGTCATAAAAATCAGATCAGAAATAAATGAAAAAGAGATGAAGGAAATGATAGCAAAGATCAATAAAACTAAAAGCTGGTTCTTTTGAGAAGATAAACAAAATTGATAAACCATTAGCCAGACTCAGCAAGAAAAAAAGGGAGAAGACTCAAATCAATAGAATTAGAAATGAAAAAGGAGAAGTAACAACTGACACTGCAGAAATACAAAAGATCATGAGAGATTACTACAAGCAACTCTATGCCAATAATATGGACAATCTGGAAGAAATGGAAAAATTGTTAGAAATGCACAATCTGCCAAGACTGAATCAGGAAGAAATAGAAAATATGAACAGACCAATCACAAGCACTGAAATAGAAACTGTGATTAAAACTCTTCCAACAAACAAAAGCCCAGGACCAGATGGCTTCACAGGCGAATTCTATCAAACATTTAGAGAAGAGCTAACACCTATCCTTCTTAAACTCTTCCAAAATATAGCAGAGGGAGGAACACTGCCAAACTCCTTCTACGAGGCCACCATCACCCTGATACCAAAACCGGACAAAGACGTCACAAAGAAAGAAAACTACAGGCCAATATCACTGATGAACATAGATGCAAAAATCCTCAACAAAATACTAGCAAACAGAATCCAACAGCACATTAAACGGATCATACATCATGATCAAGTGGGGTTTATTCCAGGAATGCAAGGATTCTTCAATATACGCAAATCAATCAACATGATACACCATATTAACAAATTGAAGGAGAAAAACCATACAATCATCTCAATAGATGCAGAGAAAGCTTTCGACAAAATTCAACACCCATTTATGATAAAAACCCTGCAGAAAGTAGGCATCGAGGGAACTTTCCTCAACATAATAAAGGCCATATATGACAAACCCACAGCCAACATCATCCTCAATGGTGAAAAACTGAAAGCATTTCCACGAAGATCAGGAAAAACGACAAGGTTGCCCACTCTCACCACTCTTATTCAACATAGTTTTGCAAGTTTTAGCTACAGCAATCAGAGAAGAAAAGGAAATAAAAGGAATCCAAATTGGAAAAGAAGTATATCTGTCACTGTTTGCAGATGACATGATACTATACATGGAGAATCCTAAAGATGCTACCAGAAAACTACTAGAGCTAATCAATGAATTTGGTGAACAGAAATCTCTCGCACTTCTATACACTAATGATGAAAAATCTGAAAGTGAAATCAAGAAAACACTCCCATTTACCATTGCAACAAAAAGAATAAAATACCTAGGAATAAACATACCTAAGGAGACAAAAGACCTGTATGCAGAAAATTATAAGACACTGATGAAAGAAATTAAAGATGATACAAATAGATGGAGAGATACAATGTTTCTGGATTGGAAGAATCAACATTGTGAAAATGACTCTACTACCCAAAGCAATGTACAGATTCAATGCAATCCCTATCAAACTACCACTAGCAGTTTTCACAGAACTAGAACAAAAAATTTCACAATTTGTATGGAAACACAAAAGACCCCGAATAGCCAAAGCAATCTTGAGAACGAAAAACGGAGGTGGAGGTATCAGGCTCCCTGACTTCAGACTATACTACAAAGCTACAGTAATCAAGACAGTATGGTACTGGCACAAAAACAGAAAGATAGATCAATGGAACAGGATAGAAAGCCCAGAGATAAACCCACGCACATATGGTCACCTTATCTTCGATAAAGGAGGCAGAAATGTACAGTGGAGAAAGGACAGCCTCTTCAATAAGTGGTGCTGGGAAAACTGGACAGATACATGTAAAAGTATGAGATTAGACCACTCCCTAACACCATACACAAAAATAAGCTCAAAATGGATTAAAGACCTAAATTTAAGGCCAGAAACTATCAAACTCTTATAGGAAAACACAGGCAGAACACTCTGACATAAATCACAGCAAGATCTTTTTTGACCCACCTCCTAGAGAAATGGAAATAAAAACAAAACAAATGGGACCTAATGATACTTCAAAGCTTTTGCACAGCAAAGGAAACCATAAACAAGACCAAAAGACAACCTTCAGAATTGGAGAAAACATTTGCAAATGAAGCAACTGACAAAGTATTAAAATCCAAAATTTATAAGCAGCTCATGCAGCTCAATAACAAAAAAACAAACAACCCAATCCAAAAATGGGCAGAAGACCTAAATAGACAGTTCTCCAAAGAAGATATACAGACTGCTAACAAACACATGAAAGAATGCTCATCATTAATCATTAGTGAAATGCAAATCAAAACTACAATGAGTATCATTTCACACCAGTCAGAATGGCCATCATCAAAAACTCTAGAAACAATAAATGCTGTAGAGGGTGTGGAGAAAATGGAACCCTCCTGCACTGTTGGTGGGAATGTAAATTGATACAGCCACTGTAGAGAACAGTATAGAGGTTCCTTGAAAAACTACAAATAGAACTACCATAAGACCCAGCAATCCCACTACTGGGCATACACCCTGAGAAAACCATAATTCAAAAAGAGTCATGTACAAAAATGTTCATCGCAGCTCTATTTACAATAGCCCGGAGATGGAAACAACCTAAGTGTCCATCATCAGATGAATGGATAAAGAAGATATGCCACATATATACAATGGAATATTACTCAGCCATAAAAAGAAATGACATTGAGCTATTTGTAATGAGGTGGATAGACCTAGAGTCTGTCATACAGAGTGAAGTAAGTCATAAAGAGAAAGACAAATACCATATGCTAACACATATATGGAATTTAAGAAAAAAAATGTCATGAAGAACCTAGGGGTAAGACAGGAATAAAGACACAGACCTACTAGAGAATGGACTTAAGGATATGGGGAGTGGGAAGGGTAAGCTGTGACAAAGCGAGAGAGAGGCATGGACATATATACACTACCAAACCTAAGGTAGATAGCTAGTGGGAAGCAGCCGCATAGCACAGGGAGATCAGCTCGGTGCTTTGTGACCGCCTGGAGGGGTGGGGTAGGGAGGGTGGGAGGGAGGGAGACGCAGAGGGAAGAGATATGGGAACATATGTATATGTATAACTAATTCACTTTGTTATAAAGCAGAAACTAACACACCATTGTAAAGCACATACTTTATACTCCAATAAAGATGTAAAAAGTAAATAAATAAAGGCTATTCCCATCCAAAAAAAAAAAAAAAGCTACCTTATCTCAACAGTTATAAAGCTATGGTAATAAAAATTGTGTGGGTCACATATTAAAAGAAACATCAATGGAACAGAATAGAACTATATATAAAAGTCAGCTGATTGTTGAGAAAGATGTGAAATTGATTCAATGGGAAAGATAATCCAATCAAATTATTTTGACCTGTGCAAAACAAAACTTCCATAATTACCTCTTTCACACAAATACAGAAACTGACTCATAATCAATCACAGGACTCTATATAAGATTTTAAAACTACAAAATTTCTAGGAGAGAATACAAGAACAAATCTTAGAAACCTTAGGTTTGGAAAAGATTTCTTAAATATATACCAAAAAGATTGGATTTATAAAAGAAAAATTCAGTAGATTGTTAATCAAAAAAAAATTTTTTTTGCTCTTCAAAAGAGACCACTAAAAAAATAAGAAGACAAGCCACAACCTCAAAGAAAATATTTGCAAAACTCATATATGACATAGGATTTGTATCAAGAATATATGAAGAGGTCTTATAATTGAGTAATTAGAAAATAAACACAATAAAAATAAATAGGCACAGAATTTGAGTAGGTATTTCACCAAGGAAATTATATGGAAGGTGCTATGGACTGAACTGTGTCCCCTACAAAATTCATATGTTGAAGCCTTAACTCCCAATGTGGCTCTATTTGGAATAAGGAAATAACTAAGGTTAAATTAGATCATAAAATGGAACCCTGATCTATTAGAATTAGTGTTCTTTTTGTAAGAGGAGAACAGAGAGCTCACTCCCTCTCTCCCTGCCATGTGAGGACACAGCAAAAGGTAATTTTCTGCACCCCAAGAAGAGAGCTCTCACTGGACACCAAATCAGTTGGCACCTTGATCTTGGACTTCCCAATTTCCAGAACTATGAAAAATAAATTCCTGTTGTTTAAGCCACCTGGTCTATGATGTCTTGTTATGACTGCCCAAGCAGACTAAGACAGAGGGAAAATAAGCACAACAAGACATATTTAACATCATTTGTCATTAAGGAAATAAAACTGCAAGAGATATGAGTACACACACCAAAATGGCTCAAATTAAAAACACTGACCTGACCAAGTGTAAAAAATGTTGTGGAGTAACTAGTAACTAGTCTCAAGCCTGCTAGGTTAACTCTTTCCTGCACATAGCCCAAACCAAAGAACTTGAAAAATCAATGACTTAGTGAATTTTACCTATAAGGGCTTGCATGTATTAATGTGTTTCTACTGTAAGTCAATGTTATTACTTCATAAAATTTTGACTTTAAGTATGTTAATTTACTACCTTAATTTATCACACTCAAAATTTTACTCTTTCGACCAACAGAGATAAAAGCAAATTAAAAATGACAGATATTCAAAAGTGCATTTATCTTTTTATGGGAATTTGATATTATTTTTGTATTTATAGTGGAATTTTTAGTATTCATTCTAGAATTTGCAGTTCCCAAACAAACTCAGAAATCTTCAAGGACTTCTGAGTCACACAAAGCTTTTTTTCCTTTTTTTAAAAACAAAATGTATTTTATTGAAGTATAGTTGATTTACAATGTTGTGTTAATTTCTACTGTACAGCAAAGTGACTCTGGTATGTATGTATGTATGTATGTGTATATATATATATATATATATATATATATATATATATATATATACACACACACAAATTCTTTTTTATATTCTTTTCCATTATGGGTTATCTCAGGATATTGGATATAGTTCCCTGTGCTATACAGTAGGACCTTGTTTATCCATTCTATATATAATATTGCAGTTTGCATCTGCTAATCCCAAACTCCCAGTTCATCCCTCCCCCCCTCACCCTCTGCCTTGGCAACCACGAGTCTGTTCTCTATGTCTGTGTGACTCACACAAATCTTGACAGTACTCAACATCCATATCCTGTCCTTCCCAAAACTTTTCTCTCATTTATCTTATGATACAGAACAAATATTTTTGAATATGAGGCAATTTATATCTACCTATTAGAGTGTACCATATGCTTCTTGAAATATTTCTTTGCATATGATTTTTATTTTTTCCCTAGCAGTTACTAAAATTCCAGAAATTTTAATGTATTTCCCTCCCCAATCTTAAGAATCACCCCAAGTAAGAAATGTTTCCATTTTGTTTCTCCAAAGTATGGGTTCATAGTAAAGCCTTAGGATGCTTAAATGTCTTCACATGTAATCCTGCTCACACTTCCCAATCCAGATGGTCATATCTTCACATTTAATGAGAAAAATGGTGATGTTTAAGTATTGGGTATGTCAGAGAATTACTTTGTGGAGAGAAATACAATTTCTCTTAAAGTGGCAGGTAAAAATAGAAAGCATGGCATTTATCAATCACAATAACAATCACTGAACTTTAGAAAATGAAACAAGGGGACAGACAAAGCTCTTAAAATAAATAAAAATATATAAACTATTTAGAAGTAATTGAACAAACTATGTATGCAGGTGCTTTTGGAATTCAATCAAATACTATTTTTTTTAAACAGTTGTTAAGTATTTGAATAACTAGAATTAGGTGGATGTTGGGGCAACCTCATAGAAGTGTATAATGGTTAAGCATCTTCTTAAGGTAATTTATTTTTTGAGAAAATTTTGCATTGTGGAAGCATAGAAATATTTATAGTCTTTTAAATCAGGGACTGCTCACTTACTGACAGTGAGTCAACTTCAAAGATTTTTTTTCTTTGTCATTAACGACTTTGGGGATGGCTGAAGGCCATTAAAATAGTCACATTTTAAATCCCTGGTAGGCTTTCTAATTACCTCTGCTCTCTCAATTGCTGCAGTTTTAAAACATATTGTATTTCCTTCACTTTTACAGAGCTGTCATAAAACAATGTGTCCATGTCTAAAATGCAGTAATGAAGGGGTAGATCAGTGGCCATAAGCAATTTGGAATTCCACTGTAATTTACAGTCATATAACTGAGCCATTTGAATTGGATCTTTCGAACTAATGCTATAGCTATCTTATTATATGGTTCCAAATAATGTGACAGGCTATCATTTGTCTCAATAAATTGTTGGCAATTATGACTGACAAGCAGATTAGAATAAAGCCAGAAGCAGAAATATCTAATAAACAAGGACTACTACTTATGAATATAATTGTGCAGTTTTCAGTTTCCAGTAACCCAAGGACTAGAATAACAGACCCAGGAGTGTGGTAAGAAGTTCATCATAAAAGCTGTCATTTTGTTATTGCATCTGGAGGTACAACCCAATTTTTTCAATGATAATATCTCTATGCAGTATGAAATGTTGTATAATAAAAATAATAAATCACACTGTTATCTTTGTATCACTGGGTCACTTAGCAAGAAATAAAACCAGAGAAGCCTAAGTAAAGAGTAGAAACCGTATTGTTCCAAAAGTCAGAATAATTTCCTTCATTCTGTTTAAATTGCTCATATAAAAATAAAGTTGATTTGTATTATGATCATAAACTTCCCTTAAAGAAGAGATTAAAGCTATGCTGAGGCTGCTTGTTTGAGCATATGCAATGCCTTGCTTAATATACAAATATTTCATTTCTTGACTAAATTCACATTTTTTCATCATTACCTGTGATGTTTTCTCCTTCTGAAGATGACTTTGAAAAGGCTAGTAAACTCAAAAATCAATGTAGCACTTTCACTAATAACTCCTCAAAACATGCTTAGAGCTATTAATCATTTACAGAAAAACTTCTGAAGCCTAAGTATCATGTATTCCAAATTTCATAATACATTAAATAATATGAATACATGTCATGTACATATTGTGTGTAGCCTAGAAAAGATTAAAAATTCACTTTCAATGATTATTGGTAATGAAAATGAGCATAATAATAAATGTAATATGTTTGTGGCACTTTTTACAATAGTTCTCAAATAATATGTTGTTTAATATCTACTCTCCCATTAGACTGCAAGTTTTATGAGTGCGTTCGAACTGTGTGCCCTTCTTCACCGCAATACCCTCATTGCATGACACTGTATGACAGTGTCTGTTATCAATGTTCTCAATAATATTTATTGAATTACCTAAGAAAGAAATAGTTACTCTTCCATAAGGAAGCCTCATTTATGAGTAAGCTGATCACTCGGTTTCACCTCTTGGTTCTCAGACCATACTCTACACTATTTGTGAACAGAGCATAATATGGTTGTTAACTTACAATGTGCAGAAATTATACAGGGTCAGATAATTGCTGAGAATTCACAAGGTATACTCACATAGGCTTCACTAACGGTAAAAGATGTGCTACAACATAAGAAAGAAAGTGCAGGCAAACACAGAAAAGCTGAAAAACTTCCAGGCATTGTTCCCTGGGTCCTTTGCACAGAATGCACTTCAGTCTTGCGAGTTTGAACTACCTAGATACGTACAAGTGATTTTGTTCTCAGGAAACTCAAGGTATGAGTTTACCAAGGGGTATTGTACTGCACTGGTCTGTGTAACAAGTTAAATCAGGTGCAAACTACCCTTCAGTAAAATTTTATAAACAATGTAAGTAATCTAGTACAGGATGCCTCAGGGGACTTTCAGATTTTAAACAAATCATTATAAATCACTAACTGCTACATTTCATCCTTATTTTGGCCAACAAATGCCATGGCTCCAGGCATCCTTGGAGATAAGCATAGATCCAACAAGGACTAGCTTCCTTGCACCAGGTGTACACCACATCCTGAAGGATAGCTTCCCATGCTGGCAGTGTCGTCTTCAAGCTGATACTTCAAAGGCACCTTCAAAAGTCTGTTTCATTACTCAAATAGTCTGGCAGCTCCTGGACTGTGTAGTATTTAATAGGACAATTGGGTCCCATGGTCATAGATGCACACTCTACTTTATTTGCTGTAAAACAAATGTGTGCTCCCTTGGTCCACATGGTTTTATATGGTGCTCCATTTCAGTGAATAAGATACTCTGTAAGTTCTCAAATAGTGTGCCTATTTAACATCCTTTAAATTCTTCTCAGATAAATTTGACTTGAGTTTTTCTTGTTTTCAAAGTCTGTAGTCACATATTTAGATAATTTTTTGGTTTTGTCTTACTGGCCATTAATCTTATACTATATGGATCTTATTCATTTAATGCCAAGAGAAAAACTTTATTTCTCTTATTTATATAATTTCATTACAATGTCCCTTATTGAAAGACATTTTCAAATTCATTCGAAGAGAAAAGTTTCATTTCCAATATATGGCCTACCTTTCTCAACAGAAATCATCTAAATATATTCTTTGATTTCTTAATTACCAGGAAGTAAGATACTGTCAGTTTTTCTTTGACTTGTCTGTGCCAGAACTCTCTCTCTAATCTATATCACACATCTTTCCGCCTCACTCCTTTAGCTTTAGCCACAGTGGAAACACCAAGCTATTCCGTGGGCTTTGCACTTGCTCTTGCCTCTAGTTGGAACGTTCTTTCTCACATATTTGCCTAACTTGGTCCCTGATTTCATTCAGGCCTCTGCTGGAAGGCTCCCTCCTTAGAAAGAGACTTCCTGATAATCCTGTCTGAAATATAATACTGCTATCATTCCTCAACCCCTTACTCTGCTACTTTTTAAAATTGACATTGTTTTGAACAGGGTTCCCATGACCAACAATTCATTCAGTAATTTGCTGCAAGGCCTTGCAGGACTGGAAGTAGTCATTCTCAAGGTTATAGTTTATTACATTAAAAGTTTACAGAGCAGGTTCAACAAGGAAAAATGATGAATCAGGTGGTGTCTGGAGGAGATCAGGTGCAGGCTTCTGAAGTTTGCTCCCTTAGAGGTCATACAATATACACTTATTCCTCTAGCAATGAACTGAAACAACACACATGAGACGTTTCTGTCCAGGGATGCCAGCTTGAGCCTCAGAATCCAGGCTTCATATAGAGGGCTGCTCACACAGGCACATAGCACTTGTGCAAGCAACCAGCCATAATTACTGAAATTCCAGACCCAGGAGGAAAGCAAGAGTCCACCATATATCATATTGCTTCCACAAAAAAAGCTGGTACAGTACGGTTCAGTGCCACAGGCACTGAAAACAACCTTACCAATTGGTAGCACAGGGACTTTTCCAAAGGTTAAGTTCCCAGGGCCAGCCAGGGGTCACCCACACAAGCAAGCTCTCGTGAAGTTAGAAGAGGGGAGCAACATCAGGTCCACTACATTAACTCTTCTCTGGTGAGGAACTTTATCACCACTTGACCTATTATATGTGTATTAGTTTATTAGTTTAAATGTCTACCTCTCCTGCTAGACTCTAAACTCCATGAGGACAGGGACTTTGTCTCTTTTGTTCAACACCATTATCTCTTATGTTTAGGACAGTGAGTGGTATAGAGGAGTCATTTCTAAGTACTTATTAAATGCAAAAAAGGAATGAACACTCATTGACCTCAGCTTGGTAGGATATATAATATGAAAGACGAAAAAGGGATAAAGATATTGCAGAAGAAGGGGATGTTGGGAGTGATGATTTTATATGTATTGGAAAAGAGATGTGAGTACTTGTGCCTCATTTTGCTCCAAAAAAATAAAGTGAAAATTCAATGCCAGGAAGTAACCTAAACAAAGTAGGTAACAATAATGAAATGTTAGGAAATGGGAGGTGATTATTAGAAGAAAAGGGAACAGCTGTTCACCATATTTTCTGAAATGAGAAAATGGGCTTTAATTTCAAGTTAAATTCATATATGACAAAAGAAAAATGGTTAGGGATGTCAGGGAGCTAAAGTACTTACAGTGAGAGGCTTGAAATCTTTATAGAAACCATTACAGAAAGAAAATATCACTTTTTATCCTGGGGTCTTTAGCTCTGATTTTACCACATTATGGAGTAGACTAACTGATGCTTTTCAAGACCTCTTCAGATCAGAGATTTCTGAAATATTCCCATTCCGTCTTCCAACAGTGGCTGTATATATGATAAATATTATTCAGGAATGCATAAGGCATAAAGAAGCATAAAATGCATAGTTCCTCATAGTTTGAGATAAAAAGCAATTTTGAAATTTTGCACAGATATTTCTTTGCTTTTTCAAACTCTGATGTTAATTTATGCTTACTGAAACAAAATACGATGTCTTTGCTGAATCTTGAGTTTAAGGATGTGAGGTGTAAATGATGGAAGAAACTAAATGAAGTAAAATAAGGGATAAAGAAAACTGATGTGCATCTCACAAAAAGTCACATAATTAAAAAAATAAAAAATGATAAATTGCAAATATTGGAAGAAAATAACCTTTATAATTATTGTAGTTGAAAAATAGGACACATGCTATTATATGGATAATTTAGATGTGTTCCATAAATATTATTGATATTGCTATCTATATTTTTTTTTGTAAAAGTAATCTCAGTGAATTTTACCAAGAACTGTTTGATATAACCTACACTTAAAGAAGATAACAATAAAAAGCAGTTTTTAAGGCATCTTAAGAATGTCGAGATTTTATCTACCTGTGTGGATTCTTCTAAAAGTTATTAAAAAACAAAAGAAAAACTGTAAACCTTTCACAAAAGTGCACATTAGAGGTGGGTGATAAAAAGCAAAAATCCCTGAGCTGTTTTGAAGACATCCCTCATACCTAAACACAATGAAGCAGAACAAATGAACTTTCAGCCTTTCCTTGGAAAGAATGAATGATCAGCGATAAGCAACATTTCACAGGAAATACCTTAGTAAGAGAACAGAGAATGCAAGTCTCCTATAGCCCTCAAACATTCACTCCTCAACACCTTTCATCCATTATGCCTCCTGTTTCACTCCCTTTAATTGCAAGCACAAGTTAAACTCTTTTCCTTAAAAAATAGTCCAGAGTCTAGGAACACACAAAGAGAATAAATATAGATTCCTCAAATTAACAGAATAAAAACTTCCCTTTATCCTGTCCAAAGTTGAATATTTTATAAAGACAGTGGTAATTAGGATTGGTGGTGTGTACTTTGTGGGTATGGGCTGTCTCTTAAATGTCAATCTGATTGAAAGTGCTGATTTATAAATACACGAAAAGGTATAATGCACATTTTATGCTGTCAAACTAATTAAACCTTGTGGCCACAAGGACTGGTCCTGGTCAGTCTGGGGATAAAACGTGGTCAAGAAAAATAACTTGACTAATTAGAAAAAATCATTACACGTATTTGCATGCTCCTGGAACAAAAGATGCTGTTCTAGGAAAGAAGTTGTATAGAGATGATGTGGAAAACCCACATTCCCTTCATTTTGATCATTAATAAACACTATTGGGCATCTCATGAGAATAAAGATTTGCCTACTGGCCTGATTCTGAGGATAATTAAATTCTGCATACCTAAAATTGCTCTCTGATTCCAGCTTGGAGAAGTCATTTCTTTTCTATTATGTACTGCTGTTCTAGGCTCTGTAACTCTAGTCGTTCAGCTCAGAGATAATTGCCTTTCAGTGGTGGGCAAAGTATTATTATGCTTCATATGCTACATAGTAAAACACTTTTATATGAAAATTTTTATCATTAATATAGATATTTTGTTCTATTTTCTAGAATGATATAGTTGAGAATATGTATTTACTACATCTTGAGGAAACAAAAATCAGCTAAATTTGCAACATGGTAAATATTTTATAACTCTCATATATATTTGATATAACCAAAATAAGTTATGTGAACAACCACATCAAATATAAATCATTTCCCTAAGAATTTAATATATTAATCAATTGCATTACATTTTTTGATAGGAGTGTTTAATATCAGATTCTCATCCTTCAAACATCACTGGTGTAGAATCTAGTTCACAGCAGCATCCTTGTTTTCTTCCTTAATTCAAACCAAGACTGATTTGAAGAGAGAAACCAGTTTTTCCTCCCAACAGCCCTCTTTCTCATTTCTATTTAAAGCAGAAACTATTACTCTCAGCAAAGTTAAAGCAAATGAGTAATGAGAAGAGTCTGGAAAGGCTGTTTCTTTGTGCTTGCAGTTCGTTATTAGCGCCTTGTCTGCCATTCCACCTTGTCTGGCATATGGTGCTATATGCCAGTATCTAGTTATGATGCTCCCCTGCCTGAAGTCTTTGGCATTATTGAGAGTGAAGTGCAAGTCTGAACATTCTAGCATCACGCAGTTAATTGACCAGGTGCATCTCATTAGAATGATTGGCAGATACATGATGGAGCATTGGTGGGAACAGTGGTAACTGAGAAGTCCAGCCACCTAAACAACAGAGCAAGTTCTCCTATCTTCACCACTTTTCTCTTATCATCCAAGAGCTGTGCTGAGCAGACCACTGACATGTCTGCCTCCTGATGGAAGCATATACTGAATATCCGGGTTTAAAATCCAAAAATGGTATAAAGTTTGGTTTATATAAGTATAATTAAATGGAAGCTTTGTGATTATACTTGCTATTCTCCCCAAGAGTATTACCCCCATGCTATTGAAAGTCTGATAAAGTACCACGGCATGAAATTACACTATGTTCTTAATTCCACAAATGTATGTGTTGCCTAGTTTCAATTCCATTTTGCTTTGAAATTCAGTTTCATCTAAATCATAGGTTAAAGGGGACATTGAAAAGCAGTTTTATTATATTTCTAAGTTTCCAACAAAGTTAATGAAGCTCGATACTTCAGTTTGAAAATGAAGGAAAAAAAAGTATGTTATTGTAGTTTCATTTTTAAACTGCTGCATAGAGCCAGGAGAAATTATTATAATATCCACATCCTATACACAAATACATACTAATTTTATGAAATTCCTTCCTTTAAAAAATTTTTAATATACATTTTGTTAGTACCTACCATCTAGGGACAAAGCAGTCTTGAATGCAAAATGCCTTGTAGAATAAGATGCATGTTCTTAAAAAATTTATTCAGAATAGCAAATAATTTTACTCTGCTACTTTTATTCAAATTTCTAATGAGGTTTCTGGGGATATCTACTTTCTTACATTTATGGTAAAAACATATTTGCACTTAATGTAACCATGATTTTTTAAAAATCAGAAAATTCGGGCTTCCCTGGTGGCGCAGTGGTTGAGAGTCCGCCTGCCGATGCAGGGGACACGGGTTCGTGCCCCGGTCTGGGAAGATCCCACATGCCGCGGAGCGGCTGGGCCCGTGAGCCATGGCCGCTGAGCCTGCGTGTCCCGAGCCTCTGCTCCGCAACGGGAGAGGCCACGGCAGTGAGAGGCCCGTGTACCACAAATAAAGGGAGAAAAAAAAAATCAGAAAATTCATGTACATATTGTTAGTGTTTCACAATATGAATTGGAAATAAGAGCAGCTTATACTCAAATTTCACCACCTCTTTATGGACAACTTTGAAGACAGTAGGATTCAGAAGGGTATTCATTAAAACTATCCATCACATTCAAAACCCTTGATTTACACAGTGCTAGTTTCCAGAACAAAGAAATCACAAAGGGGATGAACATTTCACATGCTCTATTTATCAGCTGAGTGAGGGCCTTAAATATCATGATTTTGTCAGTAAAACACGAGAAGATGCTCTCCTGAGTTCTGTTCCTGCTCATCTAGATGTCAACAAAATACTAGAATTATCATTATGAGTCTCTGACAACTATTATAAATGAACCAGAATTTGGAATCACAATGGTAAAGTTTTTTCACAGGATCTACTCAAGTTGATGCCCAAATCAACATATATACCTTATTTTATTCTCACTGGTATAAGACAGCAGAATGAGACAGGTATCCAAAAGGTCAACCATATTGTTTCTTGAGTTTTAGAAACTATACTGAGTTTTTGAGTAATTTTGGATGCCCAGTAGGTTTTTAAACTTAGGTGATTTAACCAATAAAACATTGGTGGTCAGGTTTGTTCATGTGAACTTGGACAGATATTATTTTTGCTGAAACATATTACCATTTTATTTCCCTAAAGAAACCTCTAACATAGTCTGAATTACAAATGATATGATGTGATGTTGGTGATCAGCCTCTAAACAATACAGGATGGGAGCAGTGGATGGCATGTAGATGGGACACAGCTAGCCAGAGACAGATATTTTATACTCTTCTGTCCCCTTTCATATGTGTCTGAAATCCTCCTGAATAAACATTTTTTAAAAACAATCTTCTACCTTAGGGGTTGCAAACTGGTGGTTGCATGCTGGCTCTGGTCAGCCAACATTTGACCCACACAGTGCTTGAAAACTGGGAAAACCCACATAATAATCAGAGTTTCCAGATTTTCTTAAAAACTAAGATGTGGCAACGAGACAGTATTCCCTCATAATAAACACTTGAATAGTGCAGATAGCAGCCGCTTCCTGTAAGAAAGGACATGCATTTGCTGTAGCCCTGGAGCTCCCTAAGCCCTGGAGCTCCCTAAGTGTTATGTCTGACTGACATCACTTATGTGCATTGTCTCCCTGGCTCTTGAAACCACTTGAAAGTTTAAGTCGGGGAAAGATTTTTCACTTTCTTGTTGAAAGATGCTGCTACTGAGAACCATTCAGTTTTTTATTATGAAGAATACAGGCTCAATGTTACAATCTTTTAATTTTCAAGGAAATCTAGAAACTCAGGTTATATGATATTTCCCAGTTTACAAATAGTGTCCGGGTCAAATATCAGTCACAAAAGTGACGAGTAAATGAGAATATTTTCCAGTGTTCTTAGAGGCATACCCAAATCAATTTGATTGTCTATGAAAGGGCTAAAAATCAAATGCAATGGAGAATACCAAGAAGTTATTTTAGGTCCTGAAATACAGAGGAGAACAACCTTCCTCCTTACCATCCAAGATTTACATGGTGTGCATGAGAGCTTTTATATCAGTTATTTACTCATTGAGGATTTGTGGTAATTGAAGTGGTTTATTCCTGAGCTTAAATGTTAATCTTGCTATGCTTCAGTCAAAATTTAATCAGCTACTCTGACTGCAGTGACATAATCACATACATATACACACAACACGCACACACCTTACTGCATATTAAAATATATTTTCCATATCAAGAAACTGTAAATCAAGAATATAAAAGTGACAGGAAAAGAAAGAAATATACCAGTGTTGCAGTGAACAGAAGTAAAACAAGAAAAATGAGTTATAGATGTCATTATATTCATTTATGTTTAAAAGAACTTTTTGTAACATGAATATTCAAGTACAAAGCCTTGTTATAAATCAGCCATCATCAGTGAGAGATTTATCTTGCTTGCCTGTGTAATATCATAACTCATTGCTTTATGGGAAGAAAACCATAGAGTAAATTGCTGAATTCATTAAAAACTTATATATTACTGTCTAGGAAAAGACCAATTGATTGAAAACTGCTAAAACAGCTAATAGTCAATTCTTTCACATAGAAATATTTTAATGAGCCTTTATTAAAATAGGTATTTCAGATGCAGTTACAAGAGATAAAATTATGCCATGTCAGGTTAACAATCTGTTATAGTTCACAGCATAATTTTTTGGGAGTTCAACATAAATACAGTGTTTTCTAAAATTTGGTGGTGAAGATTTTTATGCCATCCAGGCTGAGGGACTTTTCTCACTGAAGGAGTATGTATAGACAGGGAATTTCAGTACCAACACTGAACCCCATGCTTACGTTTGGATTAGGCCTACTCACTGTGTACTTTAAGTTTTATTCTCTGGCCATTGGGTCCAGGGAAACCCATTAGTATTTTTTTTTTAAGATGTTGGAGGTAGGAGTTTATTTATTAATTAATTTATTTTTGCTGTGTTGGGTCTTCGTTTCTGTGTGAGGGCTTTCTCTAGTTGTGGCAAGCGGGGGCCACTCTTCATCGCGGTGCGTGGGCCTCTATCGCGGCCTCTCTTGTTGCGGAGCACAGGCTCCAGACCGCAGGCTCAGTAGTTGTGGCTCACGGGCCTAGTTGCTCCGCGGCATGTGGGATCCTCCCAGACCAGGGCTCAAACCCGTGTCCCCTGCATTAGCAGGCGGATCCTCAACCACTGCACCACCAGGGAAGGCCCCCATTAGTATTTTGATTAGAGGAGAGTGAAAGAGCTACAGGGTAGGTTTCTATGTATCCACTCAAGGAAATGAAAGAAATGCCAACCATGAAAACTTCCCCTCCCAGTTTACATAGTTCAAATGGCATTTATAGGGAGATATGTAACTCTTTTTGAATGTCATGCAGCTCCCTGAACAGACTTTTTAAAAAATAGTCATTCACTTCATACAAGCTAGTCTCTTTTTCTAGACTACTAAAGAAAATATTAAAAATTTACTTAGACTGTAGTACAAATAATTGTTTATGTTTAGTTGGAATTAAATCACTAATACATGTGTGCTATGACTACTTTTGCCTCTGCTGAAACCTAGAAATTAGGAAAAGACAACTGAAAAGGTAACTTCCAGGGTTAAATTAATAAAATATGGCTTTGATGTAGCAAAGATTTTAAGCTAAGCCGTCACTTGCTCTTTTCCATAACAAGGTAAGGTTACCTTAGTAGATGTATACAAATCTGTTAGGTACATCTTATAGGAGCAATTGGGAAGCAATTAAACTTTCAGTATGATGTACTAGTTTCAAAGCTGGATTTTTTTCTCCCAGAAGTTCCACTTTCTTTCTTCACCAATGCCAATTGATGAAACCACTTGAAAGTTTAAGTCGGGGAAAGATTTTTCACTTTCTTGTTGAAAGATGCTGCTACTGAGAACCATTCAGTTTTTTATTATGAAGAATACAGGCTCAATGTTACAATCTTTTAATTTTCAAGGAAATCTAGAAACTCAGGTTATATGATATTTCCCAGTTTACAAATAGTGTCCGGGTCAAATATCAGTCACAAAAGTGACGAGTAAATGAGAATATTTTCCAGTGTTCTTAGAGGCATACCCAAATCAATTTGATTGTCTATGAAAATTTACTTAGACTGTAGTACAAATAATTTGAAAATGTTTTTTTAATTATCAGAATCATTAAGAAATGAGCTGCTACTTCAATCTTCTTAACAATGCTTATGAATTTTCTCATAGAGTGTACCTACAAAAGCCAAGGATAGGTACCTGAAATATCTTCAGTGGCTATCAGGATCAGATGTATTCATGGTTTTTAACTTAGCTAGAGACATAGCATGTTTAATTCTCCTGACTTTCTATCCATCCTCAGAAAAGACCAGCAGGCAATTTCAATGAGCTAAAGATAAGGATCATATTACACTGTTTATAGTCCTCATACATTTTCTGTTACTTTGTTTTACAATTTTGCCCCAAATAATGGTTATATAATTTTTTGGCCCCATCTATCATGGAAGATACTGTTTTGAAGGGATTTTGTTTTTCTAAGTTCAGGGCTGATAATACTACTGACAGTAACCTCGCTGGGCTGCCCACAAGCACTGAATTGGGAAGACATTAATTCTGCCACTTACATTTAAAATGGACCAGAAAGTTCACTGTGTCACTGAGTGTCTGGAACAGGGTATGTCAGGCTGTGGGCATTTGAGTCACCTCATATTACCTCTGCTTTAAAGTATTCCATCTATTCTTATGATTCATTAATCAGAATATCTTTTGATAACTTTTGATAACAATGGGAATCAGCTATACATATACATATATCCCCATATCCCTTCACTCTTGCATGTCCCTCCCACCCTCCCTATCCCACCCCTCTAGGTGGTCACAAAGCACCGAGCTGATCTCCCTGTGCTATGCGGCTGCTTCCCACTAACTATTTTACATTTGGTAGTGTATAGTTGTCAATGCTACTCTCTCACTTCATCCCAGCTTACCCACCCCCCTCCCCGCATCCTCAAGTACATTCTCTACGTCTGCGTCTTTAATCCTGTTCTGCCCCTAGGTTCTTCAGAACCTTTTTTTTTTTTTAGATTCCATATATATGTGTTAGCATATGGTATTTGTTTTCTTCTTTCTGACTTACTTCACTCTGTATGACAGTCTCTAGGTCCATCCACCTAACTACAAATAACTAAATTTTCTTTCTTTTTATGGCTGAGTAATATTCCATTGTATATATGTGCCACTTCTTCTTTATCCATTCATCTGTCGATGGACACTTAGGTTGCCTCCATGTCCTGGCTATTGTAAACAGAGCTGCAGTGAACACTGTGGTACATGACTCTTTTTGAATTATGGTTTTCTCAGGGTATATGCCCAGTAGTGGGATTGCTGGGTGGTATGGTAGTGCTATTTTTAGTTTTTTGAGGAACCTCCATACTGTTCTCCACAGTGGCTGTATCAATTTACATTCCCACAAACAGTGCAAGAGGATTCCCTTTTCTCCACACCCTCTCCAGCATTCACTGTTTGTAGATTTTTTGATGATGGCCATTCTGACTGGTGTGGGGTGATACCACATTGTAGTTTTGATTTCAATTTCTCTAATAATTAGTGATGTTGAGCATCTTTTCATGTGTTTGTTCCCAATATGTATACCTTCTTTGGAGAAATGTCTATTTAGGTCTTCTCTCCATTGTTTGTTTCTTGACATTGAGCTTCATGAGTTCCCTCTATATTCTGGAGATTAATCCATTGTCAGTTGCTTCATTTGCAAATATTTTCTCCCATTCTGAGGGCTGTCTTTTCGTATTGTTTATGGTTTCCTTCCTTTGCTGTGCAAAAGCTTTTAAGTTTCATTAGGTCCCATTTGTTTATTTTTGTACTTTATTTCCATTTCTCTAGAAGGTGGGTCAAAAAAGATCTTGCTGTGATTTATGTCAGAGGGGGTTATGCCTCTTTTCCTGTAAGAGTTTTATACTGTCTAGCCTTACATTTAGGTCTTTAATCCATTTTGAGTTTATTTTTGTGTATGGTGTTAGGGAGTGCTCTAATTTCATTCTTTTACATGTAGTTGTCCAATTTTCCCAGCCACTTATTGAAGAGACTGTCTTTTCTCCATTGTATATTCTTGCCTCCTTTATCAAAGATAAGGTGACCATATGTGTGTGGGTTTATCTCTGAGCTTTCTATCCTGTTCCATTGATCTATATTCCTATTTTTGTGCCAGTACCATATTGTCTTGATTACTGTAGCTTTGTAGTATGGTCTGAAATCAGGGAGCCTGATTTCTCCAGCTCCGTTTTTCTTTCTCAAGATTGTCTTGGTTATTGGGGGTCGTTTGTGTTTCTGTACAAATTGTGAAATATTTTGTTTTAGTCCTGTGAAAAATGCCATTGGTAGTTTGACAGGGATTGCACTGAATCTGTAGATTGCTTTGGGTAGTATAATCATTTTCACAATGTTGATACTTCCAATCCAAGAACATGGTATATCTCTCCATCTATTTGTATCATCTTTAATTTCTTTCATCAGAGTCTTATAGTTTTCTGCATACAGGTCTTTTGTCTCCCTAGCTAGGTTTATTCCTAGGTATTTTATGCTTTTTGTTACAGTGGTAAATGGGAGTGTTTCCTTAATTTCTCTTTCAGATTTTTCATCATTAGTGTATAGGAATGCAAGAGATTTCTGTGCATTAATTTTGTATCCTGCTACTTTACCAAATTCATTGATTAGCTCTAGTAGTTTTCTGGTAGCATATTTAGGATTCTCCATGTATAGTATCATGTCATCTGCAAAGAGCGACGGCTTTACTTCTTCTTTTCCGATTTGGATTCCTTTTATATCTTTTTCTTCTCTGATTGCTTTGGCTAAAACTTCCAAAAACTATGTTGAATACAAGCGGTGAGAGTGGGCACCTTGTCTTGTTACTGATCTTAGTGGAAATGGTTTCAGTTTTTCACCATTGAGAATGATGTTGGCTGTGGGTTTGTCATATATGGCCTTTATTATGTTGAGGTAGGTTCCCTCTATGCCTATTTTCTGGAGAGTTTTGTTTCATAAATGGGTGTTGAATTTTGTCAAAATCTTTTCTGCATATATTGAGATGATCACATGTCCCTCTCCTTCTATTTGTTAATATGGTTTGGGTATAATGAAGAATCCTTGCATTCTTGGGATAAACCCCACTTGATCATGCGGTATGATCCTTTCAATGTGCTGTTGGATTCTGTTTGCTAGTATTTTGTTGAGGATTTTGGCATCTACATTCATCAGTGATATTGGCCTGTAGTTTTCTTTCTTTGTGACATCTTTGTCTGGTTTTGGTATCAGGGTGATGGAGGCCTTGTAGAATGACTTTGTTAGTGTTCCTCCCTCTGCTATATTTTGGAAGACTTTGAGAAGGATAGGTGTTAGCTCTTCTCTAAATGTTTGATAGAATTTGCCTGTGAAGCCATCTGGTCCTGGGCTTTTTTCTGTTGGAAGATTTTTAATCAGTTTCAATTTCAGTGCTTGTGATTGGTCTGTTTATATTTTCTATTTCTTCCTGGTTCAGTCTCAGAAGGTTGTGCTTTTCTAAGAATTTGTCCAGTTCGTCCAGGTTGTCCATTTTATTGGCATATAGTTGCTTGTAGTAATCTCTCATAATGCTTTGTATTTCTGCAGTGCCTGTTGTTACTTCTCCTTTTTCATTTCTAATTCTATTGAGTCTTCTCCCTTTTTTCCTTGATGAGTCTGGATAATGGTTTATCAATTTTGTTTATCTTCTCAAAGAACCAGCTTTTGTTTTATCAGATCTTTGCTACTGTTTTCTTTGTTTCTATTTCATTTATTTCTGATCTGATCTATATGATTTCTTTCCTTCTGCTAACTTTGTTTTTTTTTGTTGCTGTTGTTCTTCTTTCTCTAATTGCTTTAAGTGTAAGGTTAAGTGGTTTATTTGAGATGTTTCTTGTTTCTTGAGGTAGGATTGTATTACTATAAACTTCCCTCTTAGAACTGCTTTTGCTGCATCCCATAGGTTTTGGGTCATCTTGTTTTCATGGTCATTTGTTTCTAAGTATTTTTTGATTTTCTCTTTGATTTCTTCAGCGATCTCTTGGTTTTTTAGTAGCATATTGTTTAGCCTCCATGTGTTTGTATTTTTTACAGTTTTTTTCCTGTAATTGATATCTAGTCTCATAGCATTGTGGTCGAAAAAGGTACTTGATGTGATTTCAATTTTCTTAAATTTACCAAGGCTTGATTTGTGACCCAAGATATGATCTATCCTGGAGAACATTCCATAAGCATTTGAGAAGAAAGTGTAGTCTGTTGTTTTTGGATGGAATGTCCTATAAATATCAAGTCCATCTTGTTTAATGTGTCATTTAAAGCTTCTGTTTCCTTATTTATTTTCATTTTGGATGATCTGTCTGTTGGTGAAAGTGGAGTTTTAACTTCCCCTACTCTGATTGTGTTACTGTCGATTTCCCCTTTATGGCTGTTAGCATTTGCCTTATGTATTGAGGTGCTCCTATGTTGGGTGCATAAATATTTACAATTGTTATATCTTCTTCTTGGATTGATCCCTTGATCATTATGTAGTGTCCTTCTTTGTGTCTTGTAATAGGCTTTATTGTAAAGTCTATTTTGTCTCATATGAGAATTGCTACTCCAGCTTGATTTCCATTTGCATGATATATCTTTTTCCAACCCCTCACTTTCAGTCTGTATGTGTCCCTAGGTCTGAAGTGGGTCTCTTGTAGATAGCAGATATATGTGTCTTGTTTTTGTATCCATTCAGCCAGTCTACGTCTTTTGGTTGGAGCATTTAATCCATTTACATTTCAGGTAATTATCAATATGGTGGTTCCTATTACCATTTTCTTAATTGTTTTGGTTTTGTTATTGTAGGTCTTTTCCTTCTCTTGTGTTTCCTGCCTACAGAAGTTCCTTTAGCATTTGTTGTAAAGCTGGTTTGGTGGTGCTGCATTCTCTTAGCTTTTGCTTCTCTGTAAAGGTTTTAATTTCTCCATCGAATCTGAATGAGAGCCTTGCTGGGTAGAGTAGTCTTGGTTGTATGTTTTTCCCTTTCATCACTTTAAATATGCCCTGCCACTCCCTCCTGGCTTGCAGAATTTCTGCGGAAAGATAAGCTGTTAACCTTATGGGGATTCCCTTGTATGTTATTTGTTGTTTTTCCCTTGCTGTTTTTAATATTTTTTCTTTGTATTTAAATTTTGATAGTTTGATTAATATGTGTCTTGGCGTGTTTCTCCTTGCATTTATCCTGTATGGGACTCTACACTTTCTGGACTTCATTGACTATTTCCTTTCCCATATTAGAGAAGTTTTCAACTATAATCTCTTCAAGTGTTTTCTCAGTCCCTTTCTTTTTCTCGTCTTCTTCTGAGATCCTTATAATTCAAATGTTGGTGTGTTTAACGTTTTCCAGAGTTCTCTGAGACTGTCCTCAATTCTTTTCATTCTTTTTTCATTATTCTGCTCTGCCATAGGTATTTCCCCTATTTTGTCTTCCAGGTCACTTATCTGTTCTTTGACTCAGTTATTGTGCTATTGATTCTAGAGAATTTAAAATTTCATTTATTGTGTTTTTCAGCATTGTTTGTTTGCTCTTTAGTAGTTTCTGGGTTCTTGTTAAACGTTTCTTGTATTTTCTCCATTCTAGTTCCAAGATTTTGGGTCACCTTTACTATCATTACTCTGAATTCTTTTTCAGGTAGACTGCCTATTTCCTCTTCAGTTGTTGGGTCTGGTGGGTTTTTACCTTGCTCCTTCATCTGCTGTGTATTTCTCTGTCTTCTCATTTTGTTTAACTTACTGTGTTTGGGATCTACTTTTTGCCGCCTGCAGGATTATAGTTCCCATTGTTTTTGGTGTCTGCACCCAGTGGGTGAGCTTGGTTCAGTGGCTTGTGTAGGCTTCCTGGTGGAAGTGACTGGTGCCTGTGTTCTGGTGGGTGGGGCTGGATCTTGTTTTTCTTGTGGGCAGGACCGTGTCCTGTTGTGTTTTGACGTGTCTGTGAATTTAGTATGATTTTAGGCAGCCTCTCTGCTAATGGGTGGGGTTTTGTTCCTGTCTTGCTAGTTGTTTGGCATGGGGCGTCCAGCAGTGGAGCTTGGTAGCTGTTGGGTAGAGCTGGGTCTTAGCGTTGAGATGGAGATCTCTGTGAGAGCTCCCACCAATTGATTTTACGTGGGGCCAGGAGGTCTCTGGTGGACCAATGTCCTGAACTCGGCTCTCCCATATCAGAGGCTCAAGCCTGACACCAGGCCGGAGCACCAAGACCCTGTCAGGTACACAGCTCAGAAGAAAAGGAAGAAAGAAAGAAAGAAAAATAAACTAAAAAAGTATATATATTATTTTGTTAAAAAAATAATAAAAAAAGAAAAGAGCACCCAAACCAATAAGCAAATCCACTAATGATAACAAGGGCTAAAAACTATGCTAAGATCAATATAATAATCAGAAACAAATCAGTCACAGATAGCAAACCCCACATCTACAGTTGTTCCCAAAGTCTACCGCTCAATTTTTGGATGATTCATTGTCTATTAAGGTATTCCACAGATGCAGGGTAGATCAGGTTGATTTTAGGGATTTAATCTGTGGCTCCTAAGGCTGCTGGGAGAAAATTCCCTTTCTCTTCTTTGTTCGCACAGCTCCTGGGGTTCAGCTTTGGATTTTGCCCTGCCTCTGAGTATAGGTCACCCTCAGGCATCAGTTTCTGCCCAGACAGGACAGGGTTAAAGCAGTGGCTAATTAGGGGGCTCTGGCTCACTCTGGCTGGGTGGAGGGAGGGGTATGGAATGTGTGGCAATCCTGCGGTGGCAGAGGCCGGTGTGACATTGCAACAGCATGATGCGTGCCATGTGTTCTCCCAGAGAAATTGTCTCTGGATCACGGGACCCTGGCAGTGGCGGGCTGCACAGGCTCCTGGGTGTGTGTGGATAGTGACCTGTGCTTGCACACAGGATTCTTGGTGGCTGCAGCAGCAATGTTAGTGTTTCATGCCCATCCCTGGGGTACAACTTGATAGTTGCAGCTCACGCCCATCTCTGGAGCTTGTTTAGGCAGTGTTCTGCCTTTTGTGGGCAGACAGGGAAGGAATCCCCTCTCCTTGTGCACCCTAAAACAATGGTCACTTGCCTCTTAGGCAAGTCCAGACTTTTCCCCAAACTCCCTCCTGGCTAGCTGTGGTGCACTAGCCCCCTTCAGGCTGTGTTCACACAGCCAACCCTGGTCCTCTCCCTGGAATCTGACCTCCGAAGCTGGAGCCTCAGCTCCCAGCCCCCACCCGCCCTGCCGGGTTAGCAGACAAGCCTCTCGGGCTAGTGAGTGCTGCTTGGCACTGATCCTCTGTGCGGGAATCTCTCTGCTTTGCTCTCTGCACCCCTATTGCTATGCTCTCCTTTGTGGCTCTGAAGCTTCCCCCCCAACCATCTCTGCCAGTGAAGGCTCTTCCTAGTGTGTGGAAACTTTTCCTCCTTCACAGCTCCCTCCCAGAGGTGCAGGTCCCATCCCTCTTCTTTTGTCTCTCTTTTTTCTTTTTTCATTTGCCCTACTGTGGTATGTGGGGATTTTCTTGCCTTTTGGGAAGTCTGAGGTCTTCTGCCAGTGTTCTGTAGGTGTTCTGTAGGAGTTGTCCCACATGTAGATGTATTTTTGATGTATTTGTGGGGAGGAAGGTGATCTCCACATCTTATTCCTCCACCATCTTGAAGGTCCCCCCCGAATTTGGTGTTTGTGATGTCTATCAAGACATGGATATATAATGGTTGTCCAAGTATTGCCATTTCAGTACTTTACTTTAAAAATATAGTTTTATGTTTTACATCAAGGATATGCTTCTAATAAACTCTCTTTTACTCCCATATACTCTGATTTATTATTTTTTACTTAAAAAAAAATTATTTATTTGGTTGCGCCAGGTCTTAGTTGTGGCTCGCCTGCTCCTTAGTTGCAGCACGTGGGCTCCTTAGTTGTAGAATGCAGCCTCCTTCATTGTGGCATGCGAGCTCTTAGTTGTAGCATGCATGCGGGATCTAGTTCCCTGGCCAGGGATCAAACCCATGGTGCGGAGTCTTAACCACTGTGCCACCAGGGAAGTCCCCACTCTGATCTATTCTTGAGATAAATAGAAAGGGCTAGAATTCCAGCTAGTAAAGAATGTCTAGTTATGTGTCAGACATGGTCATCTGCTGTCCTGGGTATCTCACTGCAGACCTTCAGAATCCCTGCCTAGGGGATTAGCTCTTAGAATAAAACACTCACTCACCCCTAAATAAGTGATGGTATAGTGACTTAGAGAGGCTGCTGACAGCAAGAGAGGGGAGGAAAGAAGGGAGAGAATGAAGTCCCCACCAGTGGGTGCTAGACATATTCCTGAGTCTCACATTATATACCATTAGCTAAAACCCTCCCCTTCCATCCTGTAAGACTAATCAAAGCAGTTGGGGATACTATTCTAAAGAATATACAATGATCCTGTTGATGAGCCACATTTTACCTTTTTATTTTCAGAGTGAATTTCAAGGCAGTAATGGCACACAGCTCATTTAACTGTGGAATTCTCTTACTACTGCTTTACTTTCTTTAGCTTGATTAACTTTTACTCTTTGTTATGGTTGGATTGTGTTTGTTGCAAAAAGATATGCTGAAGACCTAACCTCAAGTACTTCAGCATATGATCTAATTGGTAACTAGGGTCTTTACAGAAGTAATCAAGGAAAAATGAGACCATTAAGATGAGCCTAATTCAGTATGGCCAGTGTTTTTATAAAAAGTGGAAATTTGGACCCAGACACTCACAGAGGGAAGCCAGCATGAAGAACCACGGAGAAGATGGCCATGTGACTGAAGTGATGCATTCACAGGCCAAGAAATGCCAAGGATTGCCTGCAGACACCAGAAGCCAGAAGAGGCAAGGAAGGATTCTCATGGCCTTGTTGACACCTTGATTTCAGACTTCTAGCCTCCAGACTGTGAACAGTAAGTTCCTGTTATTGTAAGCCATCTGTTATTTTTGGTACTTTGTTACAGCAGCCCTGAGAAACTAATATTTTCCAGTCTTACCCTAAATGCCACATCTTCTGGTAAATATTCCCTGACAACATTCCCCCAAATAATGTCCTCTAGGGCACCAAACTTATATGTGGCATGTAGTAGACAATCAATAAATGTGAATCAAATGAATGAATAAATTGTTTAAAAAATGGATAGCTGTTTAATTCTTAAAGAAGCTGGGAATCCTTGTGGAAAACATTTGTGTGTTAAGGCTTATCCCTACCAATCATTTCCAAGAAGGTAAGGACTGTAGCACTTGAAGTAAAATGTACAGCTCCATTAAATTAAACTATCATTTTAATAGTTACTTCTTATCAGCTATATTTTAATTAAAACTAGAAGTAATTACATTGCTGTCATTGAGTCTGAAGCCTAATTTTAAGAGGAGGAATTTTGATGGGAATTGTTGCAAGTTTCACTCTAAAATATTTCAAAGAAATGAATCACAAAATGTGGCAAAGATGTTGCCTGAAAACCAAAAATGAAGATATTATTCATATTTTATGGTAGCATATCAAGTGGAATTTCTGGAAATTTTATTTGAGTATCAAGTCTTAAAGTTGGTTTTCTAAATCATAATCAAATAGCACTGCAGATCCACCAAGCCTTTCCAGAAAAATTAAGAAATAGTCTCATACTGTGAAACCATACCAGAACTTGGATTTCCTCAAGACTGTTCCAATTTTCCTTATGATGAATTGAGGAACAAAGAGCTTGAGAGATTTACTTAAGGGACAAGTTGATGGGAAACTCAGAGCCAGAGCATGAGCTCTCTGAATCCAAAGCATTCATGTTTTCCATTTCAAGTTATTGCCTCTTCTAAGAGTGCAATGCCCTGTACACATCCTAATAATGTTTAGCCACCTTGCGTCCTAAACCCTCTACTACATGAGGCAAACCAGTTATCCCATTCTCAAGACATTAGGAAACAAATTTATTTTTGAGGGACCAAAAAGCACTCCTTAATTCCTGATGTCTTGACAAAGTCCACTTGTCTCTGCCTCTGGCTGCCACTGTGGCCAAGCTATCATCACTACTCCACTGGATTTTTATACCAAACTTCTACTGACCTGCCTGCTCTCATTGTTGTCCCCAATTACAGCCACCCTCCACCCAAGCCCACTGAGTTTTCACACAGAAGTTGGCGTTCTTTTAAAATCTAAGTTTCATCATGTGAATGTCTTGCTTAAACCTTTAAAATCCTTCCTATTATTTTTGAAATGACGATCAAAATCCTTAACCTGGCTTCCAGACTGAATGATTCCTCACCCCTCCTCATACACACTCTAAACTTACCCTGCACAAATCTCCATTGATCCAGTCACAAGGGTTTCTGGATTTCTCAAAGTGGCAAGCTCTGTCTCACTTCCTCAGAGTGTAGAAGAATTCCCTTCTACCTGAAATGATTTTTGTCACCTAATTTCTTCCTGTGCCTTCTTTACATAATTAGCTTCCATTCATTTTTATATGGTCTTTCCTTAAATGCCATTTTTCCGAAAAGCTTTCCTTGCTCTTTGAAAACGTTGGTCAGGACTCATTTTCTTTCATAGTACTTATCACTCCCAATTATAATTATATTTGTATTGATACGATACTTGGAATCTCTTACTGCCACAAGACGGTCATCTCCCTGAGGGTAAGCACAGGGCTCTTTTGTTCACCAATTAAACCCCCTAACACCTTGCAAGTGCCAGACTCAATAAGTATATAATGAATCAACAAATGAAAGGGAAGACAGCATGAATTAATTGGTGGTTTTCATATCAGCATTCTCAACCATTGTTCCTGAAGGTCACTGCATGAGAATTTCCACATATCTGTGTTGAAATACAGATTCCTAGGCCTGTGGATAGTCTACTGACTCAGACTCTCTAGGCACAGGGCCTTATATCAAAGAAGTGATTCCAGTGTGCTGCTTAGTTTGTGGAATCACTCAGCTAAACAATGTTTCCAACAGTAACCATATGTGAAACTGTGTAAACTCCGAATTCAATCTCTTTACAGAAGAGGGAGTATGTATGTAATTATCCAAGTAACTTGTATAAATATATGAAGAATTACTAGGCTTGGTTTACATGATGTAAAAATGAATAATATAGAACTTATTTGCTTGGAGGAGATCACAAATTATTACATTAGATAGATTTATAGATTACAATAAATTAAAATATATTTTTCAATATGTTGAGATGCAACATTAAGTCCAGATTAGAAAGTATGAAGGAAAAACTATGGGGTGTTAAGACCCCAATTTGAATTGAGTCTTAAGAGATGAGTAGGAATAGAGGAAGGAGATTTCTGGAAGATAAAGTAACTAGAAGTTATGGAATCATGAAAGAGCATGGCTGCTTCAAACACTGAGTCAGAATACATGAGAGGCTAGTGTGTAAAGGGCATTTGTAAGCCAAACCAAAGAACTTAGATGAAAATTTTAATCAATATAGTAACATTTACAAAGACAATGACACTGCCTTTCAGGACTTTGTGATGAACAAACTGATCTCTTAGCTGATTTTACAAGCTTAGGTTTTTTTTCCTGCCAACTATGAGACTAGTTGCCTTTGAATTGAAAAATATTATATTTGCCAACAAGAAAATTTTTTATTACTATGTATACTAAAATGAAATCTTCAGTCTTCTAATTCTCTGTATAAAATGTCATGTTGGAATTTAAATTGGTATTTAAAGACATCTTCCATCAACAGATGAATGGATAAAGAAGATGTGGCACATATATACAATGGAATATTACTCAGCCATAAAAAGAAATGAAATTGAGTTATTTGTAGTGAGGTGGATGGACCTAGAGTCTGTCATACAGAGTGAAGTAAGTCATAAAGAGAAAAACAAATACCATATGCTAACACATATATAAGGAATCTAAGGAAAAAAAAGGTCATGAAGAACCTAGGGGCAAGACGGGAATAAAGACACAGACCTACTAGAGAATGGACTAGAGGATATGGGGAGGGGGAAGGGTAAGCTGTGACAAAGTGAGAGAGTGGCATGGACATATACACACTACCAAAGGTAAGGTAGATAGCTATTGGGAAGCAGCCGCATAGCACAGGGAGATCAGCTAGGTGCTTTGTGACCACCTAGAGGGGTGGGATAGGGAGGGTGGGAGGGAGACACAAGAGGGAGGAGATATGGTGATGTATGTATATGTATAGCTGATTCACTTTGTTATAAAGCAGAAACTAACACACCATTATAAAGCAATTATATTCCAATAAAGATGTTAAAAAAAATAAAGACATCTATACATTTACCAGTAATAAATTAACAAGAAGTACCTGATTAAAAAAAAAGACATCTATACAAAAGTATGCCTTGTATTCTTCAAAATTATAATATATTTAATTTTATATGGACTGCTATCTAGCTATAGAAAATGCACATTTTGTATCATTGATGTGGAAATGTATCACAATTGTATCACAATTGTTAACTGAAAAAGGTTATGTAAACAACAGAATGGGCATTCTCTAATTCAATAGTTCTCAGCCCTAGCTGTACTTTAAACCACCTAGAAAGCTTTCTAATTGATAGTAGGCACTCAGTATATGCACCTTGTGTTGATTTAGAGTTCCCTTATTAGTTTAAAAGACTAACAATAAATATTAAAATCTGTACTAACTATGATAATCTGCTAACATCAGGGGAGAGAGAAAGACCAGAAAAAAATTATATTAACATTTTTTGAAACTTAAGCTCTAAAAGCACACTCCTTGCATATTCTCAACTGACTAAAAGAAATGCTTTAGTTACCTCCATGATAATGTCTGAATTTCTAGTTGTTCTCTTTTAGGGACAAATATTTGTGATTATTTTAAGGATTGTAAAGAAAATTATTTTATACATCATATTTTGCTCTTGCCAAATTACATTAATTGTTGGACTAATCTCCAACATTTTTCTTTTTCTTTATAGTTTTCTGCACAAATGTCAGCATTTAGTATTACAATGAAAAAGTAAAAAAGAGTATTGTCTGAACGAATTTGTTTCTGTGAGAACCCTGAAATTCAAGCTTGCCACACATTAGTGGCTCTGCCTTGATGTGATGTGTGAGCAAACTACTGTGTGCTGGATTAATATCCATCCCTGAAGAACAGTCTAGAGAAGCTTTCCTACTCAACTGAGCTGCATTCTAAAAATGATTATAATTTATATTTAACCCTTTGAGCTTTATCTCTTTCCAAAATTGCAAGGAGTTTTCCTGTCTCTGACAGTGCTTGGGCATATGAATTAGAGCATTTAAAAAACATAGTTGTGATGAGAAACACATATTTCTTGGTGTAGAAAGAAAGCATGGAATGAATTAGGAAGTTTATTTAAATTCTAAGTGATAAATAATAACTATATATTTCTATATACTTCAGCTCTTGATTTTCCTCTTCTGTCTAATGGGAATAATAAGTTTTGCCTTAATTCACAGAGTTACAGTAAGAATACAGGGTTCTACACATATACTGCTATATTAAATAATATGGTACCTTCAGTCCGAAGTCACTTGATATCTGCTCATTCAGTAAATATTTTTTGAAGACATACAATGCGGGTATATTTAATGAATAAAATCTTGACTTCAAAGTCAAACCTTGCTACCTCTTCCTACTTATATGACCTTTTGAAATTAATTTTCTCTCTGATTCTCAGTTTTCTCATCAGAAAAGTAGAAGGGGAATAACAAAATGTGTCTCAGTAAATTATTGGGAGAATGTAATCGGACAACATGCATTAAAGACAGACTCAAATAGGAATTGAGTAATGACAACATGTTAGGACGTTCAGGACAGAGTTAACACAGCAGGACTGGTCCTTAGAAGGGCTTGTTTGCAGAGCTGGCCCTTGGCTGGCTTCAGGAAGTTTGGCTTTGAAATGTTCTGTAAACTGATCAAGTCTCTGTACTGCTCTGTGTAGACTGTTTGTATAGGCAATGTGATTTATGGTGAACAAATGCTTTCCTTCTGGGAATATCGAATTTTGGTAGCTGTGGCTAGGCAGAGTGCCTATGTGACCAGCCCCTAATAAAACCTTGGACTCTGAGTCTCAAACAGACTTTCCTGTGCGGAAGTCGTGTACATTTCACTGGTGGAGGAAGGTGTGTGTTCTGTCGCCCCTTTGAGGAGCACATAGGAAACCTGTGGTGGGATTCATTCAGTCTCTGCGAGATGTGTCTTTTTCCCCTTGCTAATCCTGTTGTGTATTCGTTCTCTGTAGTATTTCACAGCCATAAGTATAATAGCCTTCGAGTCCCCTGAGTCCCTCTAACAAATCGCCAAATATGTGAGTGGCCTTGGGACTCCCAATCCAAGTAGTAGCAATGATGGAATTTGTTAAAACGACCTCCATTCACAGAAACATGACTAAAGCGTTGTTTGGGGAAAAGAAAGAGGTGGGGTTGCTGAAGCCCTGATGCCTGGATGGCTTTGGAATCACCCATATGTGAAATAGAAGGTGAGCTGTCATCTGTTATGAGAGGTAAAATATACCAACAAAATTGAAAAATGATAAATCTAATCCTAGCTCAATGGATCCCTTGGTTTCTTTTTGCTGTGGTAGCTAAGGTGGCAAAAGATGAAACAAGAAAGAACAGAAAGGGCCTGAAATCCCCAAGATTATACTTTTTAAGGTGGGAAGGAGTAACTTACATTTTCTGAATGGCTACAATGCCTTTACATTTACCGGAATTAAGTTAGTACTAATCTGACCCAGAATTATGATGAATAAATGCATGTTATAATTCCCACAGCAGCCAGGAAGAAAAAAAAAAGAAGAATTAAAATGATGTATTAGACGTCTATTTACTCATATATATATTAAATTATACATACATATATATATATATCTACCTTGCAGGAGATATCACTGAATATGATTGTTCTTCTAGGGCTTTGAAATTATGAAAATATTAATACAAAACTGAGTTATATGAATATAGACAATTCAAATTAGAATTCAAGTATAATATAAAAGAAATTATTTATTCAACAGTGTCTTCAAAGTTTACATCACATTTAAACAAGATTTAAATTTAATATCTATTTATAACATTCAATATTCTTATGAATTAAGAATATTGAAATTTCTATTTAAAAAATAAAATTGTAATTTTATGACTGGAAGAGACCTTAGCAACAAGTTCTTCATTTATAAATAAGGACTGTCAGAGACTATCAGGACATCCATAATTTGCCAAAAATCAATTTGTCCCATTCCACTGCTTTTTCCAGAAAAATATGTACCTCTTGTTTCACAATAAACAGCTCCCTTAAAAGTGTGTATATCTAATTTATTTTTGAAATATTTTAATAGTTTCATGAAGTTAATACTTCAGTATTAAAATTCTCCTTGCTTTAGGCTTTTTGCCAAATGGTTAATCAATGCAACCAAAAACCATAACAAACAACGTTAACAGCCATTTTGCTGCTCAAACACCTCCCCTACTGAAAATCCGCTTTCAAATAATTTAGAAAATTTTTTGTATTGAAAATAATAAAACTTTAATTTACTTGGTTTATAAAGTTCCTATTTTATGAGTTAGAGTGAAATTATCTATATTTAGAACTAAGCAAATGTTAAACACTAGCTGCAATTCGTTAATAACATTAATGTACAATAGAACCCAACAAATTATCTCCAACAACTTACAGCATTTTTTCACCTTTAAGACTTTATTGAGAACATTAATTAAATAAATCGCCCTTTTGCACTATAGCTACATGAGCATTCATGACTTGAAGTTCATGAAGCAGTATAATTTGGGGTGGGTGTGAGAGGAACAGTATGTGTGAAGATGTCCTTGGGCTTGGACTCACAGTGAAACACTTCAGAATGTGACAATTTCCTTCCTTAACAAATCATGCGATTTCCAGTGTCATCCTTCAGGTGGATGACACTGCTCAGTTGGATTATCACTCATGCAGCTTTCTGCCATAAAAAGATTGGTTCCTGAGAGTTGTAAAGTTCAAGAGGCTGAACAAAATAGAAAGGAGGAAAAGAGGAGGAAAAAAAAAGTTTTAGAGTGTTCCTGAAGCCCTCTTCAGGCTGTTGGATGTACTGGGAGTGAGAAGCATACCTTTGTTGTGCGTCAAGGTGAAAGGACTTCCCGGTGATCACTAGAAAATGTGTGCATGGGTAAGCTGGAGTGCCTCTCAGCCACGCTCTGAGTACTAGTTCTTTAGCTTGTCTAGTCTTAATTTTTATTTTTAACTGTAAACAGAGATTGTTCAATTATATTTGTATCAAACAGATTAACTAATAGAAGCCATGTTTGAAATCTTTAGAATCTGGTAACATTGCAAAATACCACATAGATAAAGCCATGCATAGAGAGAAACTTGAAGCTTTTAAATACTTACATTAGAAAATAAATAATCTTAAATCAGTAACCTAAAATTCTCTATTAAAAATGAGAATAAAATATAAAAATCACCAAAATCTATGTAGTAGCCAAGTGATAGAGAAAAAAGATAAGGGTAAAATTAAACACTAAGTTTTCCCAAGAGTTCTTTAAAACTTTGTATTCAACTGCATGTGTTTCACTATGCAGTGTGTTACTGTACAATAATGTAAACTTCCTCTGTAAAGAGCACAATAATGTAAACTTCCTCTCCTACATACTGGACAAATGGAAAGGCATTGCTGAGAAATAAACAAGCCACAGCTACACTACTTGAATTTTATGCCCAGGGTCACGACTGGCTCAAAATCCAAAGTTCTTATCCGCCACCAAGAACTTACTCTCTAAATTTAAAGACATTCCTGATTTCATTATTTGAAAGTATACTTGCCACTAGCCCAAGGTGTGATGAATATTATGAGCAACTCAAAGCTCGGCTTAACATTATGTTGATTTTTGCAACTCAGCACTCATTAAATATTGCTTGACTGAAAGAATAAATGGACGAGTATATACATTAATAAATTTAAAGGAAGGATCATTTTTAGGGAGTATGATTTTATTTCCTTCTCATTTATATTCAAATGCTTTTAACAGAAGTTTGAAATTATCTTTCTCTGATTTCATCTCATTAGTTTTGAGTGATCTTAATGCCACTCTAAATACATATACATATACATATATACATATGTTTCTAATAAGCGTGCCTCATAATTATTTCTCTATACATGCATTTGTACATTTTTGATTGTACTGGATATTCATATGAAAATGAAAAATTCTTTCAAAAACTATCAAATTCAAGCATCTGCTTGGATTGTTCAATATTAAAATTTGGGTCTTAACCCATGGCCTAGAACTCTATTTAGTAGCTTTGACTCAGTCAACTGAACAAGTTCTTGCTGCACATTTTGTGGCTTCTCAGGTCAGCTTCAAATGCCTGTTTGCTTTGATATTGGTCTCTTAGAGTTGGTACCTTCTAAATATCACAAAATTGGCATGGATAAGGAAAAAATAGCCCAGTCTTTTAAAATATATGTACATGAGATCCATTATGATGCTCATTTGGGAATTTTGTCTGCACTTTAGTTAAATTTAATAGATCTGAGGCTTCCTTATTCCTGGTTCCTAAAATGAATCTGCAAGTCAGATCCACAATCGTTAAATGTAATTTAATCAATCTTCAAAAATCATAAAAGCTCTAAAACCAAATTTTAAAAGAATTTGTGGCAAATGTGACCTCAACTGATATATGAGTATTAGTGTGAGGAGTTGAATATTCATATATTAAAACTATGGACCATATAACAGCTTTTGTTTTGCTCACTGATTTGCAAAGAAGGACCCATTTTGATTAATCTGGAAGCCTAACCATAGATTTGGATTTCTGGGATCATTATGATTGACTTTTTAAAAGTCAGATCTGATGTATTTCGATTATATAGACATGGCTTGAAATATATGTATCAAGACAAGCAGATGGTCATAAGAGACCCCAATATATTTACTGGACATTTGTAGTTTTTATTTCTCTAAAGGTCCAAGGGGAGAATCTGCAGCTAAGATCAACTTTCTAGGAGACTGGGTAGTGTGTAAGAGGTGGGAAAGCTCTTTTTGCTTACAGGCTTGTTTCCAGCTTCACCGAAGGTCATTGTATATAAGCTCAAATTCATCTAAGCCCTGACATCTTCATGTATACTTGGCCTTCATACTCAGATACCTTGGTGTCTAAACCTTGCTCTGTTTAAACCATATGTATTAGGTATTTCTAACATATATTGTAAGAAAATAGAATAGGAGGAAGAAAGAGTCCCCCTCACTTAGGGCTCTAAGCTCTAAGCAGCTCCACGTTTGGCAGCATAGAGCTGGCCCAGTTTAATCCTGGAAACTAGGAATGAGAGCAGCTGGATCCTTTCACCTCATCTAGAGTGTTCACAGGAGTCCTGATTGAGCATCACAATGGATCAATTGATCAGATTTTTTTTACTTCCTTGTGCTGTTTTTTTCCTTATCAATACTGTCCTATTTAGAGATTTAGAGAGAAGTGACAGTAAATATTCGTATCAGTGCCAACATGTGCTCATAGCTGGCCTAGGGACCTAGTTACAAAATGAACCACAAGAACTTCTTTTCAGATGACCTAGTCAAAGATACTAAATACCTAGTAACCATGTGCTTCTCTTTCCACTATGTGATTTTTTTCCCAATAAAACCTATATATTTACAGAATATATACTGTGACTTGTTAGACCTGTGTGGGCTTAATTATACCAAACCAAGATATTTAGTCCCTTCAGTATTATTCAGTAAATCACAATTAAGTTAATAAATGTACAATTGATGAACAAATCTACATAATTATGTATGTAAATTTTATTTTAATGAAACTACCATCATATCATCATACCCATATTTTCAAGCAACTGATAACTTTTAAAGAGATCAGGTTTGGAATTAATTCTGCTCATATATACTTAAAAAAAACTTTTTAAAAGAAATGCCTACAGTATTATTTTATGAACTACAGAACTCTAGTACCATTACTTCATAGTTATTCTTACTTTTGTAATGGTATTACCAAGTATAATTATCCATGTTGTGATTCAGTCATTAATTTTGATGAAAAATCAAATTTCCTGCTAGGTGAAGAATTTGTACACACTAAGAATATGTCTAAGAAGATTTTACAGACTTAAGGCATTTTCAAAACTAGATCACTACCGATAATTCCGTAGTAATTTTGTGAATATTCTCCTTATGAACCAACTAAATTCAGTAAGAGACAATTCCTCATTATTGCCAATCAGAGTTTCTGCTGCCACTGCTTTGGGAATTATTGCCATGGAAGACAGAACCAAGAGCCTACCCACCACCGTTGCGACAGAAAGAGGGGTCCTCACTTCTCACTCATTGCAGTCTCCTTCCAGAAACTGTGAGAGCAACACTGCAGCTAGGCCAGGCCTGAACTTACCCATCCTTGTCCTTACTTGCACTTACCTCTGTCAGTCTTAGGTGTTCCAGGCTATTTTTGCTGATATAAGACACAGTCCATGCTTCGTACCAGTTGAGATTCTTTCCTTCAGATATTCCTGTGAATTTGTAGATACACATAAAGTCAGGGAAAAGAAGACAGTTCATTTAACTATACATCAAGTATATTTGAATCTTAGATCTAATCCAATTAATCCTAAAGCACTCACATACATTGACATGAAATACATAAATCCTATCTACAATGACAATGAGAAGTGATTTTACAGCATTATATTGAGCTCATACGCCAACATTTTAACAGTTTCTATGCCAGTCACTGTTCTAAGTGTTTTACACATATTACCATATTTAACATTTAGAATGACACTTTATGGAAGATACCAACATACCCAGATGAGAAAACTAAAGAACAAAGAATCTAAGTAATTGCTCAACTTATAGCTAATTAAAAGGCAGAGCCAGGATTTAAAATTGAGCATTCCAGGTCTAGAATATGCACTTTTAGCCACTATACTATACTCAATTACAATATATATAAAATGTCGTTGCAACCAAAAACCGTAACAAACAACGTAACAGCCATTTTGCTGCTCAAAAAGTTAATTACAGCTCTATATCTTCCATGAAACATGGTAGGATTGCTTTTTCATTCTCCTTTGTAAGTGTTTGGTATTTCCATGTAGTTCTGGTAAATAAATCTTGTATCTCATTTTCAGGCTTGATATTTATTATTTTTTTTAACATCTTTATTGGAGTATAAGGGCTTTACAATGCTGTGTTAGTTTCTGATTTTAACAAACTGAATCAGCTATACATATATCGCCATATCTCTTCCCTTTTGCGTCTCCCTCCCATCCTCCCTATCCCACGCCTCTAGGTGGTCACAAAGCACTGAGCTGATCTCCCTGTGCTATGTGGCTGCTTCCCACTAGCTATCAGTTTTACATTTGGTAGTGTATATATGTCTGCGCAACTCTCCCACTTCTTCCCAGCTTACCATTCCCCCTCCCTGGGTCCTCAAGTTCATTCTCTACGTCTGCATCTTTATTCCTGCCCTGCCCCTAGGTTCTTCAGAACCCCCCCCCTTTTTTTTTAGATTCCATATATATGTGTTAGCATAAGGTATTTCTTTTTCTCTTACTGACTTACTTCACTCTGTAGGACAGATTCTAGTCCATCCACCTGACTAAAAATAACTCAATTTCGTATCTTTTTACGGCTGAGTAATATTCCATTGTATATATGTGCCACATCTTCTTTACCATTCATCTGTCAGTGGACACTTAGGTTGCTTCCATGTCCTGGCTATTGTAAATACTGCTGCAAAAGAGTCATGTACCACAGTGTTCAGGCCTGATATTTAATTGCCTGTGTGAGACCCTTTGACACAGAGAGGGAAACATCCAAGATGGTGGATACTCCATCTGTCTGTATTTTTTTAGTAATTAATCAGGAACTGTTCCTCTCAATTTGTGAGGAAATATAGTTGAACAAAAATCAAAATTGTATTACTTTAAGGCATACAAATTTAGGGATTGCTTGTTAGAAACAGTAAAATCTAAATACACTTCATGTTTCTGATATGAGTATAACAAAAAATGTAAACAAAACATGCTAAGCAATAAATTTAATAATTCTAAAACTTTCATCAGAATTAAAAGATGACAAATATTTTCTATCAAATATAATTTTATATTTATTAAATAATTTCATGTCTCTGTACGTTGCTAGTAAATGATTTCTTGCTTCTATTACCATCGTTGAAGTAAAATTTAAAGTGTCTAATGTCAAAAGACTAAGAACATAAAAATAGGTAAATGGTTTATTATCAGAAGACTAGCTCACTTAAAGCACAATAAAATTTTTGGACTGTAATGATCTAACTTAATCCATCGACAAGTAGGTATTAGCTTCCTGATGTATGCTCATTACTGCTGATCTAGGAATTAAGACAGATAAAAAAGAAGTTTTAGAAAAGTAGCCAGATATCCATAAGATTTTTCAAGTTCTATTTTATAGATAAAGATTGGATATGATGCATCGAAGACTGGAATAACAGTTTCTGGAGCCAAGAAATTTATCACTAATAACTCAAAATGTCATTTTCTTTTGAAATACGTTATCAATTGGTTTTAAGTAATTTTAAAATGCTATATATGTTTGTTTAATTTTAAAATGTTAGTTCTATATAAATTATAGAACAAATAATTTTTCCATAGTTAACTAAAAAAGGTGGATTTTCCCTCCCAAAAGAACTGTAATTAACAAATGTATATATTTTATCATTAGGAATGAATTAGAAATATACCAACTTTCCTTTGGCTACTTAAACACTTATTTCATGGGGAAGTATCTATGCAGAGGTTTTAAAAATACTGTTGAAAAAAGATAAATTTCCTCATAACACAGTTTATGTAAAGTTATATATCTCACCTTCTGAAGGTATCTGTCAACTAATGGTTTTTATGGACAGAGATAATTCAAGTCATGTCACTGGTACAATTCTGGACAACATATTCACCCAAATAAAATAAGTTTAGTTTGTCAAGGAAAACAGTTGGGAAATAAACATGATAGCAAGATTTCCAATCTCACAGAAAAAACAATTACTGTGTTTGTTGTACAAATAATACCTCTCCAATTTTCCTACAGCTCTCTTGTCGTTTAGGAGTGAAAGCTTTATGTGTTGCTACCAAAGTCATTTCCTTAAATTCTTTTGTAACATTTGCTTTTATAGGAAGTGAAATATATTCTACTTTTTAGTTTTTTAATGGGAACCATATGGTAACAAGAGTAAAGCTGATGAAGCTAGAATTAGTGGAATTAGAGAGGACAGAAGGTAGACCTGAACTAAGTTATAGAAATGTGACTATTGAGTATCTCTTATTAGTGGAAATGTATTTATGTTTAGATAATCATACAATGAAAAAGAAATTATTTATGAACAATTTTTACACTGAAATTTGAGAGAGATGAAATATCTTCCCAAGCCCTCGTTTTTGGAAGGTTTTATTTTTATTCTCTTTGTTATTAGTTAAGTGTAAACATCATTTCCCTTTTTGTCCCTTGTCTTCCTCTGATCTAATTTCTTTTTTGTACAAAGTCACTGTAGGGAAGAAGGGGCAGAAAACTATGTTAAAAGGTAAAATGAAGCACATCAAAATATTCAACAGTTTATTGGAGCTTACATGGATTGGAATCTGGCAGCATGAAACCAAAGGTGAAGGAGTGTTCCACTAAGAGGAGATAGAGGCAAGGTTTTTATAGAGAAGTCAGTGAAGCAAAGCAAATCAATTCTTTGATTAGTTATAGCTTAAGCAGTTGCCTTATGTTGTAAAGCCTAGTTCGTTGTTTATGACTGGTTGTTCTTGAGTTTCACTTTCTTACATTCTAGTGCATGGACTCTGGCTCAAGTTTTGGTTTGCTTATGGGCTACCAAGGCATTAGAGCCCCTTCAGTCTAATGGCCTCCTTATTTAATTATTTTAACAATTCATACTTGAATTGTGAACAGAGCTTGTTTAGGAACAAAAACAGGAGGAAAAAAATAATTTCACTATCCATCCTCTTCCTCAATCTTGAAGAAATATTATTTTGAAAATTGCTGTTTGTACAGTCAGTGTTTTCATCCACTTCACTTGGATTCTCACACAGCTACATTTTTTTAAATGTTGTGGGAGTACTTATAAATCAAATATTAGAAAATAAAATTTACCAATGGAACAACCAAAACATGTTGCTCCGCAACTGTGCTAGCCCTTTGGCGAGATAAAGGGAAGGACTCACACTTTTCTGCCCTAGAGGAGTTTTGTAATTTTGGAGAGATAAAACACCCAAATACAATGAATCAGGGACTACAGTGTAGCCAACAGCACAGCCTGTGATCCTAGAAGGCTTATTCTCTTCCACCTTTCTGACACAGTTTCAATCTAATATTCAAACAATATACTATATTGATTAAAAAAATTGGCTTTGGACCACCCAGACCTGCCTGATGGTCCAGTGGTTAAGATTCCGTGCTCCCAGTGCAGGGGGCCGGGTTTGATAGTTGGTCAGGGAACTAGATCCCACATGCATGCCACAAATAAGAATCCACATGCTGCAACTAAAAGATACTGCATGCCCCAACAAAGGTGCTGCACATGGCAACAAAGATCCCATGTGCTGCAACTAGACCCAGCACAGCCAAATAAATCAATATTAAAAAAATAAAAAAGGAACCACTGATACCACTTCTTGGATATATAAACTTGGATAAATTACTTATAATCCTTAAATTTTAGTTGCCTTATCTGAAAAATGGAGATAATGATAGTACTAACCACACTGGAGTTTTGAATAATAAAATAGGATAATTACAAAAATTTTTTAGCTCATAGCCTCACACATAGTAAATGTTCAAATAATTATTAATTTGTTGTCATAATTAATAATAGGATGACTCTTTCATTTACTGCCAGAATTAAGTCCATTCTAGATAAGCCTGCACCGTGTGTGAGAGGAAATCAATATATGTATATTGGATCACCAGCAATTGCATAATGATTTAGCTATCTATGCTCAAGTCAACAATAGCTCCTCAAGGCACAATTGTCCATTTTCAGTTTTCTTGTTATCTCCAGAGATACACTTTCACTTAGCTATGGTGGTCAATCCATCAGATATACGGTAACCAGAAAGCCTAGATTTCCTGTTATTTTCATTATTTTTCCTGCTTTCTATAATACGGACTTGTTTTTAATAAGAAATAAGTGAGTTCAAGAGAATTACAGTCATGTTTATTCCTCTTCTGCTATGCATGTTAAATCCTTCGTAATGTTCTACCTGGTATTTCTGTGGGATCTAAACTGTGGGCCAGTTATTTTGTGAAGCAACATTGAGTTGGATGTATATTTGGACAGATTTTTTTTTTCAGTGAAACAACACATCAGCGATAAAAATGTTAACACGGTAGAAAAAACAGAGATTTTAGTTATTCTGATAATCTGCAAAGTATTTCATCTTCGGATATTTCTGAAAAAAATGATGTGTGCCTAACACTTAGCTTTTGAGTTATCAGATATAAAGATTTTTAAAGTTGGCGTTACAAATGTGCTCAAGGGCCTTCCCTGTTGGTGCAGTGGATAAGACTCTGCATTCCAAATGCAGGGGGCCCAGGTTCAATCCCTGGTCAGGGAACTAGATCTCACGTGCATGCCACAACTAAGAGTTCACATGCCACAACTAAGGAAGCTGCCTGCCACAACTAAGACCAAGTGCAACCAAATAAATAAACATTAAAAAAAAAAAGAAATGTGCTCGCAATGGATATCAATGGGCAAAAATGTAGCTGATTCAAGATTCATGGATTAAATTCAAATATTTACTTATTTGCAAAATAATAGCAGTAGTTTCCTTCAATTCAAAGTACATATGTTTTTCACCTATCCTTCTCAAACTCTTCCAAAGTATAGCAGAGGGAGAAACACTCCCAAACTTATTCTACGAAGCCACCATCATGCTGATACCAAAACAAGACGAAGATGCCACAAGAAAAGAAAACTACAGGCCAATAACACTGATGAACATAGATGCAAAAATCCTCAACAAAATACTAGCAAACAGAATCCAACAGCACATTAAAAGGATCATACACCATGATCAAGTGGGGTTTATCCCAGGAATGCAAGGATTCTTCAATATACGCAAATCAATCAACGTGATACACCATATTAACAAACTGAAGGAGAAAAACCATATGATCATCTCAATAGATGCAGAGAAAGCTTTCAACAAAATTCAATACCCATTTATGATAAAAACCCTCCAGAAAATAGGCATAGAGGGAACTTACCTCAACGTAATAAAGGCCATGTATGACAAACCCACAGCCAACATTGTCCTCAATGGTGAAAAACAGAAACCATTTCCACTAAGCTCAGTAACAAGACAAGGTTGCCCACTCTCAACACTATTATTCAACATAGTTTTGGAAGTTTTAGCCAAAGCAATCATAGAAGAAAAAGAAATAAAAGGAATCCAAATCAGAAAAGAAGTAAAGCTGTCACTGTCACTGTTTACAGATGACATGATACTATACATGGAGAATCCTAGATATGCTACTACAGAAAACTACTAGAGCTGATCAATGAATTTGGTAAAGTAGCAGGATCCAAAATTAATGCACAGAAATCTCTTGCATTCCTACACACTAATGATGAAAAATCTGAAAGAGAAATAAAGGAAACACTCCCATTTACCATTGCAACAAAAAGAATAAAATACCTAGGAATAAACCTACCTAAGGAGACAAAAGACCATTATTCAGAAAACTATAAGACACTGATGAAAGAAATTAAAGATGATACAACAGATGGAGAGATATACCGTGTTCTTGGATTGGAAGAATCAACATTGTGAAAATGACTATACTACCCAAAGCAATCTACAGATTCAATGCAATCCCTATCAAACTATCACTGGCATTTTTCACAGAACTAGAAGAAAAAATTTCACAATTTGTATGGAAACACAAAAGACCCTGAATAGCCAAAGCAATATTGAGAAAGAAAAACATAGCTGGAGGAATCAGGCTCCCTGACTTCAGACTATACTACAGAAGTTACAGTAATCAAGATAGTATGGTACTGGCACAAAAACAGAAATAGAGATCAATGGAACAGGATAGAAGGTCCAAAGATAAACCCATGCACATATGGTCACTGTATTTTTGATAAAGAAGGCAAGAATATACAAGGAAGAAAAGACAGCCTCTTCAATAAGTGGTGCTGGGAAAACTGGACAGCTACACATAAAAGAATGAAATTAGAACATCCCCTAACACCATACACAAAAATAAACTCAAAATGGATTCTTTAATATAAGGCTAGACACTATAAAACTCTTAGAGGAAAACATAGGCAGAACACTCCATGACATAAATCACAGCAAGCTCTTTTTTGACCCACCTCCTAGAGAAATGGAAATAAAAACAGAAATAAACAAATGGGACCTAATGAAACTTCAAAGCTTTTGCACAGCAAAGCAAGGAACAAGACGAAAATACAACCCTCAGAAGGGGAGAAAACATTTGCAAGTGAAGCAACTGATAAAGGATTAATTTCCAAAATATACAAGCAGCTCATGCAGCTCAATGTCAAAAAAACAAACCACCCAGTCCAAAAATGGGCAGAAGACCTAAATAGACATTTCTCCAGAGAAGATATACAGATTGCCAACAAACACATGAAAGAATGCTCAACATCATTAATCATTAGAGAAAGGCAAATCAAAACTACAATGAGGTATCACCTCACACCAGTCAGAATGGCCATCATCAAAAAATCTACAAACAATAAATGCTGGAGAAGATGTGGAGAAAAAGGAACCCTCTTGTAATGTTTGTGGGAATGTAAATTGATACAGCCACTATGGAGAACAGTATGGAGGTTCCTCAAAAAACTAAAAATAGAACTATCGTACCACCCAGGAATCCCACTACTGGGCATATACCCTGAGAAAACCATAATTCTAAAAGAGTCATGTACCACAATGTTCATTGCAGCTCTATTTACAATAGCCAGGACATGGAAGCAACTTAAGTGTCCATCGACAGATGAATGGATAAAGAAGATGTGGCACATATATACAATGGAATATTACTCAGCCATAAAAATAATGAAATTGAGTTATTTGCAGTTAGGTGGATGGACCTAGAGACTGTCATACAGAGTGAAGTAAGTCAGAAAGAGAAAAACAAATACCGTATGCTAACACATATATATGGAATCTAAAAAAGAAAAAAAAAAGGTCCCAAAGAATCTAAGGGAAGGACAGGAATAAAGAGGCAGTCATAGAGAATGGACTTGAGGACACGGGGAGGGCGAAGGGTAAGCTGGGATGAAGTGAAAGAGTGGCATGGACATATATACACTACCAAATGTAAAACAGATAGCTAGTGGGAAGCAGCCGCATAGCACAGGGAGATCAGCTTGGTGCTTTCTGTCCACCTTGAGAGGCGCGATAGGGAGGGTGGGAGGGAGACGCAAGAGGGAGGAGATATGGGGATATATGTATATGTATGCTTGATTAACTTTGTTATGCAGCAGAAATTAACACACCATTTTAAAGCAATTATACTGCAATAAAGATGTTAAAAAAAAGAATGAATATATTCAAAGGAGAATTTATAAAGTAGCCATTTTACAAAGCAAAGCAATAAATGACAAGTTCCCACAGATGGATGACCTAAAGCAGGCACCTAAGTGGGCAGCGAAACTATTAACTCCCTGCTGTGCGACAAGCAGTCGTTCAAGTGAATTCTTTTTTATCTACTATGAAGAGAGGGAGTTTTCAAGACTGAAGGGATTCTCCCAGGGCAGCAGGTGGTAGAGCAGATTTTGGTCCACCTCCCCACCCTCTTCTTGGGCACAGACAGAGAAAGACATCATTTTCCTATCATAGAGGCAACATGAAAGCAGGAATTTTCTGTATACTGAGAGCTTGGATCATCTTTTATCTATTCCACTCTAAGGCCAGTTCATGATCAAAGAACCATTTCCAACCTCCCTTCTACCCGTCATCTCCAATCAGCAGTGGAAGTAGAGCGACCTGAGTGACTGAATATAGAAGCAGAAAATAGAGCCAGACAAAGATTCTCAGTGGGACAGAAAACCATTTAAGGGGGCTGAGAGTTAATAGGGCAAGAGAAGAGAAAGGAATCTAGAAAAAAAAAAGTTTTGCTTGCTAAGAAGGTATAGCCAAATAGGTTCGAAGGTAGAGAATTAATGTCCTAAGTTTTATGGAGAAAAGGAGCCTGGTGGGGATGTGAGTGTGGGACTGTTTTATGGTGTAAGAAACTGTTCCCACATCTCCAACACTCTGTGGACTTTATGGATAATATTTTCTCATTTGAACCCAACATAAAGGAATTTTTTTCCTTCCCCATTCCAAAAGAAACCCAAAAACCAAAGTACATATGTTTTTTATATATTAACAGATGTTTTTAGATTCACAGAATTGTAGAGCTGGCCTATAAGGAACTTTAACAGCAATCTAATTTAACCCCTTCATTTTGCAATAAAATAGGTAAACTCAAGAGATTTATGAGAGATGCCCAAGGTCACACAACCAGCTTGAGGCAGGGCCTGAACTGTAATCTAGATCACCTGATTTCCAATTCTGTGATACTCAAATGAGAGGACAAAGATGGATGCTCCAAATGTTTCAGAAAGGCCAGTGATTTCAAGACAGTTTTGTAGTTCTCAGTCATCAATCTCACTTACTGCCAAACTTTTCAGGGGAGCTGGTATTATAGACGCAGCATTTATACTCAAAAATGCCAACTGTAACCACAATTGCTTTATGGAAGGAATGGAAACAGAGAGCACTCCTTACATTATGCAGCCATTATCTAAGATTATTCATTATACTTGCAGTGTTACCAGAACATTTCATGGGTTACCAGTAAATCCTGAGATTTAAGTAATTTAAGTTTTCTGTTAATCATATTATTCATCATCTTTTCCTATTGAAACATTTACCTGAAAGAGTCAAAGCTGTCAATATGCGAGGCAACAGCTAATGAGAACGTGATCACTCAAACAACCAGAAACTATAAGTTTTCTCTGTGTTCACTAGTCGTGAACTGAAAATGGTCCACATTTTATATCCATTATTTTAGAAAGTCAAAATTCAAGTATTTGCTTTTTTTGATGCAAAATATTTATTATTATTCTTTCTGAGGATCTATTTTGGGTTTATATATGGCTTTATAAAGAATACACATTAGAAATTCTCATTTTTAATTAATTTAAGTTGATAGTTAAAATATAAGTTTTCATCAGCCAAGTACAGTGTTTTTCTAATCCTCATCGTGCAACAAAATACTCCATTAATGTAAATACAGTTGTCAAAATACCATTAATTTAAAAGCAAGTATTTTTCTGCCCTGTAGTGTTTGTGGAGGAAGAGTCTGATACCTAGAATACTCATCTCTCAAGAGTCTTCATATCAGCCAGCCCTTCTGCACTGAATATAGACATAGACACACAGATACATACAGAGGCTTGTTTTTTTCTACAACTGTTAGTCTACTTCATTCAAATTATCTTAAAAAAACTATTCCCTGATATTAAAGCAGGAAAGGGAATAGAAGGAATAAATGAAAACTGATTTATAGTGGAGTGGTCAAACTTAATGTTAAATGGTAAGAGAGAAATGAAAAATGGCCCCAGTTGAGCAGAATGAACAAAACAGAGAGAGGCTGCAGCTCAGAAAGAAATCACAGATTATTTGTATCTCAGAAAAAGCCCACTCAAGATCTCAAGGCATCCCACTAGCACAATTCAGGACAGGTGATCGTCAATCCTCTTCCATGTATCTATTGTTAGGAAACCTTCTTTCTTTCTTTATTATTTTTTTAAACATCTTTATTGGAGTATAATTGCTTTACAATGGTGTGTTAGTTTCTGCTTTATAACAAAGCGAATCAGTTATACATATACATATGTTCCCATATCTCTTCCCTCTTGCGTCTCCCTCCCTTCCACCCTTCCTATCCCAAAATCTTTATTTCTAATGTTTATCAACCTTTATTATAAGGAAATATGTTATTATTAACCTAACTCATGAATTTATGATATTCTCCTTTTTGGGCATTAAATGAAAATCTAATCACATTATTCATGTGGTAACAGATAACTAAAAAATCTTCCTATATTTAACTTGCTTAGAGTAAAGAAAACTTTATTAATCCGTATTTATCTCAAACTGACTAAATACAAACATCTTTGTGGAGGATGCTTTTTAGTTATTATAACTAAGCAAATTTTACTACAGCTCATGAGAGCCAATGGTGTTTTTACCTGAAAGTATTAAAATGCTAAGCCTTCCAATAAATCAAATATTTAGACAAGAGCCTAGTTTATGGCTGGGAATAATTGTAGACCTTTATCTGGGTTCATTCATTCACTGTTTTATATAAAAAATGTTTACTGAGGGTCTACTGTACACAGAACACTGGAAAAATATAGAGGTTGAAAATATAAATAAGAAATGTTTCTTTGTATAATAAACTAACAAAGTAAGAAAATAATTTAAAAATATACACAAAGAAGGGGCCAGAGGTGATTACAAAAGGGAAAGTAATCCTCCTTGAGATGACCAATGAATATTTTAAATATAGTGGAAGGTTAGAATTTCAAAAAGTGAAAGTAAAGCTTCCAGTAATATTATGAAAAAAAAATGCATAAATTTAAACATATAGACAAAAATGATTAAAGTTTATATAGAAAATAACAGAGGACATAGGTTATAAGAAAAAGAAAGTAGTCTGTTTGATTTCTATAAAACAGTAAAGGGTTTTCATTGACTATGATCTGTCTAAATGTGATTTTTTTTGTTCAGTTAGTTCAGTCTTGATGAATTTTTCAATACAAATACTCAGATCTTTCTTCAATTCTTGAAAAATTTCAAGCATTATATCTGAATATTTTCTTTCCTCAGTTTTCTATAATTATTCCTCCTGAAAATCCTCTTGAATAAAATTGAAGCTTCTCAATCTGTTCTTCATCTTTCAACTCTTAATACTTATCATGTCTTTATTTCTCTCTGATATGTTCTGTGGTATGTCTTCATTTCTAAATTCTAGTAATTATTTTCTCTTCATGACTGTCTACTAGTCTATTTATTTCCTACACTGATTTTTTTCAGAATTTATTTTCATTTTCAAGCTTCCAAAGAAAAGATTGTGTGTGCTTTGTCTCTACTCTCTTGACTAGAACTTCTCCTTGACATTTAAAATAAATTGTAACTTTGCTCTAGAGTGCTACTGCTCCTAGTCGGTCATTTCAAAATTTATAAAAGTCATCTGGTTTGTCAAGTCACTATGGATTATTGCCTTGTCTTCTGATTTGTCCCCAAATATCTTCCACAGTAGTCTCCTTCATATATTGATGAGCTATGTTCTTTGTTTTAATTTATGAAAAACAAAGCAACACATAATAAGCTGATTATATTAAGTTATTCAGCATATCCTTATCATGTTGAGGCTCACGTGTTTATTTTTGGTTTCTTAAACATTTTTTTTAAACATTTTCTTAAACATTATGCCCATATGTCTTTATTCAGCTTATACAGAAAATCAAATTGGAAAAGAAAAAACTCCAGACATCTTAACAAAGATCCTTAATTTTCCAAAAATATTTAAAAATTATATAATAGACACTGAACTTACAAGCAGAGTTAAAAGAAAATGACATTCTATAAAACTTGCTTCAGTACAATCATATTCAGTGACTCATACTGTTGTGCCTTCTAACCTCTGCTCTTAAAAACAAGCCCTTAGAAGGTCATTGCAACCTTAAATGATGTTGATTTTCTTCAGATCATGCTGTAACTTGACAGGAGTCATAAAAAGGCCACACTGTAAATGATATATCTTGGTTACTAATGTCCTTTTCTGCTGGCATTCAGACAACTCTTGTCACAGCTCTTAGACCAGATAATGCTTTCTTACCCTTAAAGAATAATCTGAAAACGCTACCCAGAGTGTTGTCAAAATCCCAGAAATGTTTTTCTGTAGGTTGGTCATGTCTTGAAAGGAGAAAAAAACTATAGAAAGGCTTCTTTTATGCTCTTTTGGTAATGCAATGTATATATACACACATATAAAAGTTAAGAAATTTTAATCTCATAATATTATATTTTTGGTTGAGGAGTTTTTCTTTGTTTGCTTATTTTTACTTACGTAATTTAAACTAATGTAAGTGCACCAGGAGATGTGGTTCTGGTTATCTTCTTGAAAATTAAGATACAGCTCAAAAAACAGGCAGGGAGGGAGGAAGGTTAAGATTTCTCTCTAATCCATGTAATGCATTTAAAAACACTCACATATATATTTATGTGTTGGGTTGATCATCTGTGCTTATTCTTGGTAATTGAACTAATTATTCATAGATTTTAACATTTATACCTTCAAACTTTAACAAGCAAAATGGCTGGAAAGAACAATAATTAATTTTTAAATAAATGATTATTAAAAATTTCTTATTACAAAAAGTCCTTATCTCCTAAGTTGACAGAACACATCTTTGAGAAATTTTTCATAATATCAAAGGTGAGAGTAGGCGGACTCTCAACCACTGCGCCACCAGGGAAGCCCAACACTGCAAGTTTTTATAATATCTTTAGCCTTAAGAGTAGAAAATCTTTTATGATAGTGATATTCATTTTATATACACAGAACAGAGCTAAGTAGAATTGGTGCTAAATAAATGTTGTTTGATGAATTGAATAAGGGAAATAAGCTTCCCGTTTACTCCATTATTCAAGGAGTAAATTAAAGGTGTTTCACACTAATACGATATTTTTTAAAAAGGCAAAAGAACATGTCTGTATCATTTTAAGAGGGAGTTAAGAAAACAGTAATAAAATTAATTGCCATTGAACAGATACAAGCTGAGCTTTTCAGAAGGAATAATTCATAGAAATCTTAGAGACATTTTAAAAGTACATGCTACAGGGGCTTCTCTGGTGGCGCAGTGGTTGCGAGTCTGCCTGCTGAGGCAGGGGACACGGGTTCGTGCCCCAGTCCGGGAGGATCCCACATGCCGCGCAGTGGCTGGGCCCGTGAGCCATGGCCGCTGAGCCTGCACGTCCGGAGCCTGTGCTCCGCAACGGGAGAGGCCACAACAGTGAGAGGCCCGCGTACCGCAAAAAAAAAAAAAAAAAAAAGTACATGCTACAAAACTGCATGTCATAGGATTATAAAAAATTAATATCAACATTTTATAGACAAATGAGTCTATAAGGAACTTTAGATACCTTCTAGCCCTGTTTCAAGCACCTGGAAGATCTATCTTTAATTTGAACTGGCACATAAATTGAACATTGCTGAGAGGTCAAATTACACTTTGGTGAAGACAGAAGGAGTGATGAATAATAATAATGACTGCACTTTACATTTATATAGCAATATATGCCATTTAATCTCCTTTTATATCCATAGCTCTAGAGCAGAATGCAAAGATTTCATAATATCAAAATTATGATCCAGCTTTATCTTCCATACATTTACACCATGCAGCTTACACACTTTCCATACTGAGTATATTTTTTCCTGGAAATGCCAGGAATTCTCAATACTCAGATTAGTGTATGACTCAAAAATCAGATGTACAGTTATAGACAGTACCATCTCTGTAACTAAAGATCATTTATTAATATAAGCAGTGATCTTCAGATCGAATAGACACTTTTTTTTTTTTTTTTTTTTTGCGGTACGCGGGCCCCTCACCGTTGTGGCCTCTCCCATTGCGGAGCACAGGCTCCAGATGCGCAGGCCCAGAGGCCATGGCTCACGGGCCCAGCCGCGGAGCGGCATGTGGGATCCTCCCGGACCGGGGCACAAACCCGTGTCCCCTACATCGGCAGGCGGACTCTCAACCACTGCGCCACCAGGGAAGCCCGAATAGACACTTTTGTATTGATTTTTATAATGATGGAAAACCAAAGCAAAGGCCATTCAAAATTTCACATCAAATGTATTTCCTAATGTAGCCCAAGAGTATATATGATAATATAAAGATAATATTTTGAGGTCCTTCTCTGAAACTAGAAACATAACAGCAACTATGCTAATGCCTCTTTGCTTCTGCCATTGTCAATATTCAAGCAATGTCTGAATAGTTACTGCTCTGGATGCTGTGGTAAAAATTCCAGGAATAAAAAGGATGGGAGTTGGAAAAAATGACCTTTATACAGTACTCTCCAATGTTAAAAATTGTATGATTCCAGTCATTTTACTTTGCTGATAGGTAGAAAACCACTCCATATTCTTCACCATGGATAACGTTTCATAATCACAAAGCATCTACTATTTTGTTTTCACTAGACTTTTCTGAATATCTAAAGCTCTTGGATACAAGTTTATTACACAAATTCTAAGCCTTCATGAAATTATTTCCAATATTGTTATTACTAATAACTACATTAAATCTTTTAAAATTATATTTTTATAAAATATTTTCTTCATCAATTTCCAGGATATTCGATAATCTGGATCAATGTTGTTTAAGAAAATTTTGGTGAAAACAGAAAGAAGTTCTAAAATAATAAAAGCAACAGGGAGTCTTGGGGTCACAAGTAGGAGGATCTCATGAAAAACACCCAGTCAAGGAAGCCTTTTTGTCTCCACAGGCCAGAGACTCTCCTCCCCTAATAGAAGACACCAAGGTAGGCGGGTGGCACAGACACTAGCACCCTCTTCATTACTCTGCATCTAAGTCTCCATCCCCCCTCCTTTCCCCCAGGCAATACCAGCAGAGACCAGTGGGAGCCACAATAGCACTGCATAAATAAACCAGCAGGCCAAAATAATACTTTTAAGTGTCTGAAAATTAAATGGTAATTGGAACCACAATCTACAAAAGAAGTCCAGGACCACGTGCTAAATCCAACCAGGGTAACTTCTCACTAAAATAAAAGAGGTAATGTTGACCCAGAGCCTCCTAACAAAAAAGACGAAATGTTAAGATTAAAAATCACTTATACCGAAGTCGAGACAATCACGACTTTAGTGAGGAAAGACAGTCAACTGACACCAACACCAAGATGAACCAGATGTTGGAATTATCTGCCAAAGATTTTAAAGCAGCTGCCATAAAATGTTTCAACAATAAATTTAAATTTTTTTTAAATAACTGAAAATTTTAAAACATCTTAGCAAAGAAGCAGAAATTATTTTAAAAAGGAACCAAACGAAAATTGTAGAACAGAGAAATATAATAAGTGAAATTTTAAAAACTTGTTGAATGGACTTAGTAGGTGAAGACGACAGGATAGAATCAGTGAACTTGAGAATAGATCCAGTATGGCAGTTTTTTACAAAGTTAAACATACACCTACCAGATGACTAAGCAAGCCCACTCCTTGGTATTTATCCTAAAAACTGGAAGTTTATGTGTGACAGTAAAACATGTACACAAATGTTCACAGCAGCTTTCTTTGTGATAGAAATAACTAAAATGTCCTTCAACAGGTTAATGGATAAACAGATTATGGCACATCCATACAATGGGATACTATTAGAAGTAAAAAGGGAAACTGTTGATAAAAGCAAATGTCTTGAATGAATTTCAAAGACGTTATGTTGAATGATTACATGTCTCAAGATTACCTACTGTGTGATTCCATTTATTCAACAGTCTTTAAAATACAGAACCATAGTCATGGAAAACAGATCAGTGGTTAATCAGCGGGTATGGGTGGGGGTGATGGGATCACTCAGAAAGGATAGCCTAAGGAGATCTTTGAGTCATGCAGCAGCTTTGCATCTTCATTGTGGTGGTGACTATCCAAATGTATACATGTATTAAAATGCCTACAACTGTGTGACAAGAGAAAAGCATCAATTTTGATGCATGGTAGTTACAAAATATAAAGTATTAATAGAATACATACAAGAATAAAAAACAAAGAAAGTATTATCACAAAAGTCAGAATAGTAATTACTTCTGGGAAAGTACGGGAATGAGATCAGTATGGAGCCCAAAGGAGCTCCTGAGATCCTCATAACATTCTGCTTCTTAACCTGGGCATTTGGCATGTTTTAAATTTTTGATTTACAGTCATCCTTTGGTTTCTGCATAAGACTGCTTGCATAAGACTGCTTGCATAAGACTGCATCCTTTGGTTTCTGCATAAGACTGCATAAGACTCCCCCTGCCCCAGATACCAAAATCAGAGGAAGCTCAAGTCCCTGATATAAAATGGCATATGTAGAACAGTCGACCCTCCACAACCATGGGAAAGGAGTGCAGACTGTATGTATACAGCAACAATTTTGGATGATATCTGGAGACAACTAGTAAGATTGAAGATGCATATATCCTATGCCTCAATCATTTCATATATTCTTTTAAATAAATTTTCATGCATTTCTCCAAGGAACTATACATTGAAGCATTTTATGGTAAAGAAAATATGTAAACATGACCTGTCCATAAAGTAGAAAATTGATTAATTAAAGGGTGGTTTATTTATATGATAAAATAGTATATACATACCACTGAAAATAAATAAGCATGTCCTATGTATCAACATGAATATATCTCAAAAACCTAATACAAGCAATTAAAGTAGGTTGTGAGATGACACATACCATCTATTATTATTATTCAAAAATTAACTGAGTATATAAGACATACACAAAAATAATAAATATCAAATACATGATTGTGCTTATCTCTTGGGGAAGAAGAAAAATAAAATGCAGACAGGAATAGAGGAGATTATAACTTCATCTGTAATGTTTTGTTTAAAAGAAGAAAATAACAATCAAATACGGCAACATTTGATAAAGTTAGCTGGCGTGTGTAAAGGTACTGATTATAGTATTATTGTCTATATCTTTGAAAAATTTCATAACTTAATGGCATGTTGATTATATTTCCACGTGCAGAAACTGATTTTTCTTAAGTGTGCACTGCTTCAGTCATTTATGTTACTTTCCTGGCCTCTGTGTGCATTTGGATTTGTAATCTGCATTTGGCTGTGAGGCTAAAACTATCTCTTAGGCCTCTGACAACTGACAACCTTTATAAACACCTGGTGCTTGGCCCTTGACCCCTTTTGCTTCTGTTTTTAGCACACTGTGTTTACTACCACCATGGTCACCAACACTGCTCCTGTTCTATCACCCGCTATGACCTACAGTTCTGGTCATCCATACGCTGGACAGAGCAACTCTTTTCTTTGGGGCTGCTTTACCTGAGATACTGCTTCTCTACTCCTTTTCAAAGTCCCTGAGAAGGAGACTAGGAATGCCATTACTAGAGCAGGTTAAGGAGGTAAATAGTCTCATCTCTTGTTGCTCTAAATGTTTTCCTACAGATTAGAAAGCTCCATCTCTAGGTGGAGGAAGCTGGAGTTGTTTCTCACATTTGTGCAAGTGAGGCTGTTCCTGCTGAACACTGGAAGCCCTACAGGCTCCCCGTCCATCAAACTATTATTTTTCTCCAGCTGTCCCTAGGAAATCTTATCATGATATGCAAAGCTTGATTTTTCTAAAATCATTTCTAAAAAAAAAAAATCAAAGCAAATTTCTTCTCTGTGGAAAGGAGGTTGGATCTTTACCAAACAAACTGCTAGGATTCTGTCGACATACCCACGTCTGTAACATCTCTCTTTTTAACATTTATGCAAAACACAAATATATAAAATCTCTACCACTGAAGGGCTCAAGGTAAAGTAATCGGTTGTTTAAACAAAGTGAATCATACTTCTTGGCTTATGAATCTGAAATGATCAGTTTTTTAAATTACCCTTCACATTATACAAAGTAGGTAGATTTAATGAGTTCATCAATATGACGTTCACTTAAGTTCACGGTTATTAAAACAACTAAGTAATAGGTCCTAAGATTTAGTTATTAGAGTATCAACGTATGTTGGTAAAATGGGAATCTATTTCACTTATGCCAGAAACACTTATGAAAATGTGTTTGAAAGATATTTCAGAGCTTGGATGAAGTTAATTATCATATAAGAACCACTTAAGGAAATACTTCCTTACAAGAGGCTACTTCTGTATGAGAGCTAGAAGAGATTTATAACATGGAAAGATTGTGCCTGACTTTTACCTCATCAAGTCTAAAAGAAATAGACTTCTCTCTTTTTCCAAAAAGGGAGATGGTTTACCACTTAAAAACACTTTCTTTTTTAAACTCCTTTGATAAAAACTATTTTGTTTCTAAGGTATTTTTAAATAGAGCACGCAAATGCTAGTAGTTTCTCTAGTAAAATATAAACTGTGTACGCTGTAAAATATAAAATTCTGGGGGAAAAGGGGGGTTTGCTTTTTGCTTGTCATGTACTTATGCCTTTATGTGTTCATTATATGGTTCTTCTATGTTGTATAGATGTGTGTGTGTGTGTGTAAAGCCTTTGTGTTATCACATTACTGTTACTGACTGAAGAAATGTGATTTGTGCTAGATGCATAAAGAACCTTTAATAAGACTTAAGGAAAAATTTTTTCACAATGAGTATGATTAAAAAAAATACTTTACATGTGCCTGGGGGATTTGTGGTATAGAAAGCCTTTTCCACAGGCATTAGCTCAAAGAACATTATTATACTGATGGAACAATGTCTAATAATGCAAACTGATTTGAAGCCAGGGAGACTTGCCTTCCAATCTCTTCCTCTATTATGCTAGTTCTGTGGCCTCAAAGGACTCACAAAACTTCTGTTTGTTTGTTTGTTTTGTTTTTTAATCATTACTTGAGGGCAAGGAAACTTGCAAGATGGCTATAATAATTAAGGGCAATGATCCTAAGTTTCTTGTATAGTGGCTAGAGTAGTACCTAGCATATATTAATAATTAATATTTAACAGTGCACTGCTATGTAATTTATAAAACATGCTTACCCTTTTAAAGTGTACAATCAGTGGTTTTGAGTTGTGCATTCAGCACCATAATCTAATTTTAGAATGAGCCGCTAACCATTAGCAGTAACTCTCAATTCCCCCACACTACACTCAAGCCGTAGGTAACCACTAATCTACCATCTATTTATACAGATCTGCCTATTCTGGATGTTTCATATAAATAGAATTATGAAATGATTGGCATAGCATGTTTTTGAGGTTCACCCAAGTTATATACATCAGTACTTTGTTCCATTTTATTAACAACTACGTTTCATTGTATGGATACTCTACATTTTGATTTATCAGTTGAAGGACATTTGAGTTGTTTCTACTTTTTGGTTATTATGGACAATGATGATATGAACATTCATATAGAAACACTTTGTATTGTGTGTGTACATATCTTTCATTTCTTTGAAGCTCTTTCTTTCTTTAAGAGTGGAGTTGCTGAGTAAAATGACAACTCTATATTAACATTCTGAGGAACTGCCAAATTGTTTTCCAAAGTATCTGCGCCATCATACATTCTGAGTGGCCATGTATGAGAGTTCCAATTTCGACACATCCTTACCAACTCATTATTTTCTACATTTTTTATTATAGTCTTTCTAGTTTTTTTTATTACGGTCATCTGTTTTTTAATTATTATTATAATTATTCTAGTGAGTGTGAAGTAATTTTGAGTTTTATTTCCCTAATTATGGTGAACATCCTTTCACATGCTTATTTACAGTTTGAATTTCTTTTTTGCAGAGTTGCCTATACAAAGTCTTTGACCATGTTTTAATTGGATTATTTGTCTTTCTATTATTGAGTTCTAAGAATTCTTTATGTATGACTGATAAAAAGTCCCTTGTCATATACGATTAGAACCCAATGGCCATAGGTCCCAGAATGCATCAAAAAAAGTACATTGACTGAAGTCATCTTTAGGTACACAATTTGAAGTGACAAATACAAAACCCATGCTTGCAACAATTGAAATAAAACTATTTTGTTCAGAGAAGTAAAGGGGGCATGAATACACCAAGACTCACACTGACAAAGCTAAATAAAATAAGAAAACTAACTTAGCAATAGAGAAAAGAACCTCTGAGTTTTGAAAACAGCTAGTTGGGAACATTGCTAGAGCCTCTTCCTCAACATACTCACTTATACTTCCTCAACATACTCACTTACAGGAAATGTGGAGATAATTGGTTCAGGAAAACCAATTCATGCAATGATAAATAAAAATTAATTAGTAGAGCAATTATATAAAGATACTTAGAATTACATAATAAATTTCAGTCATTTTATTTATTGAAATCTTTCACAAGAACACTTCAGTTATGTGATAGGTAATAATTTTGACAAAAGAGTAAGAGCTGAAAATAATGCAACTGACAAAGGGTTAATTTCCAAAATATACAAACAGCTCATATAACGCAATATCAAAAAACAAACAACCCAATCAAGAAATGGGCAGAAGACCTAAATAGAAATTTGTCCAAAGAAGACATACAGATGACCAACAGGCACATTAAAAGATACTCAACATCACTAATTATTAGAGAAGCACAAATCAAAACCACAATGAGGTATCACCTCACACCAGTCAGGATGGCCATCATCAAAAAGCCTACAAGTAATAAATGCTGGAGAGGGTGTGGAGAAAAGGGAACCCTCCTACACTGTTGGTGGGAATGTAAGTTGGTATAGCTACTATGGAGAACAGTATGGAGGTTCCTTAAAAAACTGAAAATAGAGCTACCATATGATCCAGCAAACCCACTCCTGGCATATACCCAGAAAAGACAAAAACTTTAATTTGAAAAGATAGATGCACCTCAATGTTTACAATAGCCAAGACATGGAAACAACCCAAGTGCCCATGAACAGATGATTGGCTTAAGAAGATGTGGTGTATAGATACAACGGAATATTACTCAGCCATAAAAAGAATGAAATATTGCCATTTGTAGCAACACAAAAGGACCTAGAGAATATCATAGTAAGTGAAGTGAGTCAGACAAAGACAAATATTATATGATATCAATTATATGTAGAATCTAAAAAATAATACAAATGAATTTGTTTACAAAACAGAGGCAGATTCGCAGACATGGAAAACAAACTTATGGTTATCAAAGGGAAAAGGGAGTGAAGGCAGGGATAAATTAGGAATGTGGGATTAACAGATACACACTACTATATATAAAATAGATAAGCAACAAGGATTTACTGTATAGCACAGAGAACTATATTCAATATCTCATAATAACCTATAATGGAAAATAATCTGAAAAAAATATATATATAACTGAGTCACTTTGTTGTATACCTGAAACCAAAAAAAAAAAAAAAAATATTTGGCAAGAAGAAGAGGAGGAAAAAAAAGAATAATAGCTGAAGCTGAACATGCTCACACCTTATAATTCAGAAATTTTATTTGTAAGAATATACCCAACAGAATATACCCAACAGAATATACCCAACAGAAATGTGAACATACATTTACCAAAATTCATGTGTGTGTGCATATATATGTATATATATACACAAACACATATATATACACACATATACACACACGTATACACACACGTATACACACACGTATACACACACATATATATCAGAATGTTTATGGCTTCACAATTTTTAATGCCTAAAACTGGAGAAAAACCACATGCCCTTCAACAGTAGAAGAGATAAGTAAATTATGGTATGTATACATATACTATACAGCAATGAGAATGAATAAATTCAGAAAGAGACACTAATATGTATAAACCTCATAAATAGAATGTTGAGTTATATAATCCTGATTTTAAAAATACATAATAAATCATTCCATTTCTTGAATTTCAAAAGCAGGCAAGATTAATCTACATTAATCTTGGGAAGGTGTGACTCAAGGACTGTATATCCATCTCACCTGCCCATGAAATATGAAGGACACGCACAAACTGAACTAGTGGCAGCATTGTTACCACCAGTACTTTTTGAGAAGATTAAAAATGTTGATTGGACTTACTATTATCCTTGTTGCACTATTGAACTGGAAATAAAACAAATCTTATTCATAACTAATAAGATTCACCTAAAAGTGATGCAGAAACGCATGGAAAATTCAGAGAATACATATTTTTATTATCTTCTCAAATGTAAAGATGTCAAAAACTGAAAGGGAACTAGAGTAATTGGCTGATTGATTTATTTGTAGTAAAACACTTGAAGCTGCCACTGACATGTTGCTTGGGATGAAGATCCCAAACAGCCAAAACAATCTTGAGAAAAAAGAACACAGCTGGTGATATGCTTCCTGATTTCAAATTATCATACAAAGCTGCAGTAATCAAAAGAGTATGATATTGGCGGAAAAACAGACACAGATTAATGGAACAGAATTGAGAGCCCAGAAATAAACCCACACATATATGGACAATTAATTTACAACAAAGGAGCAAAAAAACATGTAATGGAGGAAGAATAGTCTCTTCAATAAATAGTGTTGAGAAAACTGGGCAGCCACACACAAAAGAATGAAACTAGACCACTATCTTTTCACCATACACAAAAACTAACTTATTAAAAACTTGAACGTAAGACCTGAAACTATAACATTTCTAGAAGAAAACAGAGGCAGTAACTCATTGCTGTCAGTCTTCTAGCGATGTTTTTGTGAATTTGACTCAAAGACAAGGGAAACAAAAGCAAAAATGAAGAAATGGGATTACACCAAACTAAAAAGCTTCTGCATACAGAAGGAAATCATCATCAAGATAGAGATTTTTAAAGATCAACTTGTGTGAAAGAAATGGGGAGGAAGAGTATTGAATAAAAGATCTGAAAATCCTCAGCCTACTTGGTAAAGATACCTGGAGTGGATATCATCCATTAGAGTTGTCTTGTATCAGGATGGTATGGTCTGGACTTTATACCTCACCTTGCTCAGTAACAGGATTCAGGCTGCCTTGGAAAGGTTGACTTCAGGCAGTGCAGTTCTCTACAGCTAAGACAGATGCTGAAGAGCTTCTGACTGCTGACTGCATTTTCTACAAGTGGGCAGCAAGACCCATGTCTGCATATCATGTACCCAAGCCCATATAAATCTGCTCTAGTGAGTCCAACATATCTGGCGCGGCAGCTATGATTGGAAGTACCACTTGTTTGAGGGTTCAGTAGTCTAATGACAATTATCCTTCAGGAACTACCTGGTTTTTGCAGGGACCAGAATGGTAAGTGTAACAGAACTATAATGAGAATCACCAATCTGGCATGTTTTATATTTTTAATAATTTCACTAATCTCTGTCATCACAACCCTACCCTCCCTTAAACTCTACCCAGCACACACATGGGATGCAGTGTTATTTGATTTACTAACACTGTGGGGTACTGTGGGATAGTTTCAAAGACCTGCACTCAGCCTTCCGCTGTATGAAAGCTCTTACCTCACAGACCAAGGATTCCATGAGGAGGCTGCATCAAGTGTTAAGCACCTAGATCCAAATTATGAATACAGACCAGGAAAATGATCACCTGGTCGGTCTGCAGACCCAGTAGACCACTGTATGGACAACTTTGGCCAGGATTCCAATCATTACTTGGCCCGATATATGTTCACACTCTAACAGGAGTACCATGGTCTCTAGGTAACAACATCAACTCAGAATTTTTATTCAAAGGTCCTCAAAAGTTCTCGGTGTTTCCCTTTTCTTAGTGTGCTGTAGCCCAAGTAAATGGTCATAGACCTCTTTGGGGGAAGAACTGGGGTAATCATTACCATATATAATCATAGTTTTCCAGACCAGCTCTTCTGTTAAGTAGATTCCAGGTCTAAACTTTAGCCCACATTCAGAAATTGACAAAGGATCCATGAACTTTTTTTTGAGACATTTGCCTTCAGATTCCTTGTTATACATCCTGGATTTATCCTTCTTGTACAAGGCAAGTAACATTCTGCTTTTGTCTATCCACTTGTCTTTTTCTCATGGGAATACTATGTTCTAGGATCCTTCTGCATAACTCTATACAGTTCAGATCCCCTTGATTGAAACTATGACCTGTCCAGTTATACTAAGTGTCTCTCCTAGCTTCTGGAACTTAGATTCTGCCACTTGTCCTCTACTGTTTTAGTGTCATCATCCTTATGCAATCAATGAACTAAGTTCTGTAACAGTCTCTTCTACCATTACCTAGGACCTGCAGAGGAAAGCCATCACCAATTTTTTAGTGATGCTGGGGCTCTCTCACCATCCATTCCTTATTTGTTTGGTAAATGGTATATACTTTGGGATATACCACAGAACAGAGTCATCTGGAGACTTTCCTGACTTCAAGCTGCTCACTTCTCTGAACCATATAGTCCCTACCTTTATCATTGGCCACAATAATTCTGACTTTTCAACTTCTCTCAACATGGACACTTTTCCTGACTTCTAGGAACCATTCTAGTAGTGAGTTTGCATTAAAACATACTATTTAAAAATAAATTTATTTTATTTATTTATTTATTTTTGGCTGCTTTGGATCTTTGTTGCGGTGAGCGTGCTTCTCATTGCGGTGGCTTCTCTTGTTGTGGGGCACGGGCTCTAAGCACACAGGCTTCAGTAGTTGTGGCACGCCGGCTCAGTAGTTGTGGTTCAAGGGCTGTAGAGCACAGCCTGAGTAGTTGTGATGCACAGGCTTTGCTGCTCCGCGGCATGTGGGATCTTCCCGGACTAGGGATTGAACTGCTATCCCCTGCATTGCCAGGTGGACTCCTAACCACTGCACCACCAGGGAAGTCCTAAAACATACTCTTGAAATTACATTAACTTCTTTTGTTATATTAGAACACTAAGTTTTCTGATAGTTCTATTTTTCTTCAAACAGAGAGGCTAATGACAAGCCTGGTAGATTTAAAGATGTTTCCTCCTTTAGATTTGTCTATTTTCTATGAAAAAAAGAAACCTGTTAGCGTTCTAACTTACCTTAAATTTCACTGACATATCTTTTATATGTCTTTCAGGATTCTCTGTCACTGTTTTCTCAGTATCTAAGAATAATTCCCTGACAATTTCATTTGCTTAATCATAGTTTGAGATTACCTATATTTCTTTTGAATAAAGTTGTTCAAATTGTCCATCCTTTTCTACCATTTATTCTCTCAGATATACAAAAGAGATTATGTATATATGTATATATACTTCTTGAAAAATAAGCAAAAAATAAAAACAAATCTTGAAAGAAATATGATGATTTAAGTTTTCAACAGTCTTCCTTCATGTTTATATTACATTTTGTTTTCCTGATTATTTAAAAGATAATAAATATCTTAATAAGACAAAGAAAAAGTGAATAGTTTCTATTAACTTTTAAAATAGATTAAGAACCACCTCGACAAACTCTAAATATGGACAATTTTAAAAAGCATGGTTAGACTTTCATTTTCTAAGACTGATATTTTTTCAGAAGATACTCAATAACTATTTGCTGTTATTAGTACTTATTACTTATAGTATGTTGTTCTAATTTGTACTCAATAACTATTGGTTGAAGAGAAGTTACTTGAATTACGTATTTTAAAAATAAACCAAAGGGCTTCCCTGGTGGCGCAGTGGCTGAGAGTCTGCCTGCCGATGCAGGGGACACGGGTTCGTGCCCCAGTCCGGGAAGATCCCACACGCCGTGGAGCGGCTGGGCCCGTGAGCCATGGCTGCTGAGCCTGCGCGTCCGGAGCTTGTGCTCCGCAACGGGAGAGGCTACAACAGTGAGAGGCCCGCTTATCGCAATAAATAAATAGATAGATAGATAGATAAATAAATAAACAAACCAAGGACTTCCCTGGTGGTCAAGTGGTTAAGACTTAGCCTTCCAATGCAGGGTGTGTGGGTTTGATCCCTTTGGGAGCTAAGATCCCACATGCCTTGCGGCCAAAAAACCAAAACATAAAACAGAAGCAATATAGTAACAAATTCAGTAAAAATTTTAAAAATGGTCCATGTCGAAAAAAATTTTTTAAATAATTTAAAAAAGTAAACCAAACTGTTTTGCTGTTTTTCCTATCCTTTATTTCTCTCATTCTTTACATTTATATTTTTCAGAAGTCTTCTATAATTTACCTACCAGATTTTTAAAATTCTTCATACCCGTTGAAGAAAAAAAATTATGTTTCAAGTCATAAGAAGGCAATTATGTATCAGAGTTTGCTTTTCTCTATTTCTCTATCTCTTTTCTCTATTTCTCATAGTATGCTTTTCTCTATCCTAAGAATACAGTTCAATAGAGTTTTGGAAAATTCTCATTACTCTTCCTCGCAATCATTCTGGTGATTCTTTGTATTTGCTGACTTAATTTTCTCAGTCTTTTCATCGAGTTTATGGTTTTGGCTGCTATGATGAGATGCAAAAGGAACAGGCAAGGACTCAAAAACAGATTTTATAAAGGTTAAAGAAGTCCAGCATTCATTTCAACTTCCAGTAATGCACTGTACTCTATCAGGCATGCCAATTCGGAAATCCTTACCCTAGTGCCAGACAGTTAAAATGAATATGTTATCATGAATATTCATGATTGTATTGAGAATGGAAAACTGTATGATGTTTAACTTTTTCTAGTTGTTTTCCAAAATTTGTACTTGCATGGCCCTCCTTAGCTGTTCTTACTTGAAAGAAAAAATTTAATGGTCCATCATCATTTTTTTAAAGGTTTATACACGGAGTTTAGCAGAATGTAGGTGATTTAATATTTCCACTTACAAAAGATAGTTTCCTCTCATTTTAACCTTTCAGGATGAAGTCAAAACATACCTTTGTATAGACAGACAATAAGCACCTGACAATTTTGTAAGTGAAATGAATTAGCCCACTTTGCTTTATTCTCAGTATTTGCTTTAGGATAGAGCATGTAAGAAAAACTCTTGTGGTAAAGTAAAAATAAATCACTGCTCTATGAAAGTTTTAAGGAGGTAGAAAAGATTTCATTCTTTTTCCTCCTTACTTTTTTAGGCCAATGGTTGTCAACCATGTAGATTCAAAGTGATATCATTGAATAACAGGAAGGGAAACACGAAAAGGATTTTAATTGCACCATTTACTTGCTTCCACATGACTCATCCCCATTATTTGAAGATAATTGTTTATTTGTTTTCTATGTAGCATAGAATCCATATGCTTCATATGGCAACAAATAAACAAAAAACAATTATGTCTTATGCTACATGGCCTTCTTACTGAATGCCATTTAACTTAAGAACAAATGTTACTTCTCAGTGTATGTGCAGTTAGCTTTCCAAAGGAATGTACAAAAAAGGACAAAATAATCTGTTTATCATATTCTGCTGTTAGACAGATATTCAGTAGTGATTAGGCCAACTTCGATGGGGTATTGCTAAGGCTATTTATGACAGCTTTATATATTCCAAATTTTTGCAATAATGACAGATAGAAAAAAAATTTATCTGGATAGCTTACTGTTTCCTCAATTTGGTTAAAATACACTATCTGTGAGATAAATTATTAGTAGAATGGGCAAAGACAAACTCAAGTATAGACTTATTGACTAATAGTTTTAAAAGTAAATTTTAGATATTCAGAACTATAATAACATAGAGAAAATCATACTAGATTCAGTCAATACATTTAAAATAAAATGAAGTAGCAGTTGATAATATACTCTGCACTGTTATTGGCTGTACAATTTGGAATACCCAAAATGAAAATTAAAAGGGCTTAATTAAATTTGGATATTAATCATGGATTTCTACCTTAAAACTTGTAAAACCTAATCAACAAGTCTCCTATCTTAGAACTATATTTGACTATTAAAATTTAAAATTTTTTGAAAACTGAGTTTCATATAAATATTTAGCACATCATTTCCTTCTAGATATTCCTTAATCCTTTCTTCCCAATTCAATATAAGCTACTCTGCTTAAATTGGTTTAAGTCCACTTCCACAGTCATTAATTAACTAAATATAAAGGCTATAATGTATGAGTCAGAAGCATTTTCATTTCTACTGTCTGTCTAGGAAATAGGTTTTGTATCTATTGTTTTGAGATTGATTGGATGATTAGATGACATTTGGAAGTTAACAAGAAACTATTTCTTAACAGCAACTTCTTTTTGACACTAAGCACCGCAAAATATTACATTAAAACTTGTGAGACTAGCAAAATAAGAAAGGAAATTTATGAGAGCACACTTCTGGTAACACCTAAAACTCTAAATCTGATTTACACAAACACCTTGTTTTTCTATTGGCTGAGCACCAGTACATTTTCAGAAGGGGTCTAACTATAGTTTTCTTCATTGCTATATATGTTTACATAAAATTGGGAGTCAGGTGTCTCTTCCAATAGTCAGGTACCTAAAGAGGCGATTAACTTCTTATTTTCTTGATTCTCGTTAAACTCAAACATTTCAGTCTCTTTAGCAAGGAGAGCTCCAAACATTATGTGAAGTTTGGAGATTAGAACTGTAGTACATTTTCTTATGTAATGCATCTATTTGGTAAATATTCAATAGCAGAAAATCAGAATTAGGACCTATGTAACAGAAAAATCCTTTTGACATTATTAGGGCATCTCTAGTTACATAGGTTGTATATGGTGTTAATTTTTTTGTTCTGGTTGTGGGCAGCTTCAAAAAATAAAGCAATATTTATCACACAAAGGGAAAAAGGATGAATTTTGTGCTGTTTCTCTATACTGTTTCTTAAATAAGGGCTCCAGCACACTTTGACTCCTCCTAGTTTTTCTTCCTCTATTCTCACTGTTGCCATCCTTTTTATCCACACACTCTATAGGTTTATTTTCCTATTTCTCACCAATGCTTATCATTTCCTTTCTACAAGTATGTCTTTATTCATGTGCTTTCAACTATTTTAGCTTCCCTTGGGGATCCAATGGTTGATTATAACTCCCCAGAAAAAGCTTACACTCATTGTCAATATTAATGAGAATAATATGATTTTGATTCTCTGTTTTGATCACTGATTTTTCTTAAATTCTCATCTACTCACTAGCCCACAGTTGCAAGCCAATGACTCAGTGTGGAAAGAAGAGGTTTTAAGAGTTTTTAAATGAGTAGCTGGACCTTGATTTCTCATCTATTCAGAGATTCTCCTATTGCTTCTCTGATATCTTTGATTGTGGTAGGCAGCTGCATCTCATGAGTATTGAGTTCTCTAGGAGCCCTCAGTCAGCTCTTACCAAGTGGGACTCCATTGCCAAGAGTAATCTTTTTTCCTTCAAAGTTTTGTGGTTGTTCCCAATGTAGAGGTATATGGGTGTTCTGGAGCAGGAGAAGGAAGATGCAGGAGACAGGCTGAAAGATGAGTGTGTGGAGAAGTACAGGGTAGCAATAAATAGCAGAGAATGAAATCACGGGATTTATATTCTCTGACTGGTAACAACAGGCAACAAAGAATGCCAAATAAATGCTAAGTAAATATATTAATTTTTTTCTTAATTTCTTTTTTGTCAACACATTGGTCTTAAAATACAATGGAATTAGACATATCTCTACCACAGATTTATGATTATTTGCTATCTCCTAAATTTATGTCAATAATGTTTATATTGAACACTTTACATATGTATTGAATACGTCCACAGTGCAATTGGGCTGTCCATGGTATGCTTTATGATGCTTCTTTATACATTGCCACTCTCCCTATCCCCAGAACTCAACCCAGCACCAGCAAATGAGTAGATAAAAACATCATGTCTGATAAAAGACTGAATTTGTTTTGATAATTAGTGAAATATAAACACAGCTTGTAATTTTTTCTCTTATTTTGCTTATTTTATATTATGTAGTTTCAACTTAAGTCTATATAATAGCAGATTTTTTAAAACCCTGATATTATGCTCGATACTATTGAAAAATGAGTCTTTGTTTTAACTTTATCTTATATTAGGCAGTTAGCATGTTGACCTCAGCCATTTTTGGCACACAATGTGCAAAATAGGTGGCAAAAATTTAATAATTTAGTAACTTTAATCTTGAAGACAAGATGCTAACAATAATAAAATAATACATATAGTTTTTAAAACTATAGCTCCTTAATTGCTGCCAAGTGATTTACTATTGTCTCAAAGGTTAGTGGAGAGCACTCTCCACTTAAGCAACACTTGGCAACAAGAATGCAAGTCGCTTCAGTATATGAGATTCATGCTTATTGATATCTTTGGCATCAAAAGGGATTTTAGGGCTTCCCTGGTGGCGCAGTGGTTGAGGGTCCGCCTGCCGATGCAGGGGACACGGGTTCGTGCCCCAGTCTGGGAGGATCCCACATGCCGCGGAGCGGCTGGGCCCGTGAGCCATGGCCGCTGGGCCTGCGCGTCCGGAGCCTGTGCTCCGCAATGGGAGAGGCCACAACAGTGAGAGGAGGCCCGCGTACTGCAAAAAAAAAAAAAAAAGGGATTTTAAAATGTTTTACTGATGCTCAAAAACAGCATGATATGCAAATTAAGTTTTGATCAAATGTTTACTGTAACTGAATATTATATATCAGAGTGTATTGAAAAGTTATTTTAGAATAAATATTAACTTTATTTTAATTTAGAAATAATCTGCAATACATCAAGAAAACATTAATTCAATCAATGTAGTAGGCAAAACAGAAAGAAGAAATAGCTATTAAAGTAATATAGATGTGATTTTAAACTCCTAAATATGTATTTTAAGCATGTGTACTCCAGTAGAAAAAGAAGTGAAGAATCTTCCTAAGTATTACAATAACTCCTAAAATTTATCTCAACAAAATAAAGCATACAACCCAGTTATCTCCCTATTTAAATTACATACTAAGCTTTCAGTACAAAAGATTGGTATGAAATGAAGCAACCAACTTTCTGATCCAAGGTAAATCATCTACAATCTGGGAAGGAATTTCTTTTATTTCTTCCTTACAAAATCACTATCTTTTGAATTATATTTAAAAATATGATGTATCCTGCAACTAGAGATTATCATACTAAGTGAAGTAAGTCAGAAAGACAAATACCATATGATATCACTTACATGTGGAATCTAAAATATGGTGCAAATAAACCTATCTAAAACAGAAACAGACTCGCAGACATAGAGAACAGACTTGTGGTTGCCAAGGAAGTTAGCAGGGGGTGGGAGGGGTATGGATGGACTGGGAGTTTGGGGTTAGTAGATGAAAACTATTACATAGAGAATGGATAAACAACAAGGTCCTACTGTATTGCACAAGAAACTATATTCAGTATCCTGGAATAAAGCATAATGGAAAAGAATATAAAAAGAATGTATATATATATGTATAATTGTGTCACTTTGCTGTACAGCAGAAATTAACACAAATTGTAAATCAACTATACATCAATAAAAGTTAAAAAATAAAGTTTTATTAGAATACACAAAAAAAATGATGTATCTGTATAAAAAGCCTACATGAAAAACCACATCAGCTACAGTGTTACAGGACTTATCTAAGAACTTTAAAATATAATCGTGTCCTACAAATTTTTAATCTACTAGTATCTTTATAGATTTTTATTCTACCTCCAAGGTAATTTTATAGTTAGTTCTTAACTTTAGAGGCCATCCTAAGTTGAAGTTAGTGCTAACCACATCCATAACCAAATAGAGACGCCCGTGTGTAAAAATCAATGATATAGTTTATGAAGTGTCCAGATGCCTTCCCTAAGAATTCATTTCTCATACAATTTTATTTAAAATTGCATCACAGTGATTTCACCCCAATTTTTTCTCAAATGCTTGGATCATTAAAATGGATTTAGTCCAGTAAAAAAAAGTCCAGCAATTTTTTTTATTCTTATGAATCTTAATTACAGTTGTGTTATTGTTAGTATAAAGAAAAGCAAGCCTAATTTATTATGATGAATAGACTACATATGGGTAATATATTTTGATTCATACAATTAAAGTGCTCTATGTAAATAGTGCAGAGACGTAAAGAAAGTTTTTACAAAGGGACAAATTCAGCCTTTTAAAAGTTAGTGAAGCAGAAAAACTTTAAATTGTTTACAATTTGGGTTTTGGAGCAATTACAGAATGTTCAGTTTGAATAACCAATCATAAGTCACTATACATCTTCACTGAATACAATAGGTGCTGACATTTTTAGATATTGTATTTTAATAATTAGTCGTTCAAGTTGGAGAACATTTTTTCAAAACATAAAAATTAAGAAAATTCTATATCTTTCCATTTCTAACTTTTTTTTTTTTTTTTTGCGGTACACAGGCCTCTCACTGTTGTGGCCTCTCCCCTTGCGGAGCACAGGCTCTGGACACGCAGGCTCAGCGGCCATGGCTCACGGGCCCAGCCGCTCCGCGGCATGTGGGATCTTCCCAGACCGGGACACGAACCCGTGTCCCCTGCATCGGCAGGCGGACTCTCAACCACTGCGCCACCAGGGAAGCCCCATTTCTAACTTATTTTGATGTTGTCTTTTTGTTTAGTTGATTGTGTGATCAGGTCACTCCTTTCATTTTTTACTGTTAAACATGTTTATTTTTTAATTTATTTTATATCTATTCTAATTAGATCATTCTTATTTATGTAAGATTACATAATCTTAAATAAAATTACTCTCAGACATATATATCTGCTATAAATAAATATAATAGTAAGTTTAATGATAATTTTCAGAATATACCATAGTTAAAATGAATAGGTGAGTATAGACTGGGAGAAAATATCTATGAAGTATCTTTCAAATAAAAGACTGAAACGGAGTGGGACCCTATGGTCCTTTCCCTCCCACCATGTCCTCAGCCTGCCTTTTGTCTGTAGAAAAACTTTAGCCAAAGAATAAGTTTAATCAGAGAAGCGAGAAAATGCAGAAACAAAGGAAAAGAGTCAAATGAGACCAAATGATAATAGTTTAGTCATTAAGAAAGTCAAGGACCTTTAGTTCCTATTCAAGGGCTATAGATCATATCCTGAGCCCTATGCTTTGAGTTGTCTTATAGATACTGAGATCCCCACCAGGTGGAAGAAGCTAACTACATGGTGACCAGACTGAAAAGCTTCCACAATTCTGAGAACTGGCCTTAAAGAAATGGGAACAAACCGACCCTGGAACTAAAGACTAACTGTACTTAAAACAGTAAAGATGATGCTGACCAGACCACTGTATGACCAATTTCAAGATGAAAGTCAGAGCTGAAAGTGCTGTTTCTACATGTAGCCCCCTCCCGCCATCTATAAAAGCTCTTGCCCACTGATTTTCAGTGAGAGGAGTCAGCCTTTGGACATGAGTCCACGCTCCCCTCCCCCCCAGGTTGCTGGCCTCTGAAATAAAGCAAATTTTCCTTTCCACCAACTTGCCTCTTTATTGGCTTTAAAGTGTCCAGTAGCTGGACCCCCACTTTCAGTAACAGTATCCCACATACATAAAGAACTCTTACAGCTCAATAAAAGTCAAACAATCCAATTTAAAGCATGAACAGAAGACTGGAAAAACTTATAAAAGTAGATATGCAAGTGGTCAATAAATGCATGAAAAATTGTTCATGGTTTTTAGTCATCAGGGAAATGCAAAGCTGAACTACACACTTACCAATATAACTGATATTGTAAATAAAGTCTGTTAACAGTAAATAGTCACAAGGGTATGGAACCACTGGAAGCAGGTCTACATGTTCATCTAAAGACATGTACATAAATATTCATAAAAGTGTTATTTATAATTGCCTTGAATTGAAAACAGTTCATATGTACATCAACAGTATATTGGGTGAATAAACTGGAGCATATTCATACAATGGCATTCTATATAGTACAGAGAGTGAATAAGCTATAATTACTAACGATACGGATGACTGTTATAAATGTAATAATGGAGTGAAAACAGTCAGATAAAAAAGAGTGCACACTATACAATTTCATTTATATAGAATTCAAAATCAGGAGAATAAATCTATGGTATAAAAATATCAGAATCCTGGTGACAGTGGAAGGTTAGTGACTAGAAATAATCCAAGAGGGTGAGCAAATATGTAAAAGTTTCTTATGGTGATGGCATGTATCTTTTGATGTCTTTTAAAAAATTATCTGTCAGGAGAACAAAGATGTTTTCTTTTTAGCTGTGCTACATGTTACATTGCAAACCATACAGTATACTTTAGTGAGGAAATAGATATTGACAATTATGTCTTATGTAGGAGAAAAAGCTTTGTAACAAGAATAAACTGATTCAATGTCTAAAATCTCTAGGATTTTATAGATGTTTAAAAATAATTTTATATAGAAATAGACATTTTGCCGAATGTTGAAAAATTGGTCAACTTTCAAAATTAGTCTTTTTTCTGACAGTGCTATAAAACCCAAATTTTCACAATGACATTTATCATCATGATTTGTAGGAGGGTATAGTTTTCCCTAAACTAAGCTCCACTTATTTCTAAGTCAATATTTATTATAATTATTTTATTTATTTTCCTATTGTGTATAAGTAACTTCGCTAGTTGCAATATATACACCATTTCCCATTCATTTTCCTCTCATGATTGAGTGCCATGTTATTTTTGATCAGATTTCTCAAAGATAAGATTGGTAGGACGTCAGAGGAAAAATGCAAACATTTTGATTGCCTTTTTATCACTCTTGGGATAATTCAGAATTGAGAAAACCATAATTTTGTTTCCAGGAAAATTCAATAGACAGTCCTGAATATCATTTTAACCACTCTTTATGGATTCACTTAGGAAGAATATATATATTTGTTCCCTTTCATCATATTTTTTGTTTATTTCTTTATTGTTGCTCATGATCAAAATGATATTTTTCCACTAAACGTCTTCTATAATGAATTAGATATTGGTCAAAAGAAGAGAGTCATGATGCTGGTAGGCAGAGAGCTCTTTTGAAGACATTATTGTCCTAAAGATGGTAATAGCTATAAAGCTGAATATGGTGGCCTTAGTTTTTACTTCAAGTAGACAGGCACATGAGAGCTTGCTGCTGCACACAGCAAGACCAACACCTGAAATAGACAAATTGGTCTGTTTCCTTTTTGAAAAGGAAAAAAATAACAAAAACATTTAAGTGTACCTTTTTGAATTAATTTAATATGCCTGTTATGTGGAAATACCTCACACTGTTCACATGGACTTTATATGACTGTAAAACTGTCAGAATTTATTTGAAGAAAATGTGTACTAGCAAATAACAGGTTTAGAATAATTACAGCCAAGTGCTAATTATACACAATATTGAAGGTTTTTAAAGTTGCTTTTAAAATCAGTACTACAGAAACCCAGCTCTCTATAGTCATAAGTATGTGCTCATAGAGGAGAAAAAAATTTGCTCGGTTTTATAGAGGATAAATGTACTACATGAGAAACATCTGACAAATTATATTCATCCTCCTAACTACAGTTGGCCCTTGAACAACACAGGTTTGAAATGCATGGGTCCACTTATATGTCACTTTTTTCAATAGTAAGTACTACAGTACTACATGATCCTGTTTGGTTGAATCCACAGACGCAAAACTGCAGATCTGGAGGAACCACACATGTGGAGGGATGACTATAAATTATACGTGGATTTTTGACTGTGCACAGGGTCAGCTCCCCTAACCCCTGCGTTGTTCAAGGGTCAAATATACTTAATTTTCAGCATTATTCAAAATATACTCCTATCATAATATATATTCTTCAGTTGTTAAAAGTTAGAAGCTTTCCTTGATATCAACTTGAATTATTTGCTAGTAAAAAGGCAGCATATAGTAGTATCTATGTTCTCCCCACAAGAAGTTATTCAAATGTCTAAAGCTAATACAGTGTGTTAGAATAAGGTATTCAAATGGTCTGTTTCCTCTATTAGTTTTCATATATTAATTTGCAAATCACTTATTCCAAGATTTTAGTTACATACATAATAGGTTATTACCATTGATTCTTTTTTCAATTATGAGAGTTTCAAAGGTAGATTCTAGTGCAGATACAGGTATAAACTCTTTCCAAGATATTCAGTGAAATGAATGAAAGAAACCAGAAATAGAGATATATAAACTTCATCCATGTTAAAGCTAGCAAATAGATACAGCATCATTTTACAAACTCTGAGAAGTAACTCCAAGATCTAGGGAAATTAAAAACAAATGGAAAAAAGAAATGGTGAATTGACAATTTCCCTACTCAAAAGAGGTGTGCTGTGATATAAGTTAAGTGTATGCATTTCTAAAGCACCCATTGTCCTCTTGTCACAAGACGTCAAGTTAGAGGACTTCTCAAAACAAAAGGATACGGAAACAGCCCCACATGTACCCCATTCCCAAATTTTGAATCAGCATTAGCATCTAGGATAAAACAAAATTATGCAATTATATATTTTCTGCCCATGCCTTCTTGTAGAACTGAAGGGTGAAGATGAGGGAAGATGAGAGGAAACTCAAAGAATGAACTATGACCCAGTTTTATAGTTGTAGAGCAACTATCAAACATAAATACATATGCACAGAAAAATATATTCTGACCCACAAAATAAGAACACCTGATGAGGTACTTCACCCTAATCCAATTACTCAATTAAATAGTTCACTTAAAACTAGGGGAAAAAACAAACTCAAATGGGGTATGAATTATTGGGACAGAGTAGGACACAGCAAGCAGAAAAATCCAGGGGAAGTGTTTTCAGAATACAGAGAAATCAAATAGGAACATAGTACACTGAATGCAGTGGCCTGTACACAGTAATATATCTCCTTCTTCTAGGAAGACTGAATGACAGAAAGGATGACTTAAACCTCTAATACCAGAAAAATAGGATTCATTCTAAAGAATAAGCTAATGGGCAAATGAGACCTGAACACATTCTCCCCCATCCAAATATCATGAAAAATATACAGAAAAAATTAAGCAAACATGGATTATGTAGAAATTAATAGTGAGCAGGCTTTTACATTGTACATCTGAATAAGTACTTCTACATTTCAATTTTTTACTCATTTATTTCATTCAGTTATTTTATACAAAGAATTTAGCTTTTTTGGGGATAAGAGAAAGATTCCCTATAGTTGAGTTTCAAGTTGCAGAATGAGTGAGACTTAGTTATACAAGTGGAGGAAGAAAAGAAAATTCCAGATACAAGCAAAACCATAAAGTAGAGAGAGTATGGGAGCCATGAGTAAAAAGAACAGTATAGCTGAAGCTAATTCTGGAAGTCAGCTACAGGTAAGCACAATTAAACAGCAGCTTCAGACTCTTAAAGTATTGACAACATGAATTCTAATTTTCAGTAAATGGTGGGCTAGTTCATATAGAAGCATTTTCCTGTGGGAAAAACAAAACATATTTAATTCAAGATTCTAGATAAAACATGAAAATATGATTTTCAAAAATTAATCAAGGTCTGAAAGTCAAATTAGTAGGACAAAAAAGAGAGAGGGAAAATCCTGAGATGTAAACAAAACACTCAAAGTACGTGCTTCATTAGATTAAATTAAGCTGTGAAATTGAAGTGTGGCTTTGATGGACTTGAAAAGAAGAGAATGGGGCTCAGCATCAAATTTATGTTTATCTACATTGACTCTATCTTCAGAATAGGAATGAATCAAAAGTAAACCACCAGCAGTCCCACCTTCTTCAGGGAACTATAGGAGACTTGCCTTGAGACTAAACAGAATAGTGGGGAATAAATTTTTTAGAAGCCTAAGAGATATAACAATTTTTAAACTTGTGTCCTAAAACATAACCTCCATATATTTAACAAAAAAGTTACAGCCATACAAAAAGTAATATGTAAATTAAATCATAGAGTGAGTTTTTATCACACCTCTAGTCATTAATGAAATATTAAAAAGACAAAACAGGAGGGTGGGAGGTAGGGAGATGCAAGAGGGAGGAGATATGGGAACATATGTATATGTATAACTGATTCACTTTGTTATAAAGTAGAAACTAACACACCATTGTAAAGCAATTATACTCCAATAAAGATGTAAAAAAAAAGAAAAAACATATTAGCAAAGATTAAAAAAATCTGAAGATTATCTATATTGACGTGTCTCTCTCTCTCTCTCTCTCTCTCTCTCTCTCTATATATATATATATATATAAAACTCTCTTCCCAAGAATTATGGGCATATTTCTTTTTTCAAACACAAATTGTAAAATAGCTAGCTAGTGGGAAGCAGCCACATCGCACAGGGAGACCAGCTCTGTGCTTTGTGACCACTTAGAGAGGTGGAATAGGGAGGGTGGGAGTGAGAAGGCAAGAGGGAGGGAATATGGGGATATATGTATACATATAGTTGATTCATTTTGTTATAAAGCAGAAACTAACACACCACTGTAAAGCAATTATACGCCAATAAAGATGTTAAAAGAAAAACTTATACTATGCTGTCTGGTCATAAGCAAATGCTAACACATTTGAAATGACTAAAGTCATATAGAGCTTGTTCTCTGACCACAATGCAATTAAGCTAGAAGTCAACTGGACAATAAATAGCTAGAACACTTTAAAGGACTTCAGAAAATTGAGGTTGGGGAACATGAGCAAGATGGTGAAATAGGAAGCCCCAGCTCTCCTATATCTCCCACAGACACAATGATTCAACCATACAGGAACGAATTCCTTTTGTGAGAAATCCAGAGACCCGTTGGGAGGCACACTGAAGCTGGGAGGAAAATTTGTGGCATACTTTCTCTGTAATTCCTCTCCCAAGCACAGTACCACACAATCACGTATCAGGAGGAAACTCAGAATGCCCAGATTCTCCCAAGGGAAGGAGAGGACTAGGTAGTACATCCAACATTCTGACTTTTCAAGGGACTGGCTTCTGTCATGCCTGAATCTAAGCACTGTTAGGGAAGAGCCTCTTAGCTGGGAGCTGCTAAGAACAAAGGAGAAAGTTTGGACTTGGACACCCTCATTGGCTGTAGCCTGTCCCTCCAGCTCACAGCAGAAACAGCAGGCAAACGCCCATCCAACATTTCGGCTCTTCAGGGGACTGCCAAAGGGACAGGATTCGGAACCACCTGTGTTAGCACACTGAGGGGACCCTGGCAGACTTTTGCTGCCTGGGGGCCACTGAGAACAAAGGTGAAGGCTTAGAATAGTATGCAATCACCATCAGAGCTCCTGTGATAAGGTCAGGAAAACTCACAGCCTCTGGCATATCTCTGGGCATGGAAAGAGAACACTGAAACATATATCCAAACATTCAGAATTTTCAGAAGCTGCCCAAGAGACTAGTTTCTGTTTCAACTGTCTCAAAGTGCTGGTGGGAAATGAAGAAATCTAGATGCCTGGGGCCTGCTGATAACCAAAAAATGAGTGGAGTGGTATGCTGCAGCTCCAGAGAACCCACAGTACAGCAGACAGATATGAGAGGCAACAAGAAATGATGTACTCCTGAACAAGAAACCAGAAAATCCTTCTAATTATGAATTTACACAGTCTAGTGAACACATACCCACAGAAAAGTTGTGAGAAGCTGCCAGAAGCTCTAGCAGGGCTGATGGGCAAAGATCTTCCCTTATATGAAGCCAATCCAGAAAAACTGGGAAAAGTGACTGTTTTTTCAAATACACGAACAACCACACAAAGTCTCAAGGAAAATGAAGAAACAGGAAAATGTAGCCCAAACAGAGGAACAAAAAAATAATCTCCAAAAATTGACCCTAAAGTTATGGAGGTATGAATTATCTGACAGAGAATTTTTAAAACTGCCATAAAATACTCAATGAGATCAGAAAAATGATGTATGAACAAAATGAGTATTTCAACAAAGAGACAGAGAACATTTTTAAAAAGGCCAAAGAGAAATTATGGAGGTTGAGAATACAATAATAGAACTGAAAAATTCACTAGAAGGGTTAAAGAGCAGACAAGATCAAGCAAGAATTGGTAAACGCAAATACAGGTCATTTGAAACTGTCCTTCCTGCTCTCTTCAATGCATCTTTCCTCATTTCTGTGCTTCACCTGATGACTGCTGTAATCTCTCATCTGGGTTCTGGGGCACCCATAAAGGTGTTTTTGTCCGTTGAAATGTATTAAATTGATGTTTCTGTTGCGGGGGGATGAGAGCTGAAACCTCCTATTTGGCAACTCGTTGAAGTCATTCCTTACTATACTTATCTTTGTCTACATAATGAAGATGGCAGATAAAGAATCAATGCACTTGAAGGAAGATCAGTAAAAATTATCCAGTTGTTCCAAAAAAGAGAGAGGAAGTAAAGAGAAATGAACAGAGCCTCAGGGGTTTCTTGGAACAATATCAAGAGGCACAATATTTTTATAATTAGAAAATCAGAAGGAGAAATGGGCAGAATATATATTTGATGAAATAATGTCTATAAGCTTCCCACATTTGATGGAAACCTTTAAAAAATTTTATTCCTTATGATTCTATTTAAAATTCTAAAATATGCTAACTAATCAATAATATAAAAAAGCAGAATCAGGGATGCAGGGATGCACTGCAAAGGGGAATGAAAATTATTTGTGGGGAGTAATAAGATTGTTCTTCATTGTGGTGGTGGTTTCACAGGTACTTCTGTCAAAATTTATTGACATGTATATTTTAAATGTGTATAACCTGTTGTATATAAATTATAGTTCAATAAATTGCTGAAAACAAAAGTGAATAATTATCAAGAGCATGAGTAGTTTAATCCACAATAGAATTAAACATGCAAAGAAAACTAATAAGATTTCCAATTTCACAAATAAAGAATTCAGTTACATAAAATAATCACAATTTTTTTATCTGGCAGAAAGTCAAAATTTTTAAAATAATATTTCGTTATAGAGTCTGATAGGTGGTACAAAAAATTATTATTTACATTTAATAATTTCACAATACTCTTCTTTACACTTAAGTTAAAAATATATGCAAACAACACACGGCACGCCTCAGGCTAGTGCAACGTCCCGCCGGCCTCTGCCGCTGCAGGCTCGCCCCACATTCCGAACCCCTCCCTTCCCCCGGCCTGAGTGAGCCAGAGCCCTAGAATCAGCTGTTACTTTAACCCTGTCCTGTCTGAGCAAACAACGGACGCCCTCAGGCGACCTACACGCAGAGGCGGGGCCAAATCCAAAGCTGAACCCCAGGAGCTGTGTGAACAAAGAAGAGAAAGGGAAATGTCTCCCACAGCCTCAGGAGCAGTGGATTAAATCTCCACAATCAACTTGATGTACCCTGCATCTGTGGAATACCTGAATAGACAATGAATCATCCCAAATTGAGGAGGTGGACACTGGGAGCAATGATATATATATATTTTTCCCTTTTTCTCTTTTCGTGAATGTGTATGTGTATGCTTCTCTGTGTGATTTTGTCTGTATAGCTTTGCTTTCACCATTTGTCCCAAGGTTATGTCTGTCCTTTCTTTTTTTTCTTTTTTTAGTATAGTTTTTACCACTTGTTATCATTGCTGGATTTGTTTACTGGTTTGGTTGCTCTCTTCATTCTTTCCTTCTTTTTATTACTGAAAAATATTTTTAATAACTATTTTTTATTTTAATAACTTTATTTTACTTTATCCCTTTCTTTCCCTCCCTCCCTCCCTCCCTCCCTCCCTCCCTCCCTTCCTTCCTTCCTTCCTTTCTTTTTCTCCATTTTACTCTGAGCCATGTGGATGGCAGGCTCTTGGTACTACACCCAGGCGTCAGGGCTATGCTTCTGAGGTGGGAGAGCCAAGTTCAGGACACTGGTCCACAAGAGACCTCCCACCTCCATGTAATATCAAGTGGCGAAAATCTCCCAGAGATTTCCATCTCAACGCCAAGACCCAGCTCCACTCAATGACTAGCAAGCTACAGTGCTAGACACCCTATGCCAAACAACTAGCAAGACAGGAACACAACCCCCTCCATTAGCAGAGAGGTTGCCTAAAATCATAAGGCCACAGACACCCCAAAACACACCACCAAACGTGGACCTGCCCACCAGAAAGACAAGATCCAGCCTCATCCACCAGAACACAGGCACTAGTCCCCTCCACCAGGAAGCCTACACCACCCACTGAACAAACCTTAGCCACTGGGGAGAGACACCAAAAACAACAGGAACTATGAACCTGCAGCCTGCAAAAAGGAGACCACAAGCAAAGTAAGTTAAGCAAAATGAGAAGACAGAGAAACTAACAGCAAATGAAGGAGCAAGGCAAAAACCCACCAGACCTAACAAATGAAGAGGAAATAGGCAGTCTACCTGAAAAAGAATTCAGAATAATGATAGTAAAGATGATCCAAAATCTTGGAAGTAGAATGGAGAAAATACATGGAACATTTAACAAGGACCTAGAAGAACTAAAGAGCAAACAAACAGTGATGAACAACACAATAAATGAAATTAAAAATTCTCTAGAAGGGATCAATAGCAGATTAACTGAGGCAAGAGAACGGATAAGTGACCTGGGAGATAAAATAATGGAAATAACTACTGCAGAGCAAAGTAAAGAAAAAAGAATGAAAAGAATTGAGGACAGTCTCAGAGACCTCTGGGACAACATTAAATGCACCAACATTCAAATTATAGGGGTCCCAGAAAGAGAAGAGAAAAAGAAAGGGACTGAGAAAATATTTGAAGAGATTATACTTGAAAACTTCCCTAATATGGGAAATGAAGTAGTTAATCAAGTCCAGGAAGCACAAAGAATCCCATACATGATAAATCTAAGGAGAAAAATGTGAAGACACATATTAAGCAAACTATCAAAAATTTAATACAAAGAAAAAGTGTTAAAAGCATTGGGGAGAAACAACAAATAAAACACAAGGGAATGCCCATAAAGTTAACAGCTGATCTTTCAGCAGAAACTCTGCAAGACAGAAGGGAGTGGCAGGACGTATTTAAAGTGATGAAGGAGACAAACCTACAACCAAGATTACTCTACCCAGCAAGGATCTCATTCAGATTTGACTGAGAAATTAAAACCTTTACAGACAGGGAAAAGCTAAGAGAATTCAGCACCACCAAAGCAGCTTTACAACAAATGCTAAAGGATCTTCTCTAGGCAGGAAACACAAGAGAAGGAAAAGACCTACAAAAACAAACCCAAAACAATTAAGAAAATGGGAATAGGAACATACATATCGATAATTACCTTAAATGTAAATGGATTAAATGCTCCAACCAAAAGACATAGACTGGCTGAATGGATACAAAAAGAAGACCCATATATATGCTGTCTACAAGAGACCCACTTCAGACCTAGGGACACATACAGACTGAAAGTGAGGGGATGGAAAAAGCCATGCAAATGGAAATCAAAAGAAAGCTGGAGTAACAATTCTCATATCAGACAAAATAGACTTTAAAACAAAGACGATTACAAGAGACAAAGAAGGACACTACATAATGATAAAGGGAACAATCCAAGAGGAAGATATAACAATTGTAAATATTTATGCACCCAACATAGGCACACCTCAATACATAGGGCAAAAGCTAACAGCCATAAAAGGGGAAATCGACAATAACATAATCATAGTAGGGGACTTTAACACCGCACTTTCACCAAGGGACAGATCATCCAAAATGAAAATAAATAAAGAAACACAAGCTTTAAATGATACATTAAACACGATGGACTTAATTGATATTTATAGAACATTCCATCCAAAAGCAACAATACACTTTCTTCTCACGTGCTCATGGAACATTCTCCAGGATAGATCATATCTTGGGTCACAAATCAAGCCTGGGTGAATGTAAGAAAATTGAAATAATATCAAGTATCTTTTTCAAACACAACACTATGAGACTAGATATCAATTACAGGAAAAAAATCTGCGAAAAATGCAAACACATGGAGGATAAGGAATGAACTACTTAATAACCAAGAGATCACTGAAGAAATCAAAGAGGAAATCTAAAAATACCTAGAAACAAATGACAATGAAATCACGAAGATCCAAAACCTATGGGATGCAGTTCTAAGAGGGAAGTTTATATCAATACAATCCTACCTTAAGAAACAAGAAGCATCTCAAGAAAACAACCTAGCCTTACACCTAAAGCAATTAGAGAAAAAAGAACAAAAACCCCCAAAGTTAGCAGAAGGAAAGAAATCATAAAGATCAGATCAGAAATAAATGAAAAAGAAATGAAGTATACGATAGCAAAGATCAATAAAACTAAAAGCTTGTTCTTTGAGAAGATAAAACAGAATTGTAAACCATTAACCAGACTCATCAAGAAAAAAAGGGAGAAGACTCAAATGAATAGAATTAGAAATGAAAAAGGAGAAGTAACAACAGACACTGCAGAAATACAAAGGATCATGAGAGATTACTACAAGCAACTCTGTGCCAATAAAATGGACAACCTGGAAGAAATGGACAAATTCTTAGAAATGCACAACCTGCCGAAAATTAACCAGGAAGAAATAGAACATATGAACGGACCAATCACAAGCACTGAAATTGAAACTGTGATTAAAAATCTTCCAACAAACAAAAGTCCAGGACCAGATGGCTTCACAGGTGAATTCTATCAAACGTTTATAGAAGAGCTAACACCTATCCTTCTCAAACTCTTCCAAAATACAGCAGAGGGAGGAACACTCCCATACTCATTCTACTAGGCCACCATCACCCTGATACCAAAACCAGACAAAGGTGTCACAAAGAAAGAAAACTACAGGCCAATATCAAAATACTAGCAACAGAATCCAACAGCACATTAAAAGGATCATACACCATGATCAAGTGGAGTTTATCCCAGGAATGCAAGGATTCTTCAATATATGCAAATCAATGAATGTGATACACCATATTAACAAATTCAAGGAGAAAAACCTTATGATCATCTCAATAGATGCAGAAAAAGCTTTCAACAAAATTCAACACCAATTTATGACAAAAAACCTCCAGAAAGTAGGCTTAGAGGGAACTTCCTCAACATAATAAAGGCCATATATGACAAACCCACAGCCAACATGGTCCTCAATGGTGAAAAACTAAAACCATTTTCCACTAAGATCAGTAACAAGACAAGGTTGCCCACTCTCCACACTATTATTCAACATAGTTTTGGAAGTTTTAGCCACAGCAATCAGAGAAGAAAAAGATATAAAAGGAATCCAAATCGGAAAAGAAGAAGTAAAACTGTCACTGTTTGCAGATGACATGATACTATACATAGAGAATCCTAAAGATGCTACCAGAAAACTACTAGAGCTAATCAATGAATTTGGTGAAGTAGCAGGATACAAAATTAATGCTCAGAAATTTCTTGCATTCCTATACACTAATGATGACAAATCTGAAAGTGAAATTAAGGAAACGCTCCCATTTACCACTGCAACAAAAAGAATAAAATACCTAGGAATAATCGTACATAAGGAGACAAAAGACCTGTATGCAGAAAACTGTAAGACACTGATGAAAGAAATTGAAGATGATACAAATAGATGGAGAGATATACCATGTTCTTGGATTGGAAGAATCAACATTGTGAAAATGATTATACTACCCAAAGCAAACTACAGATTCAATGCAATCCCTATCAAACTACCAATGGCATTTTTCACAGAACTAGAACAAAAGATTTCACAACTTGTATGGAAACACAAAAGACCCTGAATAGCCAAAGCAATCTTGAGAAAGAAAAATGGAGCTGGAGTAATCAGGCCCCCTGACATCAGACTATACTACAAAGCTACAGTAATCAAGACATTATGGTACAGGCACAAAAACAGAAATATCTATCAATGTAACAGGATAGAAAGCCCAGAGAAAGACCCACGCACATATGGTCACCTTATCTTTGATAAAGGAGGCAAGAATAGACAGTGGAGAAAAGACACCTACTTCAATAAGTGGTGCTGGGAAAACTGGACAGCTACATGCAGAAGAATGAAATTAGAACACTCCCTAACACCATACACAAAAATAAACTTAAAATTAAAGACCTAAATGTAAGGCCAGACAGTATAAAACTCTTAGAGGAAAACATAGGCAGAACACTCTTGACATAAATCACAGCAAGATCCTTTTTGACCCACCTCCTAGAGGAATGGAAATAAAAACAAAAATAAACAAATGGGTCCTAAAGAAACTTAAAAGCTTTTGCACAGCAAACAAAACCATAAACAAGACAAAAAGACAGCCCTCAGAATGGGAGAAAATATTTGTAAATGAAGCAACTGACAAGGGATTAATTGCCAAAATTTACAAGCAGTTCATGCAGCTCAATATCAAGAAAACAAACAACTAAATGCAAAAATTGGCAGAAGACCTAAATAGACATTTCTCCAAAGAAGATATACGGAGTGCCAACAAGCACATGAAAGAATGCTCAACAACATTAATCATTAGAGAAATGCAAATGAAAACTACAATGAGATATCCTCTCACACCGGTCAGGATGGCCATCATCAAAAAATCTACAAATAATAAATGCTGGAGAGAGTGGGGAGAAAAGGGAACCCTCTTGCACTGTTGGTGGGAATGTAAATTGATATAGCCACTGTGGAGAACAGTACGAAGGTTCCTTAAGAAACTAAAAATAGAACTACTGTACGACCCAGCAATCCCACTGCTGGGCATATACCCTGAGAAAACCATAATTCAAAAAGAGTCATGTACCAAAATGTTCATTGCAGCTCTATTTACAATAGCCAGGACATGGAAGCAACCTAAGTGTCCATCGAAAGATGAATGGATAAAGAAGATGTGGCACATACATACAATGGAATATTACTCAGCCATTAAAAGAAACAAAATTAAGTTATTTGTAGTGAGGTGGATGGACCTAGAGTCTGTCATACAGAGTGAATAAGTCAGAAAAAGAAAAAAAAATACCTTATGCTAACACATATATATGGAATCTAACAACAACAAAAAAATGGTCATGAAGAACCTTGAGTCAAGATGGGAATAAAGATGCAGACCTACTGGAGAATGGACTTGAGGACCCAGGGAGGGGGAAGGGTAAGCTGGGACTAAGTGAGACAGTGGCATGGACATATATACACTACCAAATGTAAAACAGATAGCTAGTGGGAAGCAGCCACATAGCACAAGGAGATCAGCTCGGTGCTTTGTCACCACCTAGAGTGGTGGGATAGGGAGGGTGGGAGGGAGGGAGACTCAGAGGGAACAGATATGGGGACATATGTATATGTATAACTGATTCACTTTGCTATAAAGGAGAAACAAACACACCATTGTGAAGCAATTATAGTCCAATAAAATGTTAAAAATATATATGCAAAGATATATATATAAAGTTATACACTGTGTTCTTTGTAACAGAAGAAGAAAAAAAGAAAGACCTAAACCCACTCAAATAGGACATTGATGAAATACATTTTAGTTTATAAAACATGGAACAGTGAAAGCATGGGTATGACATTTACATTGCTTGTGTTTGGTTTCCCATTGGAAGGTATGTAACATAAGTAAATTATATAAACTTTGTTTCCTCTTCTGTAAAATATGAAGGACATTAGTACCTACTTATAGAATAGCTGCACAAATACTCAGTGTTAAGATTCTATTCTCTTCCTCTTACGCTTTCTTCTTCTTATTGTTATCACCGTCATCATCATCATCATTCTTGTTATATGGCACGACTTGACCCTACTGAGTTCAAAATATATTTAGATATGTAAATCATTTGTCAAACAATTATCGTACCATATAAGGAATGTAAAAATAGAGATGTATTCACACATACAATGACATAAAGAGTTATCTCCAATAGGAATATCAAGTTAAAATATTGAGATAAATAATAAGCAATTTTTGCAAAAGTGTCTGTGTGCATGACACATAATGTATTACATACAGTGCATAATATATAATATGCACAATTTTACATCATTATTAGGAGAGAAAAAGATTGGATGTGTACGAAACTAGTAGAAATGCCTGCCTTTGAGAACTTAATTCCAGGAAATATTAAAATTTTTCTTGTTCATAATTTCTAATTATATAAATGATGATGTATTAATATCTGTAATAAGAACAATGTTTTAAATATTATATGAATGAGGTCCTGCATAATTGGTTGGAGTTTGGAGGATAAAGAAAACAATTAATGGATAAGAAAGGAGAAAGCATTTTAAAGCAAGTTTAGTACCAAGACAGAGGTTTAATCTGCAGTAATTTGATGTTTCCCTAGTTCAGGTTGCTCTGAATTTGCACACTGCTTAAAACAAATGATTAACATTTGGAATGAAAGGGCGATAATCTAGAAAAATGACAAAATTGGGGCTGAAACCTCAGAAATCAAGCCAAAGTTAAGAAAACGCTATAGCTTCTTTTATTTGTTCCCTTTTTAAGACATGGGCTGCCCCATTCAGACCAGTGCATAAGCAATGATACACATTGATTCAATTTATGCTCTCACAGAAAATTTTCATCACTTTAACAGTGTTTATCTATAGAAATCTCAATTTCACAATTATCAGCTAGCATTTATTGAGCAGTGTTGTCCTGTTATAAGAGGACATTTGTACCGCTTACTGAGTTGTTACCAATTTGAATGCCAGGCATCAAAGACACAGTGAGGGAACATAAGACCCAATATCTGCCCTTAAAAAATGATAATCCTATTTAGAGTATTAACATTTGAAAAAATAATTTTGGTAAACAACTTAAGAGTAAAATAGAGACATGTATACACATTACTACCAGAAAACTCTGGGAGCAAACAGACCTATGCCAGTAATGGTGGAAGCGAGAGATTTTAAAAATTTATAAAAATATGGCTTTTAAGTTGTCTCTTGAAAATGGTAAGGCCGAACAAGAAATTTCTTTGTGGGAGAAGAAAGCACCTATACAAAATATAGATATAGAAAAGATGATTTTTCAGGACTTGCAAATTATTGATATATGCAAATAATTTTGAAGTTGTATAAGCCAAGATTAACAATAAGTTATTTACTAAGAGATCTTTAGTTATGTATTTGCATCAATAATGGTCCTATAAATAACTTGTTCTAAATTTCTTTTCCCAGTGTTAGTTGGCGCCATAACATAATGGAGAATTTTTAAATGGCCATTTGAAGCCTTGCAGATGGAAGAAATTAAACTCAAAATGAGAGCATATTTAGTTTTGTTGTCTGACTTAATCTTGATTTCCAGGTGTCATCATGACTTCAATGACAAATGAAGTGACAAATAAGCTTGATTAATGGACTAATCATTGAACTTGATTTCCTTTTCTGTGATTTCTATTTAATTTCTTTTCTAAATGGTCACAGGTGCATTAAGCCCTCCCCCCATTTATAAAGAGTTGAATATAGAAGAATAGCAAAATTTTCCATTAAAATTCTGATATACATGTGTGGATTTGAGGTCCAGAACATCGTTAAACAACTTTACTGAGACTATCTATCCTGAGGGGATATTTTGCCTGATCAAGAATATTAAGTAAGTTCAGCTATAAATATATCAGTGAAGTAGGATAAAGTTCAATTATTGCTTGAATATATAATTCCTCATCAATAAAGTAACTCATTAGTAAATGACAGCTCTTGTCTGTCTCCTTGATTCCTGACACCCATTCTGACAGCATTTAGAATAACAAATGAACAGATATGTTTTACATAACTATTTCATTAAAATAGGAGGAGGGAGTGATTTAAATAAGACACTTTAAATATGGAAACTATACTCACAACGATGAGTGAGGAGATTTAAAGGACCCCAGAGGTTATCAAGTCAAATCTCCTTATTGTAAAGATGAGGAAAGTAAAGTTCAAGACTTTAAGGGATTTCAACTAGGTAAATCACACTGGACTTCTGGTCCAGTGCTGCTTCAATTGCATCAATCTGCTTCCATATTAGGTTATAAAATATCTTTCATAATTTAAAATAGCACCAGATAAAAATTCACACTCTAATTTGATATATAATGTAAGCACACAGAAGTATTACAACAGTATTTTTGGAGTCCATGACGTTAAAGTATCTAAAGAACAACCAGTTTTTATCCATCAGTCATCATTGTCTTTGGATGAGATCAAAGGCAGTTCTACTTCATAGTATCTAACAATTCTTAAGTTTACTTTAGCATAAATTATTATATAGCACATCTTGAGTTAGATGGTTACTAGTATGATTTCTATTTTCAGATAAAGGAAGCAAGACACAGAGGTTAAATAACTTGCCCAACATTACATAACTTGGAAATGGTAGAGGCAGGATTAGAACAAAGGTAGTACTCTTAATCATTACATTTTGACAAGTCTCTGAAAAAGCCTTCCTAAGCCTAGCTACATATTGAGGATGGGTGCCTAAGCCAACCTATTTCATCCTTTTCTCTAATCTCTCTTGGTTTCAGACTATACTGTAATTATATCAAGTGCTTCCTTTTTGATAAACCTAGGATAGGTATAATTAAAGAGACACATATATGTAGAATCTAGAAAAGTGGTACAGATGAACCTGTTTGCAAGGCAGAAATACAGACACAGATGTAGAGAACAAACGTATGGACACAAAGTGGGGGAAGGTGGGGGTGGTGGTGGTGGTGGGATGAATTGGGAGATTGGGATTGACATATATACACTAATATGTATAAAATAGATAACTAATAAGAACTGGCTGTATTAAAAAAATAAAATAAAATTCAAAAATAAATAAATAAAAATGAACATAACGAATATAAATATGTGAATGAACATAACAGATATTTATATATACATATATAAATATGTATATGTGTCTCTATATGTGTGTGTATATATGTACATAATATATAGCAAAAAGAAAAAGACCCATGTATATAGCACATGTCTTAATAAATAAAAGAAAAAAAAAGATCTAAAAAAAGAATGAGAGATTAATCAGTATCAACAACATAAAACCCTAAAACATTTGGCAAAAAATTGGAGGGCAGAAGAATGTTTAAAAGAAAAGGCTATATTCTATAGCTCTCAAAAGAAGACTTGTTAGTCAGTGAAAACAAACTTCCTGTTGATGTGTGATTATTTTGGTAAAGTAGATCCAATAGACCACCCAGATCATCATACATGTGCAAAATAATTGTTTTGCAAAATAAAGATAAATAATCCCAATAACTGAACTTGGAAGAAACAAAATAATTCCCAAAAAAGCCCCTAATTAACATACCTAGAGAAATTCAATTAATGTGACTCATAAAACATAAACAGCATAATATGAATAAGAAACATTCAGAGAGAAAAACATTGAAAATGTTGAAAAAGAGCTAATGTTGGTAATTCCTTTATGTGTAAAATGTAAAAATAAGTGAACAAGCAGATAACCTGGAGAAATTTCCCCTAATTTTTGCTTCTTCAAAGTGCTAATGCAGAGAAAAAACTGTAAAAGACTGTTGACTAAAGGAAAAACTCAGACACTAGAACAGTGTTTCTCAAAGTGTGATGTATGGGCTACTTGTACCAGAAACAATGGGGATGTTTAATAAATGGATACGATTTCCCAGACCCAGAAAACACCCATTAAATCAGAATTTCTGTTAGTATAACTAAGACAGATGCATTTTAATAAGGCTCCCTGAGTGATCTTAAGGTTACTACAGTTACTACTATATTAAAGTCATTGAGAAGATTCAAAAAACTTTAAATAACTTTCAGGTATTTTTAACACTTCTTTTTAACCTTTTCTGTTCTGAATTTGAGAAACCTTTCAAAAACAAATATATACCTATCTCGTCACTGTAAAGGAAAGTGTCTATATGGTCCCATGTCTCCAAATTACACTTAAACTCTGTGGAATTATCTGTTTTATATGGACTATTTGTTAACCTTCCTACGTCACCAAATTCTAAAATTCAGGAAACTGATTTATTTAATTAGGAGTTAGCTCAGCATATGGCTTATAGCATGCTCATTAAATGTTTGAATTAAGAGTCTAGAGGTTCATTTTCTAACATAGCGTCTACTAGTCACTTGTGGTTATTGAGCACTTGAAATGTGGCTAGTCAGAATTTCTAAGTAAAAAAAAAAAAAGGTAAAATATCTCACTAATATTTTTAAAAATAATTACATATTGAAATGAGTTGTTTAAAGATGGCAAACCAATAAAAACAATAAAAACTATTTTTAGATGCTAATTATTCTAAATATTTTTAATGGATTTTTCCCATTCTTGGTAGACTTTTTAACGTGTATTAGAGCATACCAAAAGTCATAGATTATATGTTTTTGTTTCCTAATCAAAAAAACCATTCTCATTAAGCATTAAATCCCTTGAGTTTTAAGCAGCAGAGTTGCCAAGAAACATGTGAAATGATTAGGGAATGAGGAGCATCTAAAAGTTTACCTTGCATTCACCCTTTCTTGTCTCAAAAGTACAAACAACAAATGGGGAATCTATTAAGATTCTAATTATTTCCTATTTCTAACCAAGAAAACTGGGACAAGACTTTCTGCTTAATAGGTTTTTGTTTGTTTGTTTTTAGAACTAGGTAAAATTAGGAAGTATTGGGCCCACGTTATCACATGAAAGCATCAGTATTTTTTAAATTATTTCAGGTAAAAAGAGGAAGAGATGATTTGCTCAGGAAAATAACATACTAGGAAAAATATGTATGATGATGATTTGTTTCATCACTATACATTTACTTGTACTCTTAATACTAACATAGATATTTTTATTTTTCCAATGAAATATAGTTTCATAAATTTTAGGTGGAAAATATAGAAATACTTTTTCATTATAATGATAAAATATCAAGTAATTACTCTGTTTTTGGTCCCTTTAAGTTTACCATATCCATTTAATTAATTTTACTATAATATAAATGCAATCAGCAAACACAGTGAATACATTTTAAAATCACATATGCATGAACAAACATGATTCCTGTGTGTCCAAGATTCAGATTGGTACTGACAGATTTTCACAATGGCATTAATTGTCATCATATATCAGAATAGAAAACATGGATCTAAAGGCAGTCTTAATCTATTAATATCAGACACCAATATTGAATTTTATTCATGGTCATATCCTTAATGGACAGGAATATATCACCAGGTAACTGAATGAAATTTGCCTTTTCTGTGTAGCCATTGCAACAGTTTTCAATTTATCACTAGAAAATAATTTTATTATACATTCGATCCCTCTCTCTCTCTCTCTCTCTCTCTCTCTGTTTGGGTGTTTGTTTATTTTTAATCAATAAGTATGGTGGACAAATTAAGTTCTTCCTTATCGGTACTCTGCAAGATCTTTCATCACTGCCCTTTTCTGTACTTTCGTATTTTTGGAAGAAAGTTTATTTTAATTAAAAACAAAAGACTTAAGGAAAAACAATTTAAAGTGTCACTGTTATAATTAGAGCAGAACTTAGAGAAAATGTGGTTGAAGAAACAGAGACGATGTATGTGGTCCATATATAACCACAGTATTTTTGGAAATCTTTGTAAAAAATGGAGATATGAATCAAAGTATAATAATGCCACAGTATTTGAAAAGTTGGTTAAAAAATAAATGTGGTTATCACTGAAAATTTCCAAGAGTACAAGTGGGCCTTATTTCTATGAGAAATGTCTTGTGTGATTTGTAATTTTTCTTTTGTTTTGTTTCAATGTTTAAGGGAAAACTCCAAACTCTGTCTTTCTAACTGTCTAGATTTCATTTTTTAAGCTAATGCGTAATGTTTGATGTGATTCATTTTACAGTAAATATCAACAATTATATGGAGACACAATGGAAAGTGGATGCCCAATAGTTATTTGACTAAAGAAAAGTTGTTAAAAAGTTGAAGAAATTTAAAGAACACCTTAAGATGCCGTTATTCATATAACAGTCAAAAGAAACCAGTTTTTATTTTAAAGCCAATGTCTACCTTGTGATTATGTTTTCAGTAAAAACAAAAACAAAACTTGATTTTGCTTCTTAATAGGATACAGGAAGTCTCATGACTTTTATTCCCAACCTTAAATACAAAAACAAAGCAAACTATAATGTTATTCCCTCATGAGAGAGCTGAAGACTCTAATAAACCTAAATTCATTAAAGTATAGAGAATGCCAAGAAATTCTTAGGAAAAAGATACCTAAAGCTATATTCATACCTGACAAAGAGGCATGAGGAGGAGGGATTTGCATTAAATATGGGTAAGAAAAAGTCACATTTTAAATAAACTTTAGCATGCATGTGGGAGCTGGTTTAACACATGGAAATTACCAGGAGCTCCTGTTATAGAGAGTTTGTACCCACCATCTGCACTTTCCCAAAGAACATCTCTGAAGAGAATACTGAAAGCCAGGGTCAAAAGGGGTACTGAGAAACTAACCAATGAATCATGTAAGATGGAAGCAGGACCAGAGAGTTGAAAAACATTTCTCCCAGGGCCTCCCTGGTGGCGCAGTGGTTGAGAGTCCGCCTGCTGATGCAGGGGACGCGGGTTCGTGCCCCGGTCCAGGAGGATTCCACATGCCGCGGAGCGGCTAGGCCCGTAAGCCATGGCCACTGAGACTGTGCGTCCAGAGCCTGTGCTCCGTAGTGGGAGAGGTCACAACAGTGAGAGGCCCACGTACCGCAAACAAACAAACAAACATTTCTCCCACAGATTCTTGGACTTTGTTGAGAGCAAGCCAATGGATGTTGGCTTCTGGCCCTTGAAGGCTGGGTGCACAAGAGGAGATCTGAAAGAAATCACTTTGAAGCTCTCTGAATCTTTGCTAAGTGTGTTGATACAACAGAGATCTTTCAAATGTTGGAGACAGAGAATTAAGGTAGAGAGATTCAGTGCCAGGATTGAAATTAGAGTCTACAAAAACTCCGTTATAACACCAAAAAACTGGCAGCCATGTGGTAAAGCAGAGTAAAATTCCCCATGATTCAGAAAGCTAGTGCTAGGCTGGAGAGGAGCAAAATATCCTGAATACGTGTTGCTGGTATTCAGATATCAAGCCAAGCTAAACATTTAATACAAATCCCATTTTAAAACATTGAACCAAGTAAGAAACTGGGACTAACTTCAATGCAGCATACATTCTGCTCAATTCAGATTAGTGGGCTTAGAGAAGAAGAGGTATCCCTGTTCTGGGTGTAAATATTGTTTATCTTCACTTGTACTATTTACTAGCATACATTGTCTGGCAGGTGAAGAAGCAGGATAAGGTGACTCATGATTAAGAGAAGAAAAGTTCAATAAAAGCAGACTAAGAGATGGATAAAATGTAGGAATTACCAAAAAACTTCAAAATAACTATAATAAATATGATAAAAGATTAGTGTAAAGAATGGAAAATGTGCATAAATCATGAGTAATATCAATATAGAGATGAAATTATAAAAACTGAGCCAACTGAAAATGCTAGAAATTTAAAAAATGTGATATCTGGGGTGACAAATTCAACTTAATATCTTAAAAATTGATTGCATAGCCAATAATTATTAACACAAAGGTAGATCAACAGAAATTATCATTAAGTTAATCAAAGAGAAAGAATAGTCAAAAATGGAGCAGGGTACCTATGATCCATAGAAAAATGCCAAATAGTCTATAATACTATCAAGAAAGAGAATGAAAATGGAGAAGACGAAATACTTGAATAGATAATATCTGAGAATTTTACAAATAGACATCAACCCAAAGATATGGAAATATTAATGTGTCCAAGCTAGATTTAAAAAAAAAGAAAAAATAGAAATACACTTAAGCACATCAGAGGTGAATTGCTGAAAATAAAAAATAAACTATTTTAAAAACACATTCCATATAGTGGGTAAAGGAATAAAAAAAAAACACATTTCATACAGTGGGTAAAGGCTAAGAATGACAGCTGTCTTCTCATCACAGACAATGAAGGCAGAAGATAATGGGACATTATTTTTAAAGTGCTGAAAGAATAAAACTGTCAACCAAGAATTGCTTTGACAGGAAAAATAACTGTCAAAAATGAAGCACTCCTTAGAGAGAAATTTATAGATTTAAATGCTTCTGTCATACAAAAGTATAAAATCAATCATTTTAGCTTCCACCTTAGAACAGTAGGTAACAAGGAGCACATTAAACCTAGTTAGGTAGAAGAAATGAGTGAATAAGAATAATGGTGGATATCAATGAAATGTACAAGAAATAGAGAAAAACATGGTGATAAGTAGGTTCCTGAAAAGATTAATAAAATTAATTATCTCCTAGCCAAAGTAGTCAAGAATAAAAATAACAGGAAACAGATCGATAGAAATTAGAAAGGAAGGAGAGAAAATTACTACAAATAATACAGACATTAAATAGGTAAGAATATACTATGAAAACTTTTTGGCAATAAACTTTCTGATTTTGATGAAATTTATAAATTTCTGGAGAAACACAACTTATAAAAACTGACACAAAAAAGGAGTAGAAAATTTAAATAACCTACTAGGTAATTTAAATATTACTGTTAGAGAATTATTATTAGGAAAAAAGTTATTACAAAGAAAATTCCAGCCATATGACCTCACTAGTAAATTCAATAAGAGATTCAGGAAATAAACAGAATCATTTTTTTATATAAATTGTTTTATAAGACTCATGGAAACCTGGTACTCAAACTGATATGCAAACTATAAACATAGATGGAAAAATACTTCACATAATATTAACAAATTGAGTCATGCAATATGTAAAAAGGATAACATTTTACAACTAATTGAATTAAAAGTCAGTTTAACATTCAAGAATCATTCAATATAATTCAACATGTTAACTGTATAATAAATAAATCATATGACTATCTAAATAGTTGCAGATAAAAAAGATTTGGAAAAACTCCTCATACTCTCAGTAATCTGAATGAAAAAGAAACCCCAACAATCTGATGAAAGGCATCTTGAAAAAAACTACATGTAATATCACACTTAATCATAAAACTTTTGAGTATTTTAAACCTAAGTTTGAAACAAGGCACAGACGTTCTTTTCCCAAATGCCAGCTAATTCACTTGTAATTTATCTGGATTATTTACATTTAGATATTTAATTCCTGGTAACTAAATAGATTCTCTGCTTTATATCTGAATATGTGTAAGAAGATCAATTTATTCTTCATGTCAAAAGTATACTGAGCTTTATTTTCTTACATGATTTTTTTTCTGGTTAAATGCATAACTTTAACCAAGCCCTAGCAAGCCAATATTTAGAGATCTAGCAGAAAAACAGAATCAGACAATAAAGAATAAAATGTAGAAAGAGAGCCAGTAGGGTGGTTCAGTTTAGACCTTATCAAATAGATTCTAAAAGGTTCATCTAGCAAATCTTGTGTACAATAAAAGAAAGAGAAATTTAATATCGGTTATTTACATAAGTAGTAAATAACACTACAAGAACTTGCAAGATTTAATATCTATTTGAAACTGGAGAATAATTTCCTTCCTAGAAAATGACATGATTATTTTACATAAAACTGACTTTCAGTTATTAATTTTCAGATTATTTCTTTAACCAGTAAAGTTTTTCTTAATAGAATGTTCTTGTTTTTGACTTTCTTGTGACCCTAGAACTAGAGGTCAGCAAACTTCGCTCATTATAACAGTCATGCATATTCAAAATACTCATGCATATTCAAGTGCCAGAGATCTTTTTGCTTACACTAAAGAATTTCCAAAATGATAAAGATTGATCTTTCTCCTGTCACCTTCTTTGAATGTCACTTGGTTTAGCTTATGTTTACATAAACCCTATCAGTTATATAATAAACTTGCAAAGCATGTTCATCACAGGTCAATTATGACAGGTTTTATGACTAAAAATATACAACTAAAATTTCCTTTTATAATGCCAAGGAATAAGTGTTAGCAGAAAAAAGACATTTGGCGGGCTTTAGTTCTGCATTTTAATTTGTGATTGGTTTAAAAGATACTTTGTTTTATTCTTTCAGAACTATCTGTTATTTTCTGCTATATTTTCAACTTCAGACCGCAGAAGTTAGTTTTGAAGATGGAAATTAATACCCCCTCATCTGTACTTTTTCCCTAAAATGTATGAGTAAAGCTTTCCTCAATGTAAGTATATTTGCCTCCTTTCCTGATACTACATTTATCAGATCTGGTTTTAGGGTATGATATTTGCTGAGAAGATGTTATGGACTGAATTGTGCCCACCCTCCACACAAAATTCACTTGCTGAAATCCTAACCCCCCATGTGACAGTATTTTGAGCCAGGCCTTTAAACAGATAATTAGAGTTAACTGAAGTCATAAGGGTGGGGCCTTAATCCAACAGAGCTGGTGTCCTTATAGGAAGAGGGAAAGACACTAGCGATCTCACTCTCTCTCTCTCTGATGTGCACACAGAGAAGAAGCCATGTAAAGACACAGCATGAAGGTAACTGTCTGCAAGCCAAAAAGAGAGGCCTCACCAGAAACAGAATCTACTGGCACCTCAATCTGGAACTTCTAGCCTCCAGAACTGTGAAAAAATAAATTTCTGTTGTTTAAGCTACCCAGTCTGTGGTATTTTGTTATGACAGCCCAGGAAAACTAATACATGAGAACACATTGTGACCAGATGACTGGGATCAAGCATATCCAAGTTTGGGAGAGCAGGTGCTTTGTTTGTTTCAATATTTTTCCATCATATTCTTTCTCATTCTTAAATTCAAACTTTAAAACTATACTGAAAAATATTTAATTTCAGTTTAAATTATAAAAATACACTGAAAAAATGTGATTGATATTTTGTGATTCTTTGTGGTTTTGATGCCAGCCTCTTACATGTTTATTTATTTTTGTCTTATACTTTTTAGACATCTATGTGGTATTTTCATGAATAAATTAGTGATGTTACTTTATATGAACTTTGTGTACTTGGTCAAAACTGTTTTATCCAATCTTCTAATTCACCTTATTTGGTAGATTTGATTCTAAATGATTTTTAGTAACTTCAAATACAATTAGTGTTTTAGGAGAAATATTTGCAGTTGCTGAGAATATGTAAAGCTGTTATTTCTTTGGCTCTGAAAGTAAATCTAAATGAGAATTTGCATATATGTTTGGGCAATAAGAACATGTTAGAAAAATGATAAAATTCATGACTTGGAAATAAGTCAATATTGATAAATTGAGCAACACATAGGAGTTAGAGAAAAGAAAGTATAAAGTACTTTAGCTAGAGGTCAATGAATCAGGACAGGAGAAAGATAAAGAGTTATTTACCTGATTACAAGAAACTAGCCAGGTAGTGTTGCCACATCAGTCAGGGGCCAGCATTATACTAGTGGAAGTAACGATTTGTTACTTCTTAGCTCCACGGAGTCCAATCCCATCATATGTTGGGGACTCTTCAGGTCTAAACATTCAAATGAGTGATCTTTATTCAGGAATATATCTTTTAAAGATCCAAACATTCATTCATTATTCATTAAATATTCTTTTCATATCTACAATGTTTCAGATACTTTGTTGGATACTGGAGCTGTAAACCTCAAAACATAAATAAGACTCAGTCTTACAGTCAAGTATCTCAGACTAGTGGAAAAGCAGATACTTATAATACTGTATGACAGAGGCAAGCAAAGTAATTATGGGGGCAGAGAGTAACAATTCAGAAAAAAAAGTAAGAGAAGATTCTTGAAGGGAATGGACACTTTAACTAAGTTTGGAGATAGATAAATTCAGAAGAATGAATTGAAATAGTATTCCATATTGAAGAAACAGATATCCGAAGAACCATAAACATTGCTGTATCATTAGTTACTTATAAAATGAAGGAGAATTAGCTTCATACACAGGGAGGGACCAGATCATGAAGGTTGTGTGCCAATATGAGAACAGTCATAAATGACTTTTAGGTCACTGCTATCAAGATTTGTGTTTTGTACAGATCACTGAGACAGCACTCCAGAAGGAAGGACAGATCTATGGGCAAAGTGATGAGTTAGGAAGCTACTGAAGCAATGCAGTTGTAAATTGAGAAAGGCAGACATTTAGCTGTACATTAGTGAATCAGGCAAAAGGACTGATTGAGAAATATTTAGATGGTCAAATTAACAGGATATTGACACTAACTGGAAGTAGGTTAAAGTGCATAAAGTCAGTGCTAACTCAAGGATATCTGATGCTTGCAACTAAAAGAAAAGCAGTGCCTTTCACTAGGATGGAGAATGCACAGAGGAACAGATTCGAATGGTGTGATTTACGATGAATTCAAATTTAGATGTGTAGTCTTCTTTTCTTTCTTTCTTCCCCCTTCCCTCCCTCCCTCCCTCTTTTCCTCTCTCCCCTTCCTTCCTTCCTTCCTTCCTTCTCCCTTTCCCTCCTTCCCTTTCTTTCTTCCTTCCTTCTCTCCCTTTCTTTCTTTCTACCTTTCTTTCTTTCTTTCTTTCTTTCCTTCCTTCCTTCCTCCCTCCCTCCCTTCCTTCCTCCTCCACCTTGAGTTACAGAGAAATGAATATATCCAGTTGGCCTCAGATAAGTTATCTGAACTCAACCAAAAAAAAAAAATCTCTTGAGACTCAATAGGAAATAGGGGCAGTGGTGGATTCCACTTTATGGATAGGACATGGTGAGTAGCTGTTGAGAGGCCCATAGTTCTAAACAGAGGAATGCAATAGCAAAAGTCCAGTCTTATGAACATAACCAAGAAATCTATAGAAGAGGGTGACAAAGGTGTGGAGTTACTACTCTTTGAGGCCACAGAAATTCCTGGAATTATGTCAAGGGATATAGCAGTTCTCAATCTGGTAAACTAAGAGGAAAACAGTGGGAACACAATTATTATTTTAGGCCAATGAAGTTTGATAGAGTGGGAAGTTTATTCTGTATTTATCACTTCTGAAACACTCCCTATCCTTCTTTGCCCTTCTCTGTGCTCTATGAGGATAATTTATTTTATTGCATTAGTTGGGATTCCTTTCCTCTTGATTTCTAGTTGGGTTCAGATAATGCAAAGTATTGGCAGGAGATTGTGGGTTGGAAGGAAGTTTGGGGGCAATTATATTCTTGGTTCTCTCCCACCAGTCTGTGGCTGAATTAGTGGCATCAATTTTCTACCTGTAGCCATAGCTCCTTTTTGGCCATCCTCTGCCAAATTGAAATTTTCCTCAGGTTCAATTTACCAAAGTTCTTCTCCATTTAGACCTATGAATAATAACTCACATGGTTGCTAGTTACTGGGTTCCTAATCTTCCTTTGTTAGTTCCCTTAATTCTACCCATACTTTTATACATGACCTCCTTATTAAATTCTCTTTAATTTTCTCTTTGAGAAGCCATCCTTCTGGGACCAGAACTGATACAGTAATTAGTACCATGAGTAGGCCCAGGAAAAGGACCCTCAAAATAGGATTCTGGAATTTGGTATGTCATATATTTAATTAATTTATAGACAGTTTCCTTGCTAGAGAAAAAAATGAAACAGTAATAATCCAAGGCAGTGGTACTATGATCGCTTTAGTTATAAACAATAGCAGCATAGAGTTAAAGAGAGATGGAGAGTTGAACATTGGTAGAAAAAGTGGACTTAGCACCAGACATACGGCATCAATGACAATTACAAAGCTTATTGGACATTCTGAAATCTTCTGCTGCCCTAGAGAGTATATACAGTAAAGTACAAATTTAATGTCCTAAATTCATAAATTCAATAAACCTGATTAAAAAATTAGAAAGATTAGAGAGCCTCCTTGATATTTTTAAAGTAATCCCTTATCTGAAGTATGTAAAGGGCAGACATGGCTGAAGTTAATCCTAGAACATGAATGCGATGTTTGTAGATTAGAAGAACCTAATAAATACACAGCTCTACCAGGCATCTTATGTTCAAAACAGGGCAGTGATAGTGAAGCACTGGAACAATTCTCACTAAACAGAACTTTTGAATAGACACACATAAATTTGGTACTGTTGGACTCCCTAATAGATCAGGAAATTTTTTGAAAGTAGAAACAACATGTCCCTATTCCCATTCTTACAAGTACTTGAAACGTCTTTTCAGGAACAAAACGTCTTTTTCTTTTTAAATTTTTCAATACAATGCATTTTTGTTGAGAATCTATTATGTACATGGAACTGTACCATAGGTTACAAGAGTACAATTTGATCTGATTCTTTTTTCTAAAATTTTTATTGGGGTATAATTGATTTAAAACGTTGTGTTAGTTTCAGGTGTACAGCAAAGTGAATCTGTTATACAAATACATGTATCCACTCCTTTTTAGATTCTTTTCTCATGTAGGCCATTATGGAGTATTGAGTTGAGTTCTCTGTGTTATACAGTAGATGCTTATTAGTTAGGAACAAAAAGTCTTAAGGACTTTACGTGCTTCATTGTCTAACAGAGGATGCTTATTTTCCTTGGAATGGTTCATCACCCCTCTTTGCTGCCGATTCATTTTAGCTCTCCTCAGCTAAATCCCTATATACTCTTGTATAAGAATTTATCTGGGAGCAGACAGATTATACACCAAGGATTTGCAGGGTTTGCCAGTTTCCCTGGCAGGAATCCCAAGAGCATGAAAGCAAATGGAATCTAAGGGTGAAAGACAAAGAAGAACTGAGTATAAGATGATTATTAACATGAGTATATTCCTCTAGGACTCAGAATTTATTATATTGATTAGTTGTGTGGTTATAAAAGTCTACAGGATTCTTCAAAAGATAGATGATGAACAAGTTGAAAACCAACACAACGAAGAGAGGTTCCTCATGAATTTATAATCGCCTTCAGATAAAGCATATGATCATAAAGTTAAATCTCCATGCTACTGTGTATGGAACATGTACACAGTTCATCAATCAAACTCCAGAGGATCATTAAGCTTTCCAAAGTTTATTTTAATATTTTAATATATGTTGACATCAATCAGATATCTAAATTAAATGTTCTGATTGAATTAATGTCTTGATGAATTGAAAGGGAAAAAAGTGATGTGCTCTTTAAATATCATGATTCCTTAGGCACAGATGTGTCAAATTTCCTCTTTAATTGTAAATACCACATAATAGATACTTGCCAACTGTGAGGATGACTCCCTTCTAGGCTTGGTGTACTGTTTAATTAATCAAAGAGCTGGAAAACCTAGTATACTTGGAACCTATTACATAGGCGGACAACTATTATTCTGCTGCATCATATCCACTAATTTTAAACAATTAAAGACAAAACAAAACATTCAAAACATTCCAGTATTATCACAGAGTTTTTGACCTTTGTTTGTAGGATGAATAGTCTATGTAGATATGGACTTCCTACATTTTATGGAGTTCGATACAAATTTTTTGGCTCTAAGGAAAGGAATTTTGAGTCCTTTTATAACCTTTTTTGAGGGGAAATATAATTAGTATTGATGACAGCCAGTAACAACTCCATTTACCTGATTTAAGATGAGTGCAAAGTATACATCTTTCTGCATCCATTATTAGCAATATTAATGAGCCCACTGGAAAAATTCTGGACCAAGTTTTCTCAACTGGAGCTTTGCAATCATAACATCTTCAGTTTATGACAATGAGGTGTAATATCTTTCTGGTTAAGGTAAATATGCATTTTGCTGCAACTCCCATGAACAAATTAATTTACATTAAAATCTTGTTTCCAAATTTCCCCCCATAAGTAACACTGATAATAAATGATTTAATTATACTCCAATAAAAATTTAAAAATACTTATGAAAAATCATATAACAATGATTTGGATTCCTTTAAAAATATTCTGTATAAAATGCAAATTTAAAAAGTCCTGTCGGAATCAAAGCACAAGTTTCATTAATGCAAACAAAAAAACCCCTCTGTTCATTCACGTAACTTATTACTCTCTGAACTCTAGAGATTATTATATGCTATAAGATAAATAATAAAGGAAGTTGTTAAAGTTACAAATAGAATTTACATAAGTTGTTATAAATTGAGTAAAACTTATTTATATACGTCAGCAATATTTTGAATTGTAGGACTATTTTTGTTGAATATATTAAATATTTTCTTACTTGATATTTATTACTGTAAATTCCATTCACATTTTTGAATTTCATAAGACTTATTTACATCTCCAGGTTTTTCCTTAATAATAAGTAAGATATAGACTACTTGTGTAACACAGTTTTCCCTTCTGAGCTTTGTAAGCATTATTCCATTTTCAGAAAGCCAACGCTGCAGAGTGAAAGCCATGCCAGGTTGATTTTTTCCTACATCTTTTACTAGTATTATTGTAGGATTTCTTCTCTAACCTTGAATTTGAGTATGAGTCTTGGTGTTGATTGTAATTTATCAATTTTCCTTGGGCAAAACGAGCTATTTTTAGTTTTTATGAGTTCTTGAAAAAAATGGGTCTTTCCTTTTTATCTCCAATCCACTCTCTTAAAACACTGTTCTCCACGGCATCATTTCATCTCTTTAGTGATGAAATCATAAATTGAAAAGGAAGTGATGAGGTAGGAGTTTACAACTGAGGACAAACAAGGGGCTTCCAAGATATTGGTAGAATTCTATTTTTTGATGTGAAGTGAGATTGTTATTATTATTATTTAAATACACATCATACATACATTCTCATCTATTGTATGTATTCACAATAAAGAATGCAAATATAAAAAGAGATATGTATGTACTCTTCAGTATGTTTCCTGGAAAAATTTAAACTTTGAACTATTTCTTCCTTCTATATGTAATTGGGAGTTAAAAGAATATAATGTTTAGTATACCAGCTCTGACCTTTGCTGTGTGACTTAGACAAATCACTTTTATCTCCAAGTTTCATGTCCTTTCTATATATAATTAAAAGATCAGAGTATGTGATGTTAAAATCTCTTATAGCCTTTATATCATTGACTTCAGATGTGAGCTGTTGACAGCCAGGGTTTCTGTGTCATAACCAGCATGTAGCATTTCTCACTGACTGCCTCAGTGATGAAGTAGTTTTTATTCTTTAATAAAAATTACAGGAATAGTGGGAATTACAGGCAAAGATTATAAAGCCTCTTGATTTTCTGCAAAACAATTACTTTAGTGTGAAATATTATTGAATGAAAGAAAGTAAGAAGTACCAAGAAGTAGTCAAAGATATCCTTGGATACAAAAACAATGGCCATGTACAATTAAGTCTGTACAATTGGATTTAGGTAGCATCAATGGATAAATCCTTCATTTTAAAATTATAATTTACTGAAATATATACATAATAGATCTTTCTTAACATGATATATTTCTATTGTTATCATGATGAGCATTTTTGACTCTTTTAGGACTTAAGATTCTTTAGAATTATGTAATTCTAAATTTGATCTGTATATTTCATTTACTCCATTATTTTCTGTTGTTGATGTTACTAACACTGAGAGCTTATTTTATTCCAGGTGATGTATGTATTGGGAATATAAATCTGAATAATTCAAAGGTTTTGGTAATATTCTTTACTTAGGTAAAAACAAAAAATAAAGAGAAATAGGACTAATATTCTGAGAGTGAATGTCTAAAATTGGACTAAACATTTTGGAAGAAGTCTAAATACAGTAAAAATAATATAATTTTGAATGTTATTTTGCACATACACTCCATATACCATGAAACAGGAGATAAATGACCAAATATAACAAAACAATAATAATGACTATAAAATAAAATCTTTAGGAGGGAAATACTGCTATAAGAGAACTTTAAAAGAGAAGTAATAAGCAAAATAATTAACACAGAAAGTCTATAAAAGGTACGGTAAAAGTTTGAAAGAATGACACAAATAATCCACGGAAGAGGAAAAATGGAGATGACTCCATCAGAGAGAAGTTCATTAGGAATAACAGGCATCAGCTGTCCTACATAAATCAGCTGCCGTACCAGAAACATATAACAGGAAAAAATAGAATAGAGAAATCTACCTATATAGATTGATAGGAGAGGGGTCCAACAGCATCCTCGTAAACTTTTGTGATGTGATGTTTTCCAACTATAGTCTGGAAATAGTAGTAAAACACGCTTCAGAGCTATTGGGCTCCTGATTTCAATGGAAATGAGATCCCAGACAGAGGTGAATGAGACTGCTAAACCTTGGGCATAAGTTGGGAATGACTGGCATAATAAGCTATACAGATGTTGGTGTTCAGGTTGCTTTTTTCTTCAGAGATCTGTGAGGAGGGCTAACTCAGAGTCTCAAGGAAATAAATAGATGGGCAGTCTATTAAGGGCTACGTGAATCATGTAAATAGAAGAATTCTGAGTCTGCTAGACATAAAACTGATTTCAATTCTTATAAGAGGCACTCATATTTGTATATCTAGTTGCCAGATGCAGGGCTGTTAACAAATTCAGAGACTCTTTTTTGCAGACATTATGTCAAGGGAAAAAAGTGAAACATTTTAAAAGGGGCAAAAAGATAAATGGGTATCCTTTCAGTAAAATGCTAGGCACTGTTTACATCCAGACGCACCTTCCAGATTTATCTGATATTGTAGGGATCTGAATCTTTCACTGTCTTTGATTATTTTGTAACTTTGTAGAGAAAAAAGTTACTTGTAGAGGGCTGATGGTGGTGCAAATAAGTCTGTTCAAAATAATTCAAATGTACATTTCTCAGTGAAGGTGCAGTTGACATCCACCCATGAAAGACACCAGCTTTGCATTTAGTTGCAGGTTCATTTCAGCCCTTCTGATTACCTGTAAATGTATGTATTCATTGAATTCTCCCTTGAACCAATATTTACATTTTACTGCTTCCCTCTTAAAGGCAAAATTAAAGTCCTTGACACACATTTATACTTGTATGCAAGTTACCTTAAAAAAAATTGTTTCAACAGTTTTAGAGTTTATCCACTGATATCCCCAAAGAGATTCACCTGATAGACAGAGGTAAACCACACTGTCATAAAAGTGTTACTTATGATAGATTAAGCCTCGGTATGTGTATATACATCATATATATGGGTCCCAGACAGAATATCAAGCAACAGTAGAACTTCAACTTTTGTAACTGCTTCTTTAGAATTTTTTATTTACTGATTTCACATAGTGTTTCGTTTTGTTTTTGGTTCATGCATGGATCATGACTGATAACTTATTCCCCTTGCTGTCAGTGATGACTGGAATTTTGGTTTTATCGTCTGAGTATCTGATGTGAGATGGATGATACAGATACATTATCTGTTGGGTGAGAGACAGTAAAGAGCTGGTTTGTTAGCCCTTTGTATTTGTTTGTCTATTTGTTTTAAAATCAAATCGATGAGGAATTTTATGTCTACTGAGAAGGAGAAAGGCTCTTTGAAGTCTGGAAGGAATGATTGTGTTTGTTTGTACTCTTGACCTGTTGCTGAAATTGTAAAATGAAGTTATAAGCTCTCTCTGTATTTATGTATCTATGTGTCTGTAATTCAGAGAGGTCTTGACCACTTGTGTGATGATAAAATATTTTCCCTTCTCCAGAGAGTATTAATAAATTGGATTATAAAGTCCCTTAAATTAAAAGAGATCTATTCTGATTAGTTTAAAAAGTAATTAAGCACTTATTTAAATAGAATTTTCCTAAAATTTCCAGGAAAGAAGGAAACTAAATCTCTAATACTTTAAATGCTATGGACTAAAAAAAGTACATTCTTTCAGTAAATGCAAACTCTCAAAATATTTTAAATAACTTAAGTTCAAATAATTAAGGTAAATCTTTGGTGAATAAGACTAGTGTGTGTTCAAACACAGATAGTTGGCTAAAAGGCTTATGCTGTAAACAGTTCTCAATTATCCATGTCTCAGTTTTCTCTGTGAAACAGAAATCAGTTAATGTGGGTAAAGGCAGCAGTTAATATGAATAGTTGAGACTATACTAGCATCAATAGTGGCACAACAATAAAACTCTGAAACTGTGTGTGTGTGTGTGTGTGTGTGTGTGTGTGTGTGTGTGTGTGTGTGTCTAAGGTCAAAGAGTAGTTTTGTCCTTAAAGCAGCTGATCTCAAATTGTTTGACTCAGGATCACTTTACAGTCTTAAAATCACTGAGGACACAAATTTTCCTTCTTTTTTGTTTTTCAAGGATACAAATTTTCTTCATTATTTTACTATATTAGAAACAAAAACTGAAAATGTTAAAAATATTTAATGATTTATTTTAAAAACGGAATGCTTTTTAAAAATTGCTGCCTTGGGCTTCCCTGGTGGCGCAGTGGTTGAGAGTCCGCCTGCCGATGCAGGAGACACGGGTTCGTGCCCTGGTCCGGGAAGATCCCACATGCTGTGGAGCGGCTGGGCCTGTGAGCCATGGCCGCTAAGCCTGCGCGTCTGGAGCCTGTGCTCCGCAGTGGAGAGACCACAGCAGTGAGAGGCTGGCGTACCGCAAAAAAAAAAAAAAAACCATATGATCATCTCAATAGATGCAGAAAAAGCTTTTGACAAAATTCAACACTGATTTATGATAAAAACTCTCCAGCAAGTGGGCATAGAGGGAACCTATCTCAACATAATAAAGGCCATATATGACAAACCCACAGCCAACATCGTTCTCAATGGTGAAAACTGAAACCATTTCCACTAAGATCAGTAACAAGACAAGGTTGCCCACTCTCACCACTATCATTCAACATAGATATGGAAGTCCTATCAGAGAAGAAAGAGAATTAAAAAGAATACAAATTGGAAAAGAAGAAGTAAAACTGTCACTGTTTGCAGATGACATGATACTATACATAGAGACCCCTATAGATGCCACCAGAAAACTACTAGAGCTAATCAATGGATTTGGTAAAGTTGCAGAATACAAAATTAATGCACAGAAATCTCTTGCATTCCTATACACTAATGAAAAATCTGAAAGAGAAATTAAGGAAACACTCCCATTTACCTTTGCAACAAAAAGAATAAAATACCTAGGACTATACCTAGCTAAGGAGGTGAAAGACCTGTACTCAGAAAACTATAAGACCAATGAGAGAAATCAAAGATGACACAAACAGATGGAGAGATATACCATGTTCTTGGATTGGAAGAATCAATATTGTGAAAACGACTATACTACCCAAAGCAATCTACAGATTCAATGCAATCCCTATCAAACTACCAATGGCATTTTTTACAGAACTAGAAGAAAAAATCTTAAAATTTGTATGGAGACACAAAAGACCCCAAATAGCCAAAGCAATCTTGAGAAAGAAAAATGGAGCTGGAGGAATCAGGCTCCCTGAATTTAGACTATACTACAAATCTACAGTAATCAAGACAATATGGCACAAATTGTCTATGGTATTGGCACAAAACCAGAAATATAGATCAATGGAACAGGATAGAAAGCCCAGAGATAAACCCACGCACCTATGGTCAACTAATAAATGACAAAGGAGGCAAGGATATACAATGGAGAAAAGACAGCTTCTTCAATAAGTGGTGCTGGGAAAATTTCCCAATAAATTGTTTATCTATTATTCCAATAAATGTAGAGAAAATTATGGTCATGATAAGTAAATGAATAGTATTGATATTCTTCCCTGGGGTTAATAAATATTGCCAGCGGCACTGCTTTCTTAAATGAACAATTTGTAACTATCACAGTGAATGTAAAAATCCAAATTTTAATGTGAGAAGGAAAAAAAAAAAAACTTCCAGGCCTTCTACTTTGTTCTCTCATAAAACAAAATAAAGAATAAAGTTTCAGAAATTATATTCTGTACTATTTATATATGTGTATACATAAATACTTACTAGGAGTTCTCTGAAGGTCTCTCACACTCAGAAAAAAATAATTCAAAATGGTATATGTATTTACTTGTCAAAAAGTTGATATAATAAAATTCACAAATGTAATAAGTATACTGAAATACGTTAACATTTTTAATAACATTTAAAATCTCTGCCTGAAAAAAGTTAAACTGGTTCTAATCCCCAAGAATATACTACATATATGTATGAAAAATATTTCTACTATCTAAGATTGTTAAAGAAAAGCAGCATGCTACCCATAAGATAAATTTAGTTTATAAAAAATTCTAAAATGGTAGGGATTTTAAAAGAAGTATTTATTTACTTTAGTATGAATGCAAAAATATATGACAGAATCTACCAGTTCAAGAAGAACCTTTCATTTCATCAGTATTATTTCAGATTGTAATTTTACATTTAACCGGGTAATAATTAACTTCTGTCTCTTCTACTGGATAATAAGCTAGTAAATGAATGGTGAATACGTCAAAGAACTGTTTGTCTTTCCTAAGACTCTATTTTCAAGGCATTGAGTCAGCTGAATGTTTAAATTCTGCCACTGCAATATGAATGCTATTATAAATATATATCAGGACATTTTATCAGTTTTCTCCCAAAACAGCTTATTGCTACTAAGGGTGATTTTTAACTTGATTCGCTCAAATTTGAGGATAATATACTTTTAATTTTAAATGAAAACTGAAGGGAAAATATGATTAATTACATCCAAATTACCTTTAAGTCTTTTTAAGATGAACTTTTCATTTTGGAAGAGGTTAAAAGAAGGGTACACTAGTATTTCAGTTTACTTATAACTTTAGGTTATAAGTAATATACATGAAACCAGCTTCAGTGAAGGAAAAACAAGCAGAAAGGAGGAATAGGCTCTCCAGAGGGAAGAGTTGCTGATGTGGAGGTGGGGTTGACAGAGAGAAAAGAACAAAGACAAATCTTTCAATTTAATGTCTCATTTAAGCTCTGTAATAAAAATAATTCAGCAAAGACTACATCACGTTGATTGGATTATTACTGAACATATTTTTAATAATGAAAGTGTATTCAACCTTCCAAAGTTACAAAAATTGTTACCAGCCAAAAAGATCTTAGAGGTAACTGAAAAACACATATTATTTTAAGAAGTATTTTTTATGAATATAAATAATTACTTAAAATTTATGTTAAAATTCCCTTTTTGTGGCTTTATTTTTGGCCTGGGCCAGTTGGGTTGAATGTTTGATTAACTATGCACATATTTTTTGATCATGTTTTAAAGTGTGATTTCATTCCTTGGTTTTTGATTCTATCTTAGGATCATGTTTAATTAAAACCTGAAAAAAATATACTACATTACATTATTTCTCAACAGTAAATGCATGAAATCAAAGTTATTCACATATAATAATAAAGTCCTACCTGTTCAAGAAGGCTTATTAATTTATATTCCAATCAAATACATTTGAAGTACACAAATGTAATTATTTCCTTTGGTTCCACCTCCCTTCACTTATTACCTTCTTATCTCTGACATGGTAGCTTTTCTTTGATCATACCAATTACACCTGAAGCAGCTGGCATGATCATTGGCAGATCACTATAAAGAAGTTCAAGGGCACTTTATAAACAGTGTTCAGCTGGGTTTTTTTGTTGCTGTTATAGGCATTGATGCATTGTGCCATTTTCCTGCCCACTTACCTAAATTCAAATAGCCTGGTATAGCATAAGCTCGGCAAATGCAAATCACCTAGAATATGCAAATTTCAAGTTTGTTTAAAAACGTGGGTGTTTAGTTAAGGATGCTAAATCATCTTTCCATCTAAAGCTATTTTGCTTAATTACAAACTTGAAATGAATGTAGAAAACAATCCTACTCCCAAATCACTCAGAACCAACATACACTTCTTTGGCACCCTCTTAATTAAATCTGGCTTCTGAACATTAATTATGAACTCTACAGAGGTAGAAATTAAATGAATGCATTAAGAAAATTTGAAATATAAGCATAATGCTGACCATATAATGAGAAAGTTGTTTTTGCAGAAAAGAAATCTCAACTCCTAAGTAACTGTTGCAAGAAAATCATATAAATTTGGTATTATATGATACAAGGACTTAAAGTGAAGACTGAGCTGACAAGATTATATAATTGTATATAGGAAATAACTAGCTTCAAGCTGAATTTATTATAAAAAATCACTCTTAAGCATTATCTAAATGTAATATATTACTAACTCAAGAAAATGCTTTTATTAATTGCTATATATTTAAGTTTATGTACTTTGAGCATACTAATGCATCATGTTAAGAAAGATAACTAGATAGTATTGACATCATTGTCAAATCTGACCAAGTTTAAAGAGTCTCCATTAAGCATATCAAGTCAACATTTCATTTTATTTGAAGAAATAAAATACATTGTGACATGTTTGCCAACAGGGCCACTACTAGCCTCTATAGTGCCTTTACACAAATTATCAAGACAAGATCCTTCCGCAAAATACTTTATTTCCATATGTCAGAAATTTGTCAGAATATACTACATTATAAAAAGAAGATAGTTTATAGCTTTCTGTTAGAAAATGTTCACAGTATATATGCAAATTGACTGCCTCTGATGCAGATGATGCATCACGAGGTGACTCAACCACGTTAGAGGTTTTCAGTTTGTTTCCTTGAGAAATATGCTCTAAAACACTCCATTCACGGTGTATGTGTGGGGACTGTCTTCAGATATTAACTACAGGTTGTGGAAATTATAAATAGATTTGCATTGATGGACGAAAATTGACAACACCAAGAGAAATGTCAGTGTGCAATCTAAAGGTAATTTGTAAGAAATGTAAACATCTCCATCATAATAATTTTTTTATGGATATCAGGAAACTTATCTGCCTATCACACTTTAAAATATACTACATCTGCAAAAGAACAAACAAAATAACCAAAAGAATAGACTCTTCAAGTATACAGATTAAAATAATAAATAATCATCAATAATGGCTATAAGGGATTATGCATTACTCATTTTTTGTGCACATATTAATGCAGTCATTCATTTATTCAAAATATTCTCTGAGTATTTTCTATTGCACTACTTACTGTAATACCAGTTGAAGGTATTAACACTGCAAAAGTCTAGTGAGGAGACAGCAAATAAACAATTCTGATACAATGTGGTAAGTTCTGTAAAGGACATAAGGAAAGATCAACTTGAATTTGATATTATTTTCCCCAACTTATTTCCCTGTAGGAATAATATAAGTTTAAATTTTAAATAGCACTGAGAATTTTGGATACATTAACTGATGTTGAATAATAATACGCTATGAGAATTTTCTGAAGTGAAGATTCTTAGTTAACACCATATCAAAAATAAAATTACAGATAAAATTGGGATTTATATGTTTAAAAACATGAAATTATGCACATAAGAACAAAATAATTTTTTGTGCACATATTAATACAGTCATTAATACTACTCTCACTGTGAAGTAAATTTCTCAATATATACATAACTAAAAGCAATAGACATGAATAAAAAATCATAAAAGAACTTCCATAAACAGGATTGTGAATTCACCTACAAAAGCAATAGAAAACGTGAAAATATTTCAAAACTTACTGAAGCCAAATAAATGCAATTTAAATTTAGAGGCCATTTTTAACTCAAAAGATACAAAGTTTTTCTTTTTCTTTTTAATGGTAATCTTATAAAGGCCTGAGTTTTTCAGAAGTGAGCTCTATTTTATACTAGTGGGGCAATGGTAAATTAGTGCCAAATTCCTAGAAAGAAATTTGGCAAAATTTAACCAAAGGCAAATAGGAATTGGGAGAGGAATGCTTGAGAGAAGAGAGAAAATAATCAGAGACAACTCTTCTCTCATTTGTGCTTTCAGAGTATATCTGACAGACCCATCATTAGGGCTAACCACTCCAAAGTGACCCTTTTGATAAACTGTAGCCATTTTAATCTTCTTAAATGAGTTTTCATTCATATAAAAGTTTCACTCAAATATCTGGACATGACTTATTAGGCTCCAAAGTATTTAGTCCCACGTAGTCATACATGGGCACATTAGCTTTTACAGCATCATTGTCATGTTTATAACACTTCTTTCTGTTACTTGTACTTAAAAAACCTTATTTGCATACATGGGTATATTGAGATAAATATGCAAATTAAAATGTATTTTAAAAATGAGTCTTCTAAAATCTTTCTTTTTGCATGTTATTTTCCAATTGTCATGGTTTTGATGAATTTCTCAGGGAACATGTAGAATCAAACAAGAGCCAGCTAAACTATTACTGCTTTTATTTATCAAATTAAAAATAGGCCACAAAACTACTAAAAAAAATGCCTAATAATTCATCTTTTTGGAATGTATTCTAAAGAGCAGACCAAATATGCAAGAAGCTACCTGTTTCTTTTTTCTTTTTTTTTTTCCCTGACAAAATGGCCACTGTATTTCTGCTAAAGTGACACTGACACAATGCAAAGAGCTTAAGAGCAGGACACTTTAGATGGGAAAGAGGTAGACCGTGCAAAAGGTATACTATAAAAATTCATTTTGGTTACAGTATCCTTTTTTCTTCATGCCTAATACAGTATGTGATAAAAATACATGTGTAAATAGGTACAAATAAATTCTTTCTATAAGTTCTTTCTGGAAGTATGTAAAACAAAAATTTTGTACTAAGATAGCATTTTGTCATAACAATTATGAGATAAACTTTTGTCCAAATGACATATAAAATACATATTTTATATATCACTGCACTTAAAATTGACAATATTTTTTGCTTTGCTGAAATTCTGTAATATGTAATAATTTTACATTTTAAAAAGTCAAATAATTTTTACACATGGTAGCAAAACAAACATCTTCCTTAACGTTCCCCATATTTATTCTTCCTTTGTTAGGCAAAAACGTTTAACTGTTACTGTTTTAAAATCTTCTGATAGTTTTTACCATATCTATAAATAAATATCTAAATATATACTATTGTTGATTAACTTCAGACATTATATAGCGTGTAAATCTGATTAATAAGTATTAACACATTTAAAGCATTTGTGCTTGTTCTTCTATTTCTACATCTTCCTCCAAATATAGCTCTAGAATGATTTTAATCCCTTATTTACATTTATAAATTTGAACAATACTTTAAATTAATACTTTAGGCTCTCTCTATAATTCAATCACTTTTTGGCATTTTCACTCAATGCTATTTATTCCCTGTGTAATCATGGTCAAATCCTTTGATATGTGTGCCTCCAGGTTTTTCATGTAAAAAAACCTGGCTCATGAATTTGAGTTTTTAAATGAATTATTGGATGTGAAGCATTTAGCACAATGTCTTTCTATGGTAAGTGCTCAAAAATTACAATACACTATTTATAATATGAAGATATAACTTCATCTAACCTCTCTTTTTCCTTTCTTCTCCATTCTCTATTAACTATGCTTTACATTGTCAAAGACTGTAACATTCACATTCTGTCTTATAACTATCCTAAGATTATAAGAGATAGTAAGTTTAAACAGATCTATAACTAGTATGGAGAAATAGTAAGTTTAAACAGATCTATAACTAGTATGGAGATGGAACCAGTAATCAAAAGCCTCCCAACAAAGGAAGTCCAGGACCAGATGACTTCACTGGTGAATTCTACAGGACATTTAAAGACAAATTATTGCAATACTTCTCAAACTCTTCCAAAAAATTTGAGTTTGGATCACTTCCAAACTTATGTTATGAAGCCAACATTGCCCTAATACCAAAGCTAGACAAAGACACCATGAAAAAGAAAAACTACAGGCCAATATCCCTGATGAATATAGATGTAAAAATTACCAACAAAATACTAGCAAACTGAATCCAACAATACATTAAAAGGATCATACACCATGGATAAATTTCAAGTATGTATCCTTGGAATTCAAGGGTGGTTCAAAATAGAAAAATCAATTTATGTGATACACCACATTAACATAATGAAAGATAAAAATCACATGATTGTCAATAGATGCGAAAAAAAAAAAAGTGGTAAAATTCCATACTCTTTCATGATAAAAATCTCAACAAACTAGGAATAGAAGGAAAGTACCTCCACACAATAAAGGCCATATTTAAAAAGCCCACAGCTAACATCAGACTCAGTGGTGATAAAATAAGTTAAAAAAAAAAATCTAAGATCAGTAACAAGGCAAAGATGCCACTTTTTCCTCTTTAACATAGTACTGGAAAGCTTAGCCTGAGCAATTAGGCAAGAAAAAGAACTAAAAAGCATCCAAATCTAATAAGAAGTCCCTCTTCCAGATGATATAATCTTATATGTAGAAAACCATAAATACTCTGCAAAAAACTGTTAGAACTAATAAACAAATTCCTCAAAGTTGCAATATACAAAATCAACATACAAAAATCATTTGCATTTCTATACACTACCAATGAACTATGTGAAGAGAAAAACCCCATTTACAATAGCACACAAAAAATATTTAAGTATAAATAACTAAAAAAGTGAAAGATTTATGTACTGAAAATTCCAAAAAAATTAATGAAAGAAATTAAAGAAGACACAAATGGGAAGGCATTCTGTGATAATGAATTGGAAGAAACAATATTAAAAGTTCCATGATACCCAGTAATCTACAGATTCAGTGCAATCTCTATCAAATTCCCATTGATAATTTTTACAGAAGTACAAAAAAAAAATCTAAAATTCATATGGAACCACGAAAGAACATGAACAGCCAAATCATACTTGAGAGAGAACAAAACTGGAGGCATCACACTTCCTGATTTCAAAATATATTACAAAGTTACAGCAATCAAAACAGGATGGTACTGGCATAAAAACAGACATACAGACAAACAAAACAGAATAGAGAGTACAGAAATAAATCCATGCATATAAGGTCAATTAATCTTCAATGAGAGTGGCAAGAATGCACAGTATGGAAAGGATAAGTCTTTTTCATAAATGGTGTTGGGAAAACTGGATATCCACATGCAAAAGAATGAAATCAGACACTTATACCATACACAACAATCAACTCAGAATGGATTAAACATTAAACACTTAAACATTACACCTGAAACTGTAAAACCCCTGGAAGAAAATACAGGGGAAATGCTTTATGACATTGGTCTTGACAATGATTTCACAACTATGATACCAAAAGCAAAGACCACAAAAGCAAAAATAGACACGTGGGACTATATCAAACCAAAAAGCTTCTGAATAGCAAAGGAAATAATCAACAGAATGAAAAGACACTCTACAGAATGGGAGAAAATATTTGCAAACCATATATCGGATAAATGGTTGAGCTCAAAATATATAAGGAACTCCACAACTCAATACCATAAAAACAAATAACCCGATTTAAAAATGGGCAGAGGAACTTAATAGACATTTCTCCAAAGAAGACATACAAATGGCCAACAGGTATATGAAAAACTGCTCAACATCACTAATCATCAGGGAAATACAAATCAAAACCACAATGAAATCACCTCACAGGATGTCAGGATGGCTGTTATAAGAAAAAAAAAGACAAAACGTTGGCAAAAATATAGAAAATTGGGACCCTTATACCCTTCCCATTGGTGGGAAGGCAAAATAGTGAAATTATGTAAAACAGTATCAAGTTTCCTTAAACATATAAAAATAGAAATACCATATGATCCAGGATTCTCACTTCTTGGTATAAATCCAAAAGAGTTGCAATCAGGATCTTGAGGATACACTAGCAGGCTCACATTCATTGCAGCATTATTGAAAATAGCCATGAAGTGGAAAAAACCTAAATGTTCATTGAAGGCTGAGTGGATGAAGACAATGTGGTATATACATACAATGGAAAACTATTCAGCCTTAAAAAAAAGAAAGGAATTCTCAATATGTGAAAACACGGATGAAACTTGAAGACATAATACTAAGTGGAATAAGCCAGTCACAGAAAGACAAATAGTGCATGACTCCACTTCTAAACGATACTAAAATAGCCAAATTTATAGAAACAGAAAGAATGGTGGTTGCCAGGGGGAGGCAAGAGGAGAAAATGGGGAGCTACTGATGAACAGGTTTAAAGCTTCAGTAATACAAGATGAATAAGTTCTATATAACTACTATATAACATTGTGCCTACAATTAATATTGTATCGTACACTTAAAACTCAGTTAAAAGGGTAAATGTCAGATTAAGTTTTTTTTACCACATTAAAACAGTAATTTTTAAAAAAGAAATTAGGGTTCACTGTAGAACAAAGTCATAATGACCTATTTTTCCAGAAAGATCTATTTCATTTATTCTTTTAAATATTAAACTAGAAATACAAATAGCAAATGCTTCTTAAGGAAAAAACAAACAAAACCTTATAATTCTAAAATTCAGAAAAATTACTCTTGATTGAAGTTCAAATTTACCTTAAGTTTCCTGAGAATCATGACACGAAAGAAAAAAACTGTCAATTATACAGTGAAGCTTATCAGAGAGGAAGTAAATCTCAGGGTAAAAAGTAACAAAAATTAAACTTTCCTTGATTTTATAATCTAAAATAAGTCTTAATGTGGATCTTACATAGTAGACTCTTTTATAAAAAATATTCTTAGTACTATATGTATATACATATAACAAATATTCTTAGTAATATATGTATAACAAATATATGTATAACAAATATATGTATAACATGGTGAAAAAGACCATGTAAAAATATTTTTTAATATTTGTTTATGGTATTTATGTATGTGTTGATTATATATTCTACTCCCTGGATATTTCCAATTCTCATTCTTCTAGACAGAGATGACAGCTGCACTTCTTTGCTCACTGTGGTTGTCCAGCCATATGAATGGCTTAGTTAATGGTTCCTAAGTGTAAGTGCCATGTGTTACTTAATTGCCCATGTGGGCTCTCCATCCCACTCTTTTCCTTCTGTCATGGTACAGTGATGATGTTCATGATAGTAGCCATTCCTTAGCCTGTGTACCAGAGTGAGAATAATTTAGAGCGGGGCATCTGAGACTAGAAATGAACATAAGGCATGGACAAGAAATAAAACCTATCTGAAGTCTCTGAGATTAGGGAGTTACTATTCAGCATAACCTTGCTTCACATTGTGAGTTTCAAAACTGAATTCATTCAAAGTCGTTTTATGTTGTACTAAAATCTTTAGACCAAGTTATATTTTGTATGGTATCTTTTAACACAAAGATATTTTTGAGTAGCACAAATGACATAAACATAAAATTTTCTCCAAGCATCACTTCGCCTTAGACAGGAGCTAGATAGAAGACCATTCCAATTTGCTCTCTTACTACTCTTTACTCTCTTACTACTAGAAGTATAGGGTTACTATAAAATAACGGACAATTCAAATGTTCTAAAACCCAGAATGAGTCTGTAGCTGCATTATGAAAATTAAAGTTTAATGAATCTTCTAAAAAAGAATGTACCACTTCTCCTCTTGTACACAGAAATTATTGCAAGAAAAAAGTAGAAATGTTCTCAGAAAGTAACTTGGAGTTTCCCCTTCCAAATATGAATTATCAACTGACTAGTATATTAAAATTTGTTCTATAATATTCACTACCCAATTTTAAGGAGCAAAATTTAGATCTATAATTTTTAAAGGAAATTTGCTATGAAGTTTTAATTTCAGCATCCTAAAGTCAGGAACACTGCCTTCACATCTCCCGTTTTCAATTCCTTTTTATATTTCCTTCTCTTCCTATGCTGTCCTCTGGCTTTGCAAAATCCAACTTGCCCTGAAATTACAGGTGGGTCACCTTCCCTCAGAAATTGCTTGATACTTAACTCCTTCGCAAATATTGCTTATTTTCTTTTCCTATAGTATAAGTTGTAGATCAGAACTCTCACACTTGAAAACTCAAACCCATTGTAAGTATAAATTAATAAATGAAAGACAGTGGACTTCCCATTCATGGTTGTGTGTCTCCTGGAATATAGGAGCAATCCTTAGTAATCCACAGGAACTGCATAGCATAGAAAGTATTTTTGAAATGTGGTGTTTTCAGTACACTTCAAACCATACTACATACATCAAAGTTCTCTCCATCTATTAGTTAGAAATGGACACTACCTTCTAAAAACAATATACAGGAAATTGGCTCGATTCCTTTACCATCAGGGCATTTATTTGTTACATTAATGTATATGATTGTTATTAGGAGTATTAGTAGTATTGTGTTACCTTAATAGAAGGTCAGAATCTCCCCAAACGCTAAGTACTTTGATTTATGAAGTTTACATAAAGAAAAATCTTAAAATTACAAGTCACCTTTTCCAAAAATAAAACTCATTAAAACTAACAATAATTTCTAGAAAATCAGTAGACATATAATTAAAATGTGAGTTTAAGCTAAACAAACACATACAGACACATGCACTACATACAGACACAATCTTTTTTTTTTTGTGGTACGCGGGCCTCTCACTGCTGTGGCCTCTCCCGTTGCGGAGCACAGGCTCCGGACGCGCAGGCTCAGCGGCCACGGCTCATGGGCCCAGCCACTCGGCGGCATGTGGGATCTTCCCGGACCGGGGCACGAACCCGTGTCCCCTGCATCGGCAGGCGGACTCCCAACCACTGCGCCACCAGGGAAGCCCCAGACACAATCTTAAAGACCGACTTTGTCAGGTCTATAGCTGACACAATATGCTCATTAAATTGGGAAAATTAATTAGATCATCCAGTTTGTGATGCTAAGAGTCTAAGCGTCATTATGTAGTAAAAAAAAGTACACATCATATTTGTTTCTGAACCAAAAGTTTTGCTAATACACATGCTGTGCATTTACAGTTGTGCTACTCCAACTCCTATATTTGTGCTCAGATTAAAAATAAAAAAGTAAAGGAAATATATAAAGACACAGGAGACAAAAGAATTACAACTAGGAATTATAAGACATGGAATTCAAAAAGAAGATTTATTGATGTTTGAGTAGGTAGGGAATTGAGAGAATGAAGTGTGAAGTTGTAGTAGAGAAATGAGAATCAGAAGTTACTGGAGAAGTGGTAATGTTGGAATGGGGCAAATTCAGATAGGCGAGAAATAGGAACACTCACTTATGGAAGGAATTTATCCCAGACTATCCTGTTAGCCATTTTATTCCCAAATACTCTTCATAAGCCGATATTATTTTAGAGATTGAAAGGATCTAATAGTCATTAGTTAAAACCTCTAATTCAACCTACTGAATTGCTTTGGGCCACCAAGCTGATTAAAGGAAAAGCAAAGAGAACCCAAGTATTTTAATACCACTCCAATCTGATTTTCCTCCTGCATCAAGTAAACATGAACAAAACAAAATAAAAATATGATATAAATGATAGGATTTACTGGTGATCAAACATCTATTCAATGCATTTTTCAATAAGAAACCTATTTCAAATTGTCAACCACTGCCATTCCTAAATTGCACACTACTGTTTTAGCATAAAAATTGTGTACCTAACATACCCAAATTTGAATTAATCAATGCAACTATTCTTTTATAACCCACTCAGCTTTCTAGAAAATTTATTACCACCTTACACATCCTATTGCTGCAGATGTATTTTGAGTTAGCATTTCCAGTCTAATACTATTTTGTTCAATTTTATGAGTGAATTGGGTTTGCTGGAGTACATAGCTAATTAGACTCAATAACCTAATTTTTAGAAATATAAAATATTATTTTATATTAAGTATGTGAATTAGTATCAATAATGCATACTTCTACTCTTAAATTAGTAATATCTCTCTTAAATTTTGGTTGAAATGCAGGAACTCCTAATTTGCTCCCTGTTTTTAGACATAAATTATTATACAGATATAAAGGTTTTCAAATAATCAGAGCTAACCCCTTTTAATCACTAATGCTTTTTTATACTTTATGCATTTTAATGGAGTTTTTTAAGAATCCTTTCCGCATGACATTGTCCCCTTAAACAAACAGTAAATCTATCTTACATGTTTCCTGAGGAATCCAGCTCATAATTATTTATATAATAGATCTTTAGTGATGAAAGAATCTAGTCTGGTTTGGCCCCTTCATTTTGTAAAAGAATAAACTGAGGCTCAGTAAGAGAATCATCTTCGCAAGGGACTGGAAAGCCTAGGGCTCTAACCCAGGTCTAGGGGCTCCTTCTACCCACCTCATTTGCCAGATTCCTTTCTTCCCTCTACAGTTGAGGTGAATGGAAACTTTTGTCCATCAGTCTACACTATAGTGTTGAATTCTTTAGTACATTTCAGCCTTTATGATTGTATTTTACCTTGGCATCATTTCCTATGTTTGATTGCATTTAAAACACTGTAGCCTAGAAGCCTCCTTTTGATGCTAATAGTAGGTTAGAAATGACAAACTAGGTAAGCAAGCATTTTATAATTGAGTATAAGCTAAATATAAGAAAATAGGACTTCAATGAGTGACTAAGAGTATCCTGTACAATAAAATACATGTTTTCTTCTCTGCTTACTTTGGGGAATACATATTAGCAGATTAAGTATATTATGTTTAATTTCTCAATTCTGACATGGTCATTTTAGAGACTTGTGGTGAAGTTTTGTCATGATGTTTTAAGTCAAATGTTAGAATAGATTTTCTGTAATTCCTAATGCCTTTCCTAAATTCAAATTTGTTCTGAAAATTATTAGTGGCTGAAAAAATATATATATATACATATAAATTTATTCAAAATGTGTAAGTCTAGAAGTTGTGTTAAAGTAAAAGAAAAAGTAGAGTTTGAATAAACACACACACACACACACATACACATGTATAATAATGTTTGTGTATATAAAGTCCGAGGGGCAGAGTACACCCACCAAATATCTTAAATTTTAAAGATAATCTTTAAAAGAAAACTGAAACACAAGGCATTCATCTTTGTTTCTTTCTGTTCTGAGTGGTTCCAGATTGAGTTTTGTTTGTGTTCCAGAATGTTTCCAGACTGGTTGAATTGAGTTGTACAAAAGGCTAGGGGCATATTTCAGCTCACCTGATGTCTATTTTTATGATCTTTATATAATCTACACCATTCAAACCTGTACCATTTCCAAAAGACTTTGGAACTAATTGGCTCCTAAAGGTTCAGGAAAAAAGGAAAATATTTTTACCTCCTGTGCATCACAGAAGGCTCACACTTCTAAGCATCTCTGTTCGTCATGTTTTCCTCCAGGCTTGCTTTCCAGAGGACCCTGAGATGGAGGGACCAGGGAGGTTTCTTTCCAGAAAGCAAATGTCATTGGGTTGCTTTGTTTCAGGGTTATTTGAAAGCTGAATACCTTCCTGAGGAATTGTTTCTACAGTGATTGCCAATTTTCTGCTTGAAAGGTTTAGGATCAAATCATCTCTGGTAGGAGTTTTTAGTTGAGATTCTTTCTACTGCTGATGTTTGAGGATATTTGCTAGCACATGTTAAAATTTCTTTTTCTACTGTAGTTAACATTTATAATTTTTAGCACTCACTAAAAATGAATTATCCAAAGCATATGGCTTAGAAACTGACAGATTTAATTTCAAGGAGGAATAGATGCATATAAGATTATAAAATTGAAGGTGGGAAGACTGTGGGTAAAACATTAAAAAAATTTAGACAATAATCTTCAAATAAGCTTTAAGATGTAAAGATTTTGCTAAAGAATCAACAATGTTTCCTGGAACTTAACAAACACACAAGAAAAGGTCTAATATAAGTTGATATAGCAACTACAATTAAACACTTCAATAAACAAAGTAACTTAGCTAAAAATACCCTTATTTTCTTTCGTTTCTGCTTTTCAAGTATCATCTAAAACAAAACTAACTTTCTTAAACTATTCTCATTGTCTGTCTATAGATCATGGCTTCAGTATTCTCAGGGAGTAAACTTTAAGTGAAATAATGAGTGACATTCTTTATGAAGACAATGTAATAATAACAATAATTCCTGCGTGGAATTAACAGATCTAATGTGTTGCCCAAGAACACATTGCCCAAGAATAACTCTATAACTCAAGTATTGCCCAAGAATAACTCTATAAATTAAAAGTGCTTCATGTACCAGAATTCTGTATAATAAAAAAAGGAACACTTACATTTTTTTCAGAAGCTATAATCACTAATTCTCTCCATTATATCTGATCTTCCAATTGTTCTAGGATTCAGTAAATTAAATATAGAATAAGTTAATTTTAAAATATCAGAGCCATGTAAAATTTTGGCTCAATATGTTCCATGTCAGAAATAAATGCTCCTACTTTGACCACCTAAAAGAGAAATATATATGGAGAAGATGTATAAATATATACATGTAAATCCCTTCCAGAGAATTAATTTCAGTCTAATGCACCTAAAATTAAAAATTGCTAAGAATATTAGTGGAATCATTGTTTAAATATTATAATTTATGGATCATTACCAAAAGTAAGAAACATTAAATAGGTGATGACAATAATGGTAGTGAATTTCACAGTAACTTGAAACATTTTTAAATACCTCTCAATTATTTATACTAAACAAGAAAACATTATGATTTCATGTTTTGTATATTTTGTGTACTGAGTACCTTATAATGTTTTGTGTGTGCCCAGGCAATTGTTTTGTTGAGCCCACATAAAAAAGAGAGATGAGAGAAACCTCAAATTTAATGTCATAATTTTAGAAAGCCATGAATTCCCTTTCCTAAATCTAGAATCAACCTCTGACTCTCTCCATTGCATTCCTAACCCTGTATTTCATAAATCTGACCACCACATGGTAATGAAATATTGAGATCTGAGTTTGTTAACTTTTCCATTATAGCCAAAACATCCAGTAGAAACTAAATTAAAGCATTGTGATAGTCACCTCCAACTTTCCCAAGCCAATTAAATGAACTTCACAGAACGCAATTTACTAGGCTACATATAACTTCTAGGTAGAGTAATGAATATATATGTAGGAGCATAAACATTTTCTGAGAAAAAGAGGTCATTTAATGAATGGCCACGGCATACAAAAAATAGAACATGACTCATCTGGAAAAGTTAAAAACTTTCCTCTACGTTACCTTGTATCCATAGAAAGCACATTTTAGATTTCCTTTTTTAAAATTTTTTATTGTTTGGCCACACCCTGTGGCCTGCGGGATCTCAGTTCCCCACCAGGGATCGAACCCGCCCTTCCTGCACTGGAAGCCCAGTCTTAACCACTGGACCACCAGGGAAGTTTTGAAAGCATAAAGCAAGCACCCAAATGGAAAGAAAATAGTGAATTTTAAACAGTAAGAACCACAGATGTTAGTGTACAATGTGCATACTGAGAAACCAGAATATACCTCCTAAGAAAGAAGTTTTGATGGGACACAGATTCTGGTTTCATTCACTCATTCATTCAAAATCATTAAGGAGTTGTATTCTGTCAAGAATTGGGCTGCACAAATGCTAAATCATTCTTACCTCAAGTAGTTTCAATATAATTGGGTATTGGAAAGGGCAGGTAAAAACAGAGATGATACAATATAATGTAATAATTTCTATGGTAGAACTACAACAGATGATATTGGAACATATAAAGGGTTCCCCAAAGCTGAACCCCAGAGGCAGAACAACCTTAGAGGAAGCTTCTTGGAGGAGGTGATGTTTCAGTTCTGGAGGATAAATAGAAGTCATCCAAGAGGGGAAAGGAAGCACATGCAACCACTGGAGAGGAGACTGGTATAGTGTACATTCTGGGACTGGGAATAGTTCCCATGCCTTGTGCTATAACAAAGAAGAAATTAGTGGTGAGATGGGGTGATGGAGAAACCAGTCACCAATTAGGCAAGAGTCTAAGAACTGAATCTCATTACCTTTTATTACAGATAATGAGAAATAGCTAAAGGATTTTAAACAGGCATGGCATAGCATATCTTTTTTTATTTGAAGGGAGTAAGGACTAGAGGTATGGGATTGATTAGGAGATTGTTTTTATAATCTCAGTGAGAATTGAGAATGATAGTCCTTAACATTTTGGAGGAGATAAAAAGAATTGGGCAGATTAAGGAGGTCTAAATGGATTGAATAGGATTTGGTAGCTGATTACATGAGTACAAAGGAGAACTAAATGATGCTTTCTGATTTTGTGATGTTGAAAGCTGAGTGAAAGGCTGGGACATTCACTGACAAAGGGAACATAGAATTAAAACAGATTTAAAGTAGAGAAGGAGGTTATTAATTGATAAAATGTTTGGTTTTATACATACTACACTTATCGTATTATACTTTGGATTATCTGGTTGGAGATATCTAGTGGGGAGATGGACATATAGTTTTGGAAAATTAGGTTGAAGATTACTGTCTTGAGATTCATCACCATGTCGAAGGGTATTGAAACTTTGGCATACTTTTGGTGAGACTAAATGAGAAGAGGATTGGAAGTGGAACTCTGTAGAACATGAACATGATCAGCATGTTCAGAGAAAGAGGGGAAGAAGATAAAGGATTATTGAAAAATGAGAGATAGAAAATCAAAGTATCATTATGTAAATCAAAGAAATAAAAATTTCAAGGCAGACGCCCTCAACACACTTTCAAACCATTTTAATTAAGGTAAGATAACTTAGAACCTTAAAAATGTCCCTTGGATTTAGAAAAACGACCATGGCAAGAATACTTTTAATGGTATTACGGACTAGGGAAGCACACTGCACAGAGTTACAGAGTAAATGAGAAGTAAACAAACAGAATCGATTCACTGGTTAATTAGTGAATTCCTGCTAGGCATAATGCCCTATACAAGAAGTCTGAGGTAAAATTATGAAGACAATAGGCATGGTTTCTATCCCATACATTTTCCATACACAAGGTAAGCCTCAATTACATGCACTCTGATAAATCCTGTGATTGTAATTAACACTTCCCTCATTTTTAAATGAAAATTATCTCAGACAAGAGAATTTTAGAGATTATACACATATACACACAATATTTAGAATATAAATCCTATAGTTATGTCCTACAGGTAGGGAAGTAAAAACAGCACTAGAAATTAATACCCTGTTAGTGAATACTATAGGACAAGATGAGAAAAGCTCAGAATCTTAATTTGAAGGTGTGTGGCAGAGGCTTGAGAGGTAGAGATTAGGTAGGGAGAAGAAAAATCTTTAATTAGTAATAACTACTAGTATTAAGTGTAAATAGTACCCAAATTAGCTCTTTATTACAAGTGGAATTGTCAACAGGTAAACTCCTTAAGGGTAAGGGCTGTAATTTTAATTTTATATTAGCTATACTTAATCCTATTACTAGCACATAAGACAATTAGAAGCTCAATGCACTCTCTATTCGTGTCATTAATTACAAATGAAGCCAAGCAGCACAACAAAATCCAAATTATTAACCATCTTTTTCAGAAATAACCTGAAGTAAGCAATTATTTATAAATAATATTTTAGTAGTGTTAAGATACTTTAAAATATTATCAATGACAATGACAAGTTCAAAAAAGGATCTCAAAATTGAATGTGACTTCAGAGATCATCTAGTCCAGGAAAGCTCAAAACGAATTAATGCCAGCTTGGCTCAAGCTGAGTCAGCCTCTAGGCCTGCTGCTCTTTAGCCTGGAGGAGGAGGCTTGTTTTGATACAATTCAGTTGCATGATGACTAGATAGCTTGGCTCCATTCTCATGGCCTTAGGACCATTCTAGTGAGAGTCAACAAGAATTGAGTGCAAATTCTTCACTACTCTTAGAACACATGAGTCCTACTTAATGAGACTTAAACTTCATCTTCACATAGAATTAAAAAAAAAAACCTAAGAATTTCTGACACCCAATCCAGGGATTTAATGGATAACTACTGAAAAATTACAGAATCTAGTAGGAAAAAATGACTTTCAGAATGAATAGAAATATTATTTCACAGCCTAAGGAAAGACTCCCCTATCCCATTACACTAATATGATAATCTAAAAGAATTCATCCATAAAGGAATGAGTGGTCAACTATGTACAGTGCTTGTATTTAAGTTTCTGGAAACAGAAAGATAAATGAGATATCATAGAGGAAAAAATGCTTCCTTAAAATTATCACAGTTTTCACTAGGAAATCAAGGAATAAAGAGAGAAAAATATAAAGAAGCAAAACAAAAAAAAAAAATTAGAAAGACAATCACATCAACTATCCACTAAAAAAACATTAAAATTAGAGATCATTGGATATGTCAGTTCTTGGTAAATTAAACTTCTTTAATTTCCATGAATCATGGTAATTTTATAGACAAAAAAATCTACAAACACAAAATTTGTCAAAGGCTTAGGGTATTTTATTTCTCAGAAGTTTATTTTTTACTTATCAAAATTAGTGTAATGTTGTAGACCACTACAAAACCAAAAATTTAAAGAAAGAAAGTATATGCTGGAAAAATCCTGATCTTCATAAAATCCTGGCAGAGAGAATATAAAATGACCATGAAAATATAAGGTTACAAACAAAGAAAATGTCAACATTTTTATTCATATTAAAGAATATCTTCTGATAACCACTGGATTAATCTTCTGATTATAATGCAGTTTTTCCCCTAAGAATCCAATTACAGAAAGTAGTAGAAAAGATTCCATTTATACCAATATTGTGAAGGTTCTGCTAATGGAAAAAATATGTAAACATATGACCAACGTTTTCTTTAAAATATATCTGTAGCAGAAAACCTGACCCACAGAAAAGTGGGAAAGCAAAAAGGACTGAGACCTCTCTGATCACAGGATGAAAACTTCAATACTATTAACAGGTCCTCAAATTTTGAAACTGGAGAGGATATTTGAAATAATTTATTCCATCTTGCTGGTTAATTGTGTCTCTGATGGAAAGAGAGTTGGCAGGACAACAAATCAACCACTTCCTGCCAATTTATTTCCCAGGGTGTGTACTGTATATGTGTGCATTTGTTTGTACCCATGCACAGACAAAAAATGCACACAAAGGGCGGTCCAGGCCAAAGAACTCTTTATTATAAGTGGAGGCTTTGGCTCCATTTTCTTAGCCAATCTCTTATCCTGCATCATTCGTTTTTACACTCAGAACAAATGTGTGGTAGATAATATATCATTTTCATCAAAACTGCTTTTTATTATAACCTAAGATCTCAAGGTAAACAAAGTTACCCTCCAAACTTTACCTTGGACATCTTAAGAACAAACATGGAAAGAAAATTTCAGGGGAATTCCCTGGCAGTCCAGTGGTTAGGACTCTGCGCTTTCACTGCCGAGGGCATGGGTTTAATCCCTGGTGGGGGAACTAAGATCCCACAAGCCACGTGAGAACCCTGAAACACAGCCAGTCTGACACACTCCTTATCTTTTCAAAAGACCTTCTCTTGTACGCTGAGATCATTAGTTCTCAAATTTTAAGATCAGCAGGATCACTTGGAGAGTTGTTTAAACACAGAAAGGTAAGTGCCCCTGCCCTCAAATCTCTGCTCCAATAGGTCTGGGGTGGAACTCAAGAAATTGCATTTCTAAGTTCCCAGGTGGTGCTGATGCTGCTGGACCACACCTTAAAACCACTGCGCTTTGATAAGATGCTCATCATCACTAATCACTAGAGAAATGCAAATCAAAACTACAATAAGGTATCACTTCACACTGGTCAGAATGACCATCATTTAAAAGTCTACAAATAACAAATGTTGGAGAGGGTGTGGAGAAAAGGAAACCCTACTACATTGTTGGTGGGAATGTAAGTTGGTGCAGCCACTATGGAAAACAGTATGGAGGTTCCTCAAAAAACTAAAAATAGAATTACCATATGACCCAGCAATCCCACTCCTGGGCATATACCTGACAAAACTGTAATTCAAAAAGATACATGCACCCCTAGGTTGATAGCAGCACTAATCACAATAGCCCAGACATGGAAACTACTTAAGATCCATCAACAGATGAATGGATAAAGATGTGGTACGTATACACAATGGAATATTAGCCTTAAGAAAAGAACAAAATAATGCTATTTGCAGCAACATGGATGGAACTAGGGATTATCATACTAAGTGAAGTAAGTCAGAAAAAGACAAATGCTATGATATCATTTATCTTTGGAGTCTAAACTATGACATAAATGAACCTATCTACGCAACAGAAACAGACTCACAGACATAAAGAACGTACTTGTTGTTGCCAAGGGCAGGGGTTGGGGGATGGACTGGGAGTTTGGGGTTAGTAGATGAAAACAATTACATATTGAATGAATAAACAAGGTCTTACTTTATAGCACAGGGAACTATATTCAGTATCCTGAGAAAAACCATAATGGAAAAGAATATAAAAAAGAATGTATATATGTATAACTGAATCGCTTTGCTGTAGAGCAGAAATTAACAGAACATTGTAAATCAACTATACTTCAATTAAAAAAAATGCTGTTCTATGTCTTCCACTAATGGGGTTGAGGTGGGATAGGGAAAACAGCAGAAAAGACAAGGGCAGTAAAGAAAGAATCAGTCTAAATCTTCTTCCTGAAACAGAAGAATGGAAAGGAAAAGAGAAAAGAGGAGTAAAGTAAAACAATGTAAAAAGCAACCAAACATTCCCTTTCCAACAAAGTACACTTTATGAAAATGATATTATTTATCCTCTTGTGATTAGCCTAAAGAAGTGAGATGGACTCTCCACTCAAAATTTCATTTGCAAGTTGCATACACACCCAGAGGGTATGAAAAGGTTTGTTACATAACCAGGCTTTCTTGGGAGAGCTCAGCTGACTTCCAGGTTGATCCCAAAATGGCTTGAGAAAAAAAAAAAAAATCAAGGAAGGGCTACTGGCTTGGGGTTTTATAGTGGTGAGGAAGTGGGCTGGGATAAATTCACATGTGCAAACTCATATCGTATAGTTTGAACTTCCCACTGATGCCAAAAGAGAGCACACTGAGGCTTTCTTATCAGCTTGCCCAGATATGGTACAGCAGGGAAGGAGAAGTGACAGGCTTGAAACCTGTCAAGAGTTAAACATCAAAACTGGAGTCAGATTCTTTATTACAATTAACTGCTGAAGATTTACTGATAAATGAAATATGTCATGTTTAATTTAATTAAATTTGAATTTGTTTACAAAAGCATTATGGCACTCTATGACCCCTGTAGCCTGAGGCCAATAAATTATTTTTTTATGAATCTAACATTGTGCATTTTAACAAGTGAAATGAGTGCCTTGGTCACTATCAAGAAAGTCTGGGACTTCCTAAAGGAGATAATATATGAGAAATATAGATAAGTTTTATTTTGCTCATAATTAAACATAATTAAAGAGAAATACATATATACATACATATGAAATATATATGAGTCTGGAATGAAACGTTTAACCCAATGCCACTTTAAAGTGGACTCTCATCTCATATTCTTGTTTCTAAATGTTTGAAAATTTTGTCTTGGGTTGGTTAATCTGTAACAGATGCTCCGTACAACTCAGCAAATGCAGCACAAAGTAGCACAGCAAAAAGCACACGCTTTTCAGCATGCAGCATCTCAAAGTACATGCTGACCAGCAGGCAGCAAAGCCAGACCAACAAGCCAAGGCAAGAGAAGAAAGACCCATGGTGAAGGTTTGTCATCACACAGACACTCTGCTCACAATGTCCATTGTTGTGGCCATCCCATGAACATGGGATGGGTCCCTCCATCCAGTTTGGTTTAGAATGTAGGGATTGATAAAGCCACATGCACAACAAGAGGGTATGAAAAGATTTATTACTCATACACTGAGGCTTTCTGGGCAAAGCAGAGTGTGTTCCCAGGCTGGTACAAAAATGGCTTGAGAGAGAAAGAGTAAGGAGGAGCAGCTGGCTTAGAGTTTTATGGTGGTTAGGGGTTGGGGCTGGAATAAGGGTTTCCCACAAGTATGGGTTGAGCTTATGTGGTATAAACGTCCTTATGGTGCCAAAGCAGGAAACAGCTAGGCTTTACTTTGTCCAGATCTGGATGGAGGAAGTGGAAGTTGAATCTTGAAAGTTATTAGCAATCAAATATCAAAAGTGGACACCTTATTTCACTCTTTTCTTGTCTCTTCAATTCTCTTACCATGTTTTATATTATTTTGTTGGGTGGAGCAGGATAAAGGAAACTTCAGCCCGCTCAAATTACTGATTGAAAAAGAAAATAGAAGAATTAGAAAGGAAGAGGAGAGAGGACTTATATTGATTTTGAGTCTTCTTTTTGGAATTTTTTTTGTGGTAAATATTATTTTGCTCATAATTAAACATAATTAAAGAGAATGAGTGACTGTAAGTGATTTTCCCATTGTCACAGTTGTAAAAGAGTAGAAATGGGTTAGAGACAGGCTTTGTGCCTGTGTCTAACCACAGATCACTTTTTCCCCCATTACTCCATGATATCTTTCAGTTCAGATTTGGTTTTTTTTTTGTTTTTCTTTTTGTTTTTCCCAATGTGGTTTCTCAAATATATAAAAAAACAAAAGTTACAAAAATCAAATGAAAAACTGAATACAGTTTGCATGTTAGAGCCAATTTTTGTGTGTAGTCTGTCTACGTGTCAAAGTATCCATGTACCTAGCTAGCTAGCTATCCTCCATCTGTATTTTCAAAGAATCTTAAAGGTTAGCATTTTTGGATTCAGTTTTCAAAGGTTAATGGTATTTCACTGGTGCCTTAGGAAAGGAGAAACTGGCATTTCATTAAATAAACTTTTATCACTTGAAAATTATCTGCATATATTCTCATTAGATTTTTTTTCTTGGGGACTGAATAACTTACTTCGTTAGACTGTATAGCTCCTTTAATATAATCACACTAAAATGCATTTTCTGTCACAGTGGAGGAGAAAGTTGGAGGTAAATTTTAGTACTAGTTATTCTACTTTTCTAATTTCTTTGGTAAGGACCCTGCATGTTGTGACTTTAAATATATTATAGGGTTTTTGTTAATTATTTCTTATATTCTAGCTATTTAAGTTGTCAAACTAAGACAAATTTGCAAAAATTCTATTTGACTTAGCATAACAAGAGTTATCGGTTTATATTTCTTCAACATCACAATTTCTACTCTTTTCTCATATAACTACAGCTTCAAAAACCAACATCAAATACTCACCTAAACAAGTACACTTATGGCTTAGTATATGTTTCAGAAATGGTGAACAGACACTGCAACTGAAAAATCTAAGAACTAAATATGTCTGTCCTTCTCCCTAGCCTTGAATATTATCCTCTTCGTAATATTCAAGAGAATGGGACCCTAGAAGAATACAAATCATGAGCTTAAAAATGTCTCCTTCACTAGTCTCCACAGTATTCATATTCACACAGAGAGATGGGAGATGACAGAGGCAGGAAAATATCTTTGCTAAGTGCTCAAATTATTCACGTAGTCACTGTAGAGACTGGCAGCAGTTGCATTCTATAATTTTAGTTGCTAGTTATAACATCTTTATTCATTCAACAAATATTCATGAAAATTATATCTAGAATAACTTGAAGTTTAGAAATGAAATAAAAGATAGTTCTCAGGGTCTTCCAGTTCAGATGGTAAGGTGAAAAGTATAATGTAGTATGGTAATTCTAAAATGTATCAAAAGCATTGTGAATTAAATGTGTGGAGTGGGAACAATGAAATGCTTCTTAGAAGGGGGAAGAATTTTTATTAGTTATGAAAGATGAGTAGGAGTCCGTTATTTAAGGAGGTGTTTAAGTAGTGGGAAGAACTGAATGTGTATTTGCAAAGGTGTTAGAGTGAAAGAGAATATTCCACATTTGATGAACCTCTGGTAGTTTGACTTTCATAGGCACCTTAGCTCTGGGAAGGGAATGGGTTGGAAATGAGACTGAAGAGATAGGCATGGTAAAATTATAAAGAGCTGTAAATATGATTCTAAGGAATTTGAACTGTATCTTATATTTACGGTGAACTTAATGACTGACATTTAATAGGAGAATGTGTCCAATGCCATGTATTATTCAAATTCAGTCTGAAAGCAGAGTGGAATATAAGAGAAACATTAGATCTTTGTGGAAACAGAAAGGCCAATTAAAAGGCAAAAGATATCACATAGATAAAAAAAATTTGAAGGGCCTGAGATATGGCAGTAGCTGAGAGAATCTGGCCAAGGGAGTAGACTTAGGAGATAATAAGGACATAGAGTTACCATAATTTGGCAATGAATTAGATTTGGAAGAAGCAGAGGTTGAAATAAAAGGAGTCTGTTATTTGTCAAGGTTTGTGGTTAACTCTATGATAGTGTATTTCACTGTTATGGAAAATATTGAAAAAAAGGAAGCATAAGAGCAAAGTTGAGAAGTATTGTTTTGTAAATGGTGAGTTGAGAGTGGCTTAGGATATCCAAACAGAAGTGCTCCAGATGCAGTTGGATATGCAGGGCATCTGACTGTGCTCAGACTCAAGTAGAGCTGGAACAGTTCCCTTGATGTATCCAGGGGAAGTGATGAGCACATTCTATATGATTGAGTTGGACTAAGTTCTCCTTCCCACTATTTAGGAATTTCTATCCCTTGTTTGCATAAAAGAAGAGGGCTTCCATTCCTAAAAAGGACTTGGAAACCCAACTTCTGCCTTGTGTTCCAAGTTAGTAAACCAGGACAGATGAGTCCAAGAACAGGGCTGAGCAATGAGATTCCTGCAAAACATTTCCTCATTTGGAGGTGATGGACTAGTTGGGTGAACTAGTATACAATGGATAAAGATAAAAAGACAACATTGGTTGTAGCCTGTCATATCACTGATATGAATCATGAACTTATACGTGGCACATGAATCAACACATGGAATACATTAAACTATACATAGAATAAAATTGCATAGATCTACACACACACATATATACACAAAAACATGAATGCAGATTTTTAAATGTTTAAAACTGAATAGGTCTAAAGCCTTGTTAATGGTAATGTTTAATTTCTTGATTTTGATGTTGTACTACATCTGTATGAAGTGTCACCATTGGGAGAAACTGGATGAAGGATATATGAGAATCTTTAAACTATTTTTGTAACTTTCTTTAACTCTACAATTATTTCAAAGAATAAAACCAGCATGAGCTAATTTTGCTGTCTGCTGAACAAAAGAGGTTATCCTTATTTCAGATATATGAGTTTTGAGATGGTCATTATTTACACCATTTCCAGTCACATTTGAATAAGTTAAGAGGGAAGCAATCTACCTAATAATAAGGCTGCTTTAATTTCTTTATATAATCTTAGTACATCTGTTGTATAAACTTAAGAAAGTCACTTAATCTTTCTGTTCCTTATTCCCCATAAGTAATGGAAATAATGGTTGCTAATGGTTGTAAAGAGGACAAAATGAGTTAGCATAACAAAACACTTGGACCATGTTTCTAGAAGGTATTATCTTTATGATCAGTGTTTGCTAGTTGTTTCTAGCAAACTACCTTTCACATATTTAAAGAATATTTCCAATTACATTTACGGCAACTATTTTTTAAAATCATATCATTTAACTGCTTACTTCAGTATGCAGTACTAAGCAAAAATGTTTTAGTTACTTTTGTTGACATTAAAGCTCTTAATGTTTCTAAATTAATAGACATTCTTAGAATCACAGATCTCAAGGGTCCATCACAAAGAGCAATTTAATGAAGACAGTGTACTGCAGCAATACCTTAAGTATTTATTAGATGGTGATTCATCTATGTTTTGTGAGGGAGGTCAAATTTACCAAGAAGACATTGACCTTGCAGGAAGGTATAGAATTTGACCAAATCACACTGTTTTGTTTTTGTTTTTGTTTTTTTTGCGGTACGCGGGCCTCTCACTGCCGTGGCCTCTCCAGTTGCGGAGAACAGGCTCCGGACGCGCAGGCTCAGCGGCCATGGCTCACAGGCCCAGAAGCTCTGCGGCATGTGGGATCTTCCCGGATCGGGGCACGAACCCATGTCCCCTGCATCGGCAGGTGGACTCTCAACCACTGTGTCACCAGGGAAGCCCAACTCACACTGTTTTTAATTGATTCATCTTTTCCTAAAGTATACACATGGTAAATAATATTTGATTTATGATATTATTAACCAGTCAATAAGTAAAAGGATGAAAAATATAGTTAACGAAGTCTGAGTTAAAGAAGAGGAGGAGGAGGAGGAAGTGGGAGTGGATATAGAAGTAGAAGAGGAAGGGGAAAGGTGGAGGAAGGAGAAAAAAGAAGGATGGCTTTCATGATTGACTTACCAGAAGGAAATGTGTTCTAAAGCACAACTGGCCAACCTGACCAGCATTCATAAAACATAATAAAAAAAAATTGTGAAATTGCTTTTGAAAATATTTGTACTTAATTCAAAATTAAGCAGACACATGATTTTATTACTTATTAATTCTATATAATCATTTCTATATTGATAATTTTAATAAAAAGGAAAGTCCTTACCCCGTTCACACTTGTTTTAAATTTCTACACATTACATTCTCAAGTGGACTGGAAGAGTGACCTTTCATCATCTATAATTTTTTCTCCCTACTATACTTTTGGTATCTCCTGAAAAAATTTCAGTCATTAATTATGTGTTTAGTTTCCAACAATTCTTTACAACAGTGCCGAACTGTCTTGATTATCGTGATAATAACTCTTGAAATCAGGTAATGCTCTTGCCACATTTTCCTTAGCCTTCTCATTGTATTAACTATTATAAATTTGATGCATTTCCATATGAATTTTAAAATCACTTTCACAGTTTCTATATTTAAAAAAGTCTGCTGCAGTTTTATCTGGATTGCATTGAATCTATAGATCAATTTGGAGAAAATTAACATCTTAACTGTATATGTCTTCCAACCCATTAATGAGGTGTTTTTCTCCATTTATTAAGATCTACTTTAATTTCTATGTAATCCTTCTTAGTTTTTAGTGCACAGGTCTTACATATCTTCTCAGATTTACCCTAATTATTTCATGTTTGATGTTATTGTAAATGATATTTAAATTTTTTTCAATTTATAGTTGTTTGTTTTTCATATAGAAATACAGTCATTAAACCCTGCATCCATTAGCAATTACCCTCACTTCCCCACTAACCTACTCTCTTTTCTCTATGTGTTTGCCTTCTTGACATTTCATATGAATAGATTCATAAAACTTGTGACCTTTTGTCTGTGGCTTCTTTCACTTAGCATGATGCTTTTCAAGGTTCACGCAAGTGGTCCTGTATCAACACCTATTCATATTTATGGCTGAATGATAGTCTATTATTTGGACACATCAAATTTTGTTTATACATTCATCCACTGATGAAGATTTTGGTTGTTTTCACTTTGGGCTGCTATGAAAATACTTCTATAAATATTCATTTATGAATTTTCATGTGAACATGTCTTTAATTCTCTTGGATATATAACTAGGAGAGAAATTGCTAAGTCATATAATAACTCTTCATTGAGGAACTGCTGAACTGTTTTCCAAAGTGGCTGCATCATTTTACATTCTGACCAGCAATGTATGAGGGTTTCATTTTATCCAAAATCTCACTAACACTTGTCATCATCACTTTTTGATTATAGCCACTTTACTGGGTATGAAGTAGTATATCATTGTAGTTTTTATTTACATTTCTCTAATTAATAACACTCGAGCATCTTTTCATGAGCTTACTTGCCATTTGCATATTTTCTTTGGAGAAATATCTATTCAAATCCTTTGCTCATTAATTATATTTCTTTGTCTTTTTAATGTTGAGTTATCACAGTTGTTTATATATTTTGGATACTAAGCCTTTATGAGATATATGATTTGAAAATATTTTCTCCAATTCTCTGGACTTTCTTTTCACTTTCTTGATACTAACCTTTGAGGCACATACATTTTTAATTTTGATGAAGTAGAATTTATCTGTTTCTTTTGGATGTGTGTACTTTAGGTGTCATGTCTAAGAAACCACTGCCTAATTCAAGTTCACAAAAATTTACATCTACATTTTCCTTAAAAAGTTTTATAGTTTTAGCTTTTACATCTAGGTCTTTAAGGGCATTTTGAGCTAATTTTTGCATATGGTGTGAGGTAAATTTTCAACTTCATTATTTTGCACATAGATATCTAGTGGTCCCAGCACCATTCCTTGAAAAAAATATTCTTTCCCCATTGAAATGGTCTTGGCACTCTTATCAAAAATCAATTGATGATAAATATAATAACTTATTCCTGGACTTTCCATATGATTCTATTGATCTGTATATCTATCATTGAGTCACTACCACACGGTCTTGACTAGTGCAGCTTTGTAGTAAGTTTTGAAATTGGAAAGTATGAGCCTTACAATTTTGTTCTTTATTTTCAAGATTGTTTTGGCTGTTCTGGGTCCCTTGCATTTCCATATGAATTTTAAAATCAGTTTGTCAGTTTCTACAACAACAACAACAAAAACTTAGATGGAATTTTGATAGAAATTGGGTGGAATCTATAGAACAACTTGGGAAATACTGCTGTATCTTAACAATATTAATTTTTCCCATCTGTGAACATGTGATTTCTTTCTATTTATTTAGGTCTTCTTTAATTACTTTTATTGACATTTTGTAGTTTTTACTGTACAAGTCTTGAATCTCTCTTGCTAAATATATTCCTAAACATTTAATGCCTTTTTGATGTTGTTATAAGTGGAATTGATTTCTTAATTTTACTTTTAGATTATTCATTGCCAGTGTATAGAGATACAGTTGATTTTTATATATTGATTTTGTGTCCTGCAACCTTACTGAATTTGTCCGTAAGTTCTAATGATTTAGATGTGCATGTGTGTGTACACGTTCCTCAGGATTCTATATAGGCAAGTTCATGTCATCTGCAAATAGAGACAGTTTTACTTCTTCCTTTCCTATTTGGATGTCTTTTATTTCTTTTTATAGCCTAATTGCCTTAGCTAGGACTTCCAGTACAAAGTTGTATAGAAGTGGTTAGAGAAGTTATCTTTGATTTGCTTTTGATCTTAGAAGAAAAGTTTTCATTCTTTTACCATTCAATGTGTTGTCAGTTGTGGGTATTTTGTAGATGTCCTTTTTCAGATCGAGAAGGTGCCTTATCCCTAGTGTGTTATCATGAAAGTGTGCTGGATTTTGCCAAGTGCTGTTTCTGCATCTACTGAGATGATCCACGGGTTGTCCTTTACTCTGTTGATACGCTGTATTAGCAATACATTGATTTTCATGTGATTTTCATTAGTCTTGTATCCTACAACATTGCTAGATACACTTGTCAGTCCTAGTAACTATTTCTTTAGACTTTCTATAAAAAGGTTTAGTCATCTGTGAATAAAGGAAGTTATACTTCAACTCTTCAATCTAGAAGTTTTTTTAAAAAATTCATTTGACTTGCTTTATTGCATGGCTGTCAACACTATTGCATTGTGTTGACAGTGGATATCTTTGCCTTATTCATGCATTAGGAAGAAGCATTCAATCTGTAAGCATTAAGCATGATGTAAGTTTTACGTATAGATGCTCTTTATCAAGTTGAATGAATTACTTCTACTTACAGTTTGCAGAGAGGATTTTTTAAAATCGGAATGAACGTTGAATTGTGTCAGATAATAGGTTCTATATCCATGAAGATGATCATATGACCTTTATTTTTTAATTTGTTAATATGATGAATTATATTGATTGATCTTCAAATATTTACATTCCTGAGGTAAACCCTACTGAATTATGATGTGTTACCATTTTTATTTAATGTTGGATTTGATTTGTTAAATTTTTGTTGAAAAATTTTACACTTATACACATGATAGATACTCATCTATAGTTTACTTTTCTTGTAATGTCTTTATTTGGTTTTGGTATCAAGATAATGCAGACTCCATAGAATAAGCTGTGAAAAAGTAGTCCTCCCTTTTCAATTTTCTGGAAGAACTTATGTAACACTTTGTATTATTTCTCCCTTAAGATTTGTTTGAATTCACCAATAGAGCCATGTGGTCTGGTGGTTTCATTACAGAAAACTTTTTAACTATAAATTCAGTTTTTAAAAAAAGATCAATATAGAACTGTTGAGGTTATCTTGGTTTTTCTTTAGAGAGTTTCAGTTCATCTCTTTCAAGGAATTTGTCCATTTAACCTAAGTTGTTAAATTTATTGGCTAAATTTGCTTTATTCCATTATTATATGTAGAATGTCTATGGATGCCAGACTTCTGATTCCTTATACTGGAAGTTTGTACCTTCTTTCTTCTTTCCTAATCAGTCTGGCTAGAGATTATTCAATTTTACTAATCTTCTCAAAAAATGAGTTTTTGGTTTCAATGATTTTCTCTATTTTTTCTGTTTTATTGATTTCCACTCTGATATTTATCATTTCTATGCTTTTGCTTATGTTGGATTCAATGAGCTCTCCTTTTCCTAGTTTTTTTGTTTATTTTTTTTGTTTGTATTTTGGGTTTTGTTTTTGAAGCTGACATTGATTTCAGAACTTTCTTCCTTTGAACAAATGATTTCATTTTCACTCAGTTCAAATTATTTTCTAATTTCCCTTTTTACATCTTACTTGATCTATGGGTTATTTAGAAGTGTGGTATTTGGTTTTCATAAATGTGGAGATTTTTCAGATAGTTTTTTGTTATTTTTACTTTAATTTCTTTATTATTAGAGAACATACTTTGTACTACTTAAGTCTTTTTAAAAGACTTGTTTATTATTTAGTGCATTTGTTAAAATCACTGGCTTTGAGCAGTTATTTTGTGATTTTCTTTCATGAAGTTTTCTTCATATTTTTTAATGTTGAGCCATTATTTCTTCAAGTAATCTTCCTCCACCTCACCTGAGTCTCTGCAGAATAACCTGTCCCACATTTCACTGATGCTGTATTCAGTTTGTCTTTTTAGTAGGTGTGTTTCATTTTGAATAGTTTTTACTGTTATGTATTCAAATTCACTAAAATTTTATTTTGCTATATATAATCCTCCTTTAATTCCATCCACAGCATTTTCACCTTAAATATTGAAATTTACATCTGCAGAGGGTTAATTTTAAAAAAATTAATAGGCTTTAATTTAGAGCAGTTTTAGGTTCACAGAAAAATTGAGAGGAAAGTACAGAGTCCTCATATACTTCTCCTCCACACCCAACATTGTCTCCTTCACCATCGAATTCCATATCACTGTGGTACATCTGTTACAACTGATGAACCAACATTGACACACCATTACCTACCAAAGCCCATAGTTTACATTCAAGCTAACACAGTGTTGTCCATTCTGTGGGTTTGGACAAATGTAGAATGACACGTAGCCACCATTGTAGAACTATGTAGAATAGTTTCACTGCCCTAAAAATCCTCTGTTCTCTGCCTATTTATCCCTCTCTCCCCCTACACCTCTGACAGTCATTTGAAAGAAAATAAAATTTTCTTTTCTGAAAAATTCTTCAGATTAGCATATTCAGCAAGAAAACTCAGATCTTATCAGTTCGCAATAGTAATTCTATATGTGTACTACTACTTTCTGAAAATACAGCTTTGGAGATAGCAACACACCCCTGTAGCTAGCATAATATAAGACATATACTTATTTTCTGCAATAAATATCCCTTTAAAAAACAGAACATTGAAGCTATTCACTATGTGTCAGTTTAAATATGACTGAAAAACTGGAAGTATCATTAGTACAAATGAATATGAAAGAAATTGAAAAAATCACAACCATTACAGTTGATTTGTTACAAAGTACTATCAGTGTGACATTAGGGCCTAAGATGAACTAACATAATTGATGACAGTCAGCATTTATACATACTTATGTAATGATGTTTACGTGACTGTTTATGCAGCTCAATAGCATGCTATTAAAAACTTCAGAAGGGATTTCCCATGGAGTCATATGTAAAATCTACAGCCTCTGGGTGCTAAATTCTTTCTAAAGCATTCCTATATTGACTATATTTCATTTTAAAGTGATTAATTAACTCTAAGATTCTCCTGAATCAGTTAGTCTTTCTCACTTTCTATTTCATATCTTTTCAAATATTGCTAATTCTCACTAAAATTTTCTTACTTCCCCTTTAGTCTAGAGAATTCAGTTATCACTTTTACCAGAGAATCTTGCCTCTTCTGGTCCCAAACCCCACACCAGTTTATCAACGATGCTTCTCCTGTATGTCTCCATAGCCCCTTGGGCACATCCCACTCATAACACTTAATACACTAAATTGTGCTCACTTGTTCATGTATCTGTTTCTCTTACTAGAGCAGGAGCTTTAAGAGATCAAGGATGATTACACCTTTCTAATATATGCCTTCTGGAATATTCCCTTTGATACACACAGCTTCCCTATTTTTAGGTAATTGTTATCAGTCAAGGTGTAGTCGTCAAATACTTTGAAAATAATATATACACTAGATGTGACTAAGTATGTGTATGTGTGTATGTGTGTGTGTATACTGAGTGTAGGCGAGACTGTAATAATAAATCTCAAAAATCTCCCCAAAGCTCATGCAACTCAATAACAAAAAAATACATAATAATAAACAAACAAATTGAAAAATGGGCAGAAAACCTAAATAGACATTTCTCCAAAAAAGACATACAGATGGTCAACAGGCACATGAAGAGATGCTCAACATCCCTAATTATCAGAGAAATGCAAATCAAAACTACAATGAGGTATCACCTCACACCAGTCAGAATGGCCGTCATCAAAAAATCTACAAACAGTAAATGCTGGAGAGGGTGTGGAGAAAAGGGAATCCTCCTACACTGTTGGAGGGAACGTAAATTGGTGCAGGCGCTGTGGAGAACAGTATGGAGGTTCCTTAAAAAATTAAAAATAGAGTTACCACATGAAACAGCAATCCCAATCCTGGGCATATACCTGGAGAAAACTCTAATTTGAAAAGATACACGTGCCCTGATGTTCACAGCGGCACTATTACAATACCTAAGATATGGAAGTAACTTAAATATTGATCTACAGATGAACTGATAAAGAAGATGTGTTATATATATATATATATATATATATATATATATAATGGAATATTACTCAGCCATAAAAAGAATGAAATAATGCCATTTGCAGCAACATGGATGGACCAATAGATTATCATACTAAGTAAATCAGACACAGAAGGACAAATATAATATGATACAATTTTTATGTGGAATCTAAAAAAAATGAAACAAATGAACTTATTTACAAAACAGAAACAGACTCACAAACATAGAAAACAAACTTATGGTAACAAAGGTGAAAGGGAGGGAGGAGGGATAAATTAGGAGTTTGGGATTAGCAGATACAAACTACTATATATAAAATAGATAAACAACAAGGTCCTACTGTATAGCACAGGGAAGTATATTTAATACCTTGTAATTAAACTATAGTGGAAAAGAAAAAAACTCCCCCCAAATATTTAAGGTAAAATGCCAATTTAACTGACCCACGCAAAACCACAAACTGTATAAAAAATGCAAATATATAGAAAATCTTACATCAACACAGAACCAAAAGTAAGCATGTAATCATCATCCCATAACTGTTAAGAAAAATTTAACTTATGTTGCAAAATTTACCACATTAAGAAAGATATCGAAGTCCAGTTCAAAACTTGAGAAATGCATGCCACATAGCTGAGGGAATCTGAGTAGGTACTTAAATTTTGTGCCCATTAAAAGAATATTTATAGCTGCATTATATACAACAGCCTTAAATTAGAACAATCCATATGACAACCAGCAGTATGATGGATAAAAAGTATTTAAATAATGGAATGAATTAAATTATTGCTACACATAATGACATGAGTCATTTCAAAAAATAATGTTGAATAAAAGAAGTCATGAACACAAAAATATGTAAATAATTTCATTTACATTTGTGAAAGCTGATTTCCTAACTTAGATGGGTTTTCTTTTTTTTTGGAAATTAGATAAGAAAATTTATTTGCAAATGTGGTCTCCATTATGTTGCAGAGTTGAAAATTTCTGGTACAGGAGGTAGAAAACAGCCAAAGACAAATGTCACTTACTTGAAAACTTTACTTAGTTGTGCTCAAAGTATTCCCCCAAATGCAGTCAATCTTAAGCAGGATAGCATTCTTATACTAACCTATATCTTATACTGTTTTGACCATTTACTGTTTTGACATTATTTTTATTAAAAAATACTTTTTTGAAGGAAAGTATTTTTTTCCTAAAAGTAATTTCTACTCTATGTATTTCTTAATCTAAATACAAATGTTTGACAATTAATTCAACATATTTTTGATATGTAGACTTCTTCGGATCCATGTTATTCCTATAAATGAAATCATGAACCATTTTATATTACCACATAGCAAGCTTTTGTTTTATTGTTTAACATTTTAGAAATTTGTTTATAACTTCATTTTATGGTTAATTAAGAATATGAGGTGTACATAACATACAAAGATAGGCAATTTATTATTAATACCCTGTCATATTTTACAACCTCCATAACGAGTTATAATAAATAATTGCCTGTTACGTCAGGGATACCAAAAAAAGTTATCAATTTATTTCTCTGAACATATACAATAATATGACACTAAGTGGTCTCATTGGCCTTTGTTTTAGTAATAATGTTTCTGAAACAGTTTTAGAAGAGCTTAAAACTATGCATGTTTTACAATAACAATGCCTTATGAAAAAGTAATTCTTATTAGGTATACTCTTAAAGTTCTTGCTCTGCTTGGTGATTCTGCTATGGCTATTCACTTAAGATGTTTCCTGAGCTCTTTATTATGTTTTCTTATGACATAAAAATCAAAATAAAAATACATGTTGCTATAATAGCGTATGGCAAGACATTTTTCCCAGGCAGTTTGAACCATTTCTAAATGCCATTATGTGGTTAAGCAGTGAGGCACAACAAGTTATACTACATTGTGAAGTTCTATAATAGGTGTGGAAATTGCTTCTCAGCATCACACCCAGGCGTATCTTTGAGATTTTACATGACAATTTCACAGGGTTATAAAAAAAATAAATGAAGTCATTAAAAAACATTTTTCTTACGTAAATTTTAAAGCTTTCAATCACCCCGTGTGCAGTCATTAAAGTCTAATGCCTTTTCCTGGTAAAATATTTCATATAGATTTTTTAGCTTCCTTTACTGGTAACTCAAAATTTGTTAAATTTGACTTATTTAAATTTTGTCCCTATCTTGAAAAATAATGGAAGCTATTACCTTCAACTCAATTTCCGAAGTGACAGTTTATCAATCACAGTGATAAGTGCTAGGGCTTCTTCATAACTTATTTGACTCCCTGACTTTTCCATCTTTCCTCAACCCTCAGACTGCCTCCAATACTTTGTGGAATCTTCTATCTCAGATGAGAGTGAGAATGCCCTCCCCGGGGAGTGACTGGAGGTTTAGGAAACAGAGGAGTATTCTTGTGGTAAGAGAGCCCAAGGGTATGCAAAATTGAGGACTTTAGTCCCTCTGTTCAGTTATTGTATATAAGAGCACCAGAATCAAATATTTTAATTTACTCTTTGGTTACACAAAGTAACTCATAAGGTTATTGCTTATTTATGAAATGGCAAGAAGCTATGTCCACATTCATAAAGTTTTTCTAAATCAACTAGAAGTTAGAGCAACAAAAGCTCTTGGATTGATTCCAGGAGTCCTCGCAGATACCAAAACCCTCAGACGCTCAAATCCCTTGTCTAAAATGGCACATAGTGCAGTGAATAAAGTGGGCTCTCCATATCGGCAGATGCCAAACTCGCAGACAGGGAGGGCAAACTGTATTTGTTCCTGGAGAAACGGACCTTGAGGCAAGTGTATTCAAGGGCAGAGAGATTATTTAAAAGGGCAAAGGGCAATGGTAGGAGAGATTTGAAACAGACAAGGAAATTCAGCCAACAAAGTGTGTGCTATCAAGCCAGTACCACAGTAGTCAAATGGAGCTTAACTCCATGGTGAAACTCTTGGAAACAATCTAAAACACACACGTTAGAATTATCCTGAACCAAAGTAAGGGAGCTAGAGGTTAATATAGCAATTCTAGAGAGCACTGGGTGATGGTACTGGACTGAGAAAATGGGTATTAATTCCACAGCACTTCCAGACTCCCAAGAGCATGTGAGCTGAGTAACCATCCATAACTGGAGAAAAAAAAGCACTAAGGCACAAAGACACAGACAGTAGCAGTTGAAAGTTCAGTGGAGCATAAGGCAAAGTCCAAGGAATGTGAATGGGCATCTCCTGTATCTATTAAATCCACAAAACATTGCAATATTTCTGCTAACTTCATTATATTTCCAGGTTTTCTATTATTTACAATTGGACAATCATGTTCTCTACAGTTTCACTAAGAAACTGAAAATGTTTATCAGTAAAGATTAGAAGACAGAACATAAATCTTCATGTAAAAGGAATAGATATACTTATAACCCTCTTTGTTCACTGTTGGTTATCATCTATGCATTCTCCAGTGCATCCTTTCATGACTTCATACAAATTATGGGGCCCACTTCCATTTAAATGATGAGGACCCTTAAATTCAACCACATCCTGGATATCTCTCTTGAGCTGGAAGCATTTGCCCAACTATTTTTTGTAGGTCTCATTTTAAGTAATAATGTTCTAATAAATTAGCTAGCATTGATCAGGTACGTACTTTGTGCTAAGTATTATATTATGCAATAAGCTTTGTTATGGATTATCTTAATCTTCAAAGCAATGTTAGAAGCAGATACTATTTCTATTAGAATTTAAAACATGGGGAAATAGGCTTTGAGAGTTTAATTAGCTTTGACATTAGCTAGTGGGTGGTAGATTATGAATTTGAATCAATATTCTGATTCTGAAGCCCCTGTATCAAAGTTTAACTAGGGAAATAGAACCAGTAGGTGATGTATAAGAGATTTATTGTTTGTGCAATTATGAGGGCTAGCTGGACAAGTATGAAATTTGTCAGGCAGGCTGTCCAGAAGCAGGCTATAATTCTTGGGCACGAGCTGAAGCTGTTGTCCACAGGTGGAATTTAACTTCAGAAAAACTTCAACTTTTTTCATAAGGCATTGCTCCTGATTATATCAGACCCACACAGATTTTGTTCAATAATCTCCTTTATTTAAAGTCAACTGATTATGGAGCTCCCTCTGGCAAGAGCACCAGAATCACAACTAACTACTGAACAATCACTGACAGGAAGACACTGGAACACACCAAAAAAATATTCCACATCCAAAGACAAAGCACAAGCTGCAATGAGATTGACTTGAACAGGACTGGGGGAAACAGAGACTCCACTCTTGGAGGGCAGTAGTGTGCACATCAGGACACAGGGGACACAGGGGAAGGAGCAGTGATCCCGTAGGAGAATGAACCAGACCTACTTGCTAGCATTGGAGGGTCTCCTTCGGAGGCGGGGGATGGCTGTGACACACTGCCAGGAAAAGGACACTGGCAGCAGAAGTTCTGGGAAGTTTCCATTGGTGTGAGCCCACCCACAGTCCACCATCAGCCCCACCAAAGAGCCTGTAGACTCCAGTGCTGGGTCACCTCAGGCCAATCAACCAACAGGGAGGGAACTCAGCCCCACCCATCAGCAGGCAAGCAGATTAAAGTTTCACTGAGCTCAGTGCAGCAGAGCAACACCCAGCTATACCCACCACCAGTCCCTCCCATCAGGAAGCTTGCACAAGCCTCTCAGATAGGCTCATAAACCAGAGGGCAGACAGCAAAAGCAAGAAGAGCTACAATGCTGCAGCCTGTGGATCGAAAAACACATTCATGGAAAGGTACACAAAATGAAAAGGCAGAGGTCTATGAACCAGATGAAGGAAAAAGATAAAACCCCAGAAAAACTACTAAATGAAGTGGAGATAGGCAACCTTCCAGAAAAAGAATTCAGAATAATGATAGTGAAGATGATCCAGGACTTTGGAAAAAGTATGAAGGCAAAGATCGAGAACATGCAAGAAATGATTAACAAAGACCTAGAAGAATTAAAGAAACAACACCTAGAACAATTAAAGAGCAAACAAACAGAGAGGAACAATACAATAACTAAAATGAAAAATACCCTTGAAGGAATCAATAACAGAATAACTGAGGCAGAAGAACGGATAAGTGACCTGGAAGACAGAATGGTGGCATTCACTGTGGTGGAACAGAATAAAGAAAAAAGAATGAAAATAAATGAAGACAGCCTAAGAGACTTCTGGGACAACAACAAATACACCATCATTCTCATTATAGGGGTCCCAGAGGAGAAGAGAGAGAGAAAGGACCCCAGAAAATATTTGAAGAGATTATAGTTGAAAACTTCCCTAACATGGGAAGGGAAATAGCCACCCAAGTCCAGGAAGTGCAGAGAGTCCCAGTCAGGATAAAACCAAGCAGAAACATGCCAAGACAAATAGTAATCAAATGGACAAAAATTAAAGACAAAGAAAAGTTATTGAAAGCAAGAAGGGAAAAACGACAAATAACATACAAGGGAACTCCCATAAGGTTAAAAGATGATTTCTCAGTACAAAGTCTACAAACCAGAAGGGAGTGGCACAATATATTTAAAGTGATGAAAGGGAAGAAGCTACAGCCAAGATTACTCTACCTGGCAAAGATCACATTCAGATTCGACGGAGAAATCAAGCTTTACAGACAAGCAAAAACTAAGAGAATTCAGCACAAGCAAACCAGCTCTACAACAAATGCTAAAGTAACTTCTCTAAATGGGAAACAAAAGAGAAGAAAAGGATCTACAAAAACAAACCCAAAACAATTAAGAAAACTGTAATAGGAACATACATATCAATAAATACCTTAAATGTGAATGGATTAAATGCTCCAACCAAAAGACACAGACTTACTGAATAGATACAAAAACAAGACCCATATATATGCTGTCTACAAGAAACACACTTCAGACCTAGGGACACATACAGACTGAAAGTGAGCGGATGGAAAAAGATATTCCATGCAAATGGAAATCAAAAGAAAGCAGGAGTAGCAATATTCGTATCAGATAAAATAGACTTTAAAATAAAGCATGTTACAAGAGACAAGGAAGGAAACTACATAACGATCAAGGGATCAATCCACAAATAAGATATAACAATTATAATTATATATGCACCAAACATAGGAACACCTCAATACATAAGGAAAATGCTAACAGCTATAAAATAGGAAATCAAAAGTAACATAATAACAGTGGAGGACTTTAACACATCACTTACACCTATGGACAGATCATCCAGAAAGAAAATTAATAAGAAAACACAAGCTTTAAATGACACAATACACCAGATAGATTTAACTGATACTTATAGGACATTCCATACAAAAACAGCAGATTACACTTTCTTCTCAAGTGCACACAGCACATTCTCCAGGATAGATCACATCCTAGGTCACAAATCAAACCTCAGTAAATTTAAGAAAATTGAAATCATATCAAGCATCTTTCCCAACCACAACGCTATGAGATTAGAAAACAATTACAGTTAAAAAAACGTAAAAAACACAAACACATGGAGGCTAAACAATATGTTACTAAATAACCAAGAGGTCATTGAAGAAATCAAAGAGGTAATCAAAAAATACCTAGAGACAAATGACAACGAAAACATGGTGATCCAAAACCTATGGGATGCAGCAACAGCAGTTCTAAGAGAGAAGTCTATAGCAATACAATCCTACCTTAAGAAACAAGAAAATTTCAAATAAACAATCTAACCTTACACCTAAAGGAACTAGAGAAAGAAGAATAAACAAAACCCAAAGTTAGTACAAGGAAAGAGATTATAAAGATTAGAGCAGAAATAAGTGAAATAGCAACAAAGAAAACAAAAGTAAAGTTCAATAAAACTAAAAGCTGGTTCTTTGAGAAGATAAACAGAATTGATAAACCATTAGCCAGACTCATCAAGAAAAAGAGGGAGAGGACGCAAATCAATAAAATTAGAAATGAAAAAAGAGAAGTTACAACGGACACCACAGAAATATAAAGCATCATCAGAGACTACTACAAGCAAGCCTATGCCAATAAAATGGACAACCTGGAAGAAATGGACAAATTTTTAGAAAGGTATAACCTTCCAACACTGAACCAGGAAGAAATAGAAAATATAAACAGAACAATCACAAGTAATGAAATTGAAACTGTGACTAAAAATCTTCCAACAAAAAAAGTCCAGGACCAGATGACTTCACAGGTGAATTCTATCAATCATTTAGAGAAGAGCTAACATTCATCCTTCTCAAACTCTTCCAAAAAATTGCAGAGGAAGGAACACTCCCTAACTCATTCTATAAGGCCACCATCATCCTGATACCAAAACCAGACACAGATACTACAAAAAGAGAAATTTACAGACCAATATCACTGATGAACATACATGAAAAAAGTCCTCAAACAAATAATAGCAAAAAATCCAACAATACACTAAAAGGAACATAACACCGTGATCAAGTGGGATTTATCCCAGGGATGCAAGGATTCTTCAATATATGCAAATCAATCAATGTGATATACCATATCAACAAACAAGAATAAAAAGCATATGATCATCTCAATAGATGCAGAAAAAGTTTTTGACAAAATTCAACACCCATTTATGATAAAAAAAAAATCTCCAGAAAGTAGGCATAGAGGGAATTTACCTCAGCATAATAAATACCATATATGAAATACCCACAGCCAACATTGTTCTCAATGGTGAAAAACTGAAACCATTTCCACTAAGATCAGGAACAAGACAAGGTTGCCCACTCTCACCACTAATATTCTACATAGTTTTGGAAGTCCTAGCCACAGCAATCAGAGAAGAAAAATAAATAAAAGGAATACAAATTGGAAAAGAATAAGTAAAACTGTCACTGTTTGCAGATGACATGATACTATACATAGAGAATCCTAAAGATGCTACCAGAAAACTACTAGAGCTAATCAATGAATTTGGTAAAGTTGCAGGATACAAAATTAATGCACAGAAATCCCTTGCATTCCTGTACACTAACAATGAAAGATCAGAAAGAGAAATTAAGGAAACAATTCCATTCACCACTGCAACAAAAAGAACAAAATATCTAGGAATTAAACCTACCTAAAGAGGTAAAAGACCTGTACTTAGAAAACTATAAGACACCTATGAAAGAAATCAAAGATGACACAAACAGATGGATAGATATACCATGTTCTTGGATTGGAAGAATCAATATTGTGAAAATGACTATACTACCCAAAGCAATCTACAGTTTCAATGCAATCCCTATCAAATTACCAAAGGCTTTTTTAAAGAAGTAGAAAAAAAAAATCTTAAAATTTGTATGGAGACACAAAAGACCCCAAATAGCCAAAGCAATCTTGTGGGAAAAAAATGGAGCTGGAGGAATCAGACTCCGTGATTTCAAACTATACTACACAGCTACAGTAATCAAGACAATATGGTACTGGCACAAAAACAGAAATATAGATCAATGGAACAGGATAGAAAGCCCAGAGATAAACCACCCACATATGGTCACCTTATCTTTGATAAAGGAGTCAAGGATATACAATGGAGAAAAGACAGCTTCTTCAATAAGTGGTGCTGGGAAAACTGGACAGCTACATATAAAAGAATGGAATTAGAGCAGTCCCAACCACCATACACAAAAATAAACTCAAAATGGATTAAAGACCTAAATGTAAGCTCAGACACTATAAAACTCTTAGAGAAAATCATAGGAAGAACACTCTTTGACATAAACCACCGCAAGATTTTTTTTGACCCACCTCCTAGAGTAATGGATATAAAAACAAAAATAAACAAATGGGACCTAATGAAACTTAAAAGCTTTTACACAGCAAAGGAAACTATAAACAAGATGAAAAGACAAGCTTCAGAATGGGAGAAAATATTTGCAAATGAATCAACGGACAAAGGATTAATCTGCAAAATATATAAACAGCTCATGCAGCTCAATATTAAAAAAACAAACCGCCCATTCCAAAAATGGGCAGAAGACCTAAATAGACATTTCCCCATAGAAGACATACAGATGGCCAAGAGGCACATGAAAAGCTGCTCAACATCACTAACAGAGAAATGAAAATCAAAACTACAATGAGGTATCACCTCACACCAGTTAGAATGGACATCATCAGAAAATCTACAAATAATAAGAGCTTGAGAGGGTGTGGAGAAAGGGGAACTCTCTTGCACCATTGATGGGAATATAAATTGATACAGCCTCTGCGGAGAACAGTATGGAGGTTCCTTAAAAAACTAAAAATAGAATTACCATATGACCCAGCAATCCCACCACTGGGCATATACCCAGGGAAAACCATAATTCAAAAAGACACATGCATCCCAATGTTCATTGCAGCAGTATTTATAATAACCAGGTCATGGAAGCAACCTAAATGCCCATTGACAGACGAATGGATAAAGAAGATGTGGTGCATATATCCAATGGGTATTACTCAGCCATAAAAAGGAACGAAACTGGGTCATTTGTAGAGACGTGGATGGATCTAGAGACTGTCATACAGAGTGAAGTAAGTCAGAAAGAGAAAAACAAATATAGTATATTAATGCATGTATGTGGAATCTAGAAAAATGGTACAGATGAACTGGGTTGCAAGGCAGAAATAGAGACACAGATGTAGAGAAGAAACGTATGGACAGCAACGGGAGAAAGTCGGAGTGGGGTGTGGTGGTGGGATGAATCTGGAGATTGGGATTGATATATATACACTAATATGGATAAAATAGATAACTAATAAGAACCTGCTGTAAAAAAAATAACTAAAAAAATTCAAAAAAAAAACACTAAAATTTCCAAAAAAAACTAAAGTCAACTGATTATGGACTTTAATCACATCTACAAAATACCTTCTCAGCAACACCTATATTAGGTGTTTGATCAAATAACTAGAGCCTAGCCAAATAGACATATAAAACTAATTATCACTGTGCTAACCATTAAACTGTATGACTTCATCTGAATAATCCACAACATCTCAAACTCAGCATGATTGCAATGTTTCCTAAAATAAATGCTCTTTTTCCTATCTAGATTTCCTACCAGCCTTATCTAGATTCTCCTATGGAAAAAGAAACGTCTTTGATTTCATCTACACATCTCTACATGATTTTAAAAATCATTTTTATGTTCAGTACCTAGCTAATGAACACATATGAAGTACTCAATAAATGCCTGTAGAGTAAATAAATACATTTACCCAGCACACATCTGTTTGGTTCAAAAACTATAATATCTTTATAAATATATTTTTGCAATCTATATATTTAAATGATATATCACTCCTTTCATCCATCCTTACACAGGCTCTATTTAAAAATAAAATAAAATAAAATTAGTTTTCCTTGTTTCTTTTTATGGGTATTTTAAATATTAAAATGTGAAACAAATATTAACATGTATCTACCATAGTCTGAAATTCTTTTTCCAAATTAGCCACTGAGGTTTGCATTTACTGAGCTTCTATTTAGTATCAAGGACAAGATGATAGATTTAAATGAACGTATTTTGATAAAATTGATTCAATATTATAAGGCTTTCATGAAGTCATTTTTATATTTCCTTTTATTCATTAAATGTCCATTGATTGAGCATTTTAAAACAGATTCACAAGGTGTAGAAATGATTATGAGATAAATTTTGCCATAAAGAAGTCAAGATTAATTTCAAATCGTCTAAGGAATCTTGTTGCATTTTACATGACAATTTTTAACCTATTATATATAGAGAAAATAATATGACAATTTAGGAAAGAAAAAAATGGATAGCGAGAAATATGTGTTTATATTGTAGTTTACATGGAATGATTCCTTTGGTCAAACTGAACAGACATGGAACAGAAAATTTCATGTTTTGAAAAACAACTGATCAAAAAGTTGAAAGTATGAATGTTATAACATGATACTATGACAATTTCACACATAGACACACACACACACACACAAATAAATCTCAGAATATTTTAAATTACAAAGAAATTTGTCAGTTCATATTTAAAACAAAAATCCTATCAAAGTAATGTGGGAATTGCCAAACTATTTCTTCCTGAATAATGAATGATTTTAAATTTTCAATGAAAAAAACCAAGGCAATTGAATGGTTACTGTCTATAAATTGTGTATTTTCAGCACAATTTATCTTAACTCACTGGGTAGAACCACAGTAACAGTGTGACACAATGAACTGAAGAGCTGATTCTGTGCAGTGGCTTGTTCCGAGTCCAGCAGGTTAAATGAAGAATAACTAATACTCCAGAAGAGATCAGGAATTTAATGGTACCCACCATCACACTTTTTAAACATTTTGCTATTTGGAACTAACAGAAAAGAGAGACAATAGTTGAAATTGTTTTAATAACTCAAAAGAAAATGTGCTCCTCCCATATTTCACTTTCTGAACAGGAACAAAAAACTTAAAATTAGAAATCAAGAAGTTACCAGGATAAGGATTGCCTATAAATAGGACTTATAAACCAGAACATATTTTTCTCTCAGAAATTTTAGCAGCTTTTAAAAAATAGACATATCTTTGTACTCCTACACCCATTTTATTAATTAGTTTTGTAAAACTGTTTGTAGGAATTCAGAAGATATGCATAGGGGATACTGTCCACTTCTTCAGGTAATTGCTGATGTGGCTCTCTAGTCCCTTAATCTTGGTTAGTGAAGGAGTATCGGGTTCAATTTCCCCACTATGACAAAGTCCTGATACAGTGTCAGTATTGCCTTTGCCCAAAGGATATCGCCAGCTACCATTTTCTTACTATTCACTGCTCATAGCTCTAGAGTTTCAGTTTAAGTCATATTGTGGGGGTAGGGAGTCTCAGAGTAGTCTTTTATTTCCTGAAAGTCTAGGTATAAAAAATGAGTAGAGTTGGCCCTCTGAATCTGTGCACTCCGCATCTGTGGATTCAACTAATCTTGGATCAAAAAAAAAATTCCAGAATGCTCCAAAAATCAAAACTTGAATTTGCCTTGCACCAGTAACTATTTACTACTATTTACATTGTGTTCACAACTATTTACATAGCATTTACATTGTATTAGGTATTATAAATAACCTAGAGAGGATTTAAAGTATATCGGAGGATTTGTGTGATTATATGAAAATACTACACCATTTTACATGAGGGATTTCAGCTTCCTCGGATTTTGATATCTGTAAGGACCTGGAAGCAATTCCCTGTGGATACCTAGGGATGACTGTAAATACTTTTTCAAGATTTAGTTGTTTTTCAGTGGGAAGACATTTTAGAAAATCTAATCTGCCATACAACTGGGGCAGAACATATTTTTAGGCTTTGAATGCTAAATATTTTATCTATATAAAACTTAAACTAATTAAAAATTAGACTAAAACAAAACAAATCTAACATGAATATTCAGCATGACTGATGTGAAAAACCGCCAACTATTTTTGACATCACAAACTAAGTTATTTGGGAGAATGAATGTGTTTATCAGGCAGTAGGAAACACAAAAAGGAAACGAATAGGTAAAAGTTAATACTCTCCACAGCATGACCACAGGGAACAGACCTTTTAGTTGACACTAATTTTGTAGCATATAGAACTAAAAGGGGCTTCTATGATTTAAAAAGTTACAGTACGTATTCTTATTTGACCCTTTTCTGAAAGACATCATTATGAAAATTCTGAAAATGATATTAAAATTAGGATTCTAAAAGCATGAAGTCATGTTCTCATTTTATGTATTGCCTTTTCAGTTATTTTGTTATTACTTGTCAAAATATTCTTTATGTAATTGGTTGAATTGCCATGCATTGCCTGAGAGTTTTGAATTTAATTTTAAGACCTGAAGCCCTAAAACTCCTAGAAGAAAACAGGTAATGTCACCGTAACTCACTCAACTGCTTAAACCAGGCATTGTAAACTATGACCCTTTAAAAAAATGTTTGAGGACCTCCGGCTTAAACTAATCTTCAGTTTTCTCTCTCATTCATCTTATATGTTTAGTCAATTGCTAATTTCCATTGAAACTTCCAGTTATATAACATACATCCATCAAATTTGTTTTTCCTCTATCCGCACTCCCACTATTGTTCCATAATTCCTCCTCTTGATTGCTGTAAACTTCCCTAAATGTTTTTTGGCTTCTATCCATTTGCTCCTATTCTTTTTTTTTTTTTTTTTGGTTTTTTTTTGCGGTACGTGGGCCTCTCACTGTTGTGGCCTCTCCCGTTGTGGAGCACAGGCTCAGGACGTGCAAGCTCAGCGGCCATGGCCCACAGGCCTAGCCGCTCCGCGGCATGTGGGATCTTCCCGGACCAGGGCACGAACCTGCGTCCCCTGCATCGGCAGGCGGACTCTCAACCACTGCGCCACCAGGGAAGCCCCATTCTCTCCTATTCTTGATTCCAGCTGCTGCACTGATATTTCCAAATGCAAACAAAATTATGGCTGCTTAGAATCCTTCATTGCCTTTGCATTACTAAATTATTTTATTTTCCATTGTTAAGTTACACGGCTCTTAGTATGATACCTAAGATCCTTCACAAACTGGCCCTCTGACACAATCTCTTTTGCTGCCCACTTCACCTATATCCACTCAACCTCTGCCATTTTTCACCCTTACAGAACTATTTGGTGGAGCAAATGTTCTGTGATACATACTTTTCTTGACTTTGCACATGATGCTTTTTTTGTTTTTTTGCCTACAACACAGTGAAGACATACAGAAAATGGCTAAGACATAAACTGAGAAAGACAAAGCTGAAAATAGAAATAAAGGAAGCCCATATTTATGTAGAAGACTAGACTAGAAAAATTATAGAAAATAAATAAAATATATCAACCCCAAGACAAAGAGAATAGGAGAAAAAAATGGCAACAGACGAAAGATGAACACAATAACATAACACGTTGTTAACTAGCTTATTTTCAGACTTAATGAAATCCCATCTCAAGAAAAATCCACTTAAAGAGAATTGAGGAGGAAAAAAAAGTAATATTGATCATTTGCATCTGCTTATATCATCTTAACACTCAATGTTTTAATATGTTTCTTTGAATTTAGGCTTTCTCACATACTTGACTAATAAAAAATGGAGAATAGAAGAAAATAATATGCTTTGCTTTCTCTTTATTATATCAATTCTACCCTTTTCTCAAGCCTTCTCTAGAGGTCAGCACAGAGTGGATCCTTATTAATTATTCCTGAAATTAACTGCTTTTTGCAGGGATAGCAATGTCTGATTCTGATCTCGCTAGAATTTAGATGCTTCCACAGAACAATCACTGTATTTATACTGGCTCACATAAAGAGAGTCCTCCCAAAAATATCCACCAAGAGAACCGTTCTAATATTTCTTGACAATTTTCGTTGTTCCGTCTCAGCTACATGTAAACCTTTATTAAATAATTTCCCCTTTTGGAATAATTCCACATATTGATGGCAATTAGATTAGAAAAACACAAAGGTTTATTACTTTCAATGGACCTTTTATTTCTTGTAAAATACAGAAAAGCTGCCTTAGTGTCCTCACTTTGCAGTTTTTCAGGGTAAATGAGTATGGCAGGGACAAAGGCTTTAGATAATATTCCCTCCCATTTTCATCTTTTACAGAATTACATTTAGAGGAATGGCTTTTGGAGTTAATGTATTACTAAGTACTTTTATGATAAATTCTAAATGTGTTTATGCTGATTTGTACTCTAGCTTATAATTGTATTACATAGGCAACACTGCATTTTCTGGAAACTGCCTGTAGCAATGGCAATGGGCTATAAAAACACTAATGGAAAGATCAAGATATTAACTTTGAGGGACATTTGTCACTAATATGCAAAACTGTGTGGTAGAAGAACAAATGTTTTCATTTTATTAATTGTTTGTTACACCCTTTCTTTTTAGTGGTTGCACTCAATTTAAAAAAACAATAGCTTCTATTGTGAATTTATGTGGCAGTTTAGAAACAAAACTCACAATTTCCAAATTTGTAGGTATAGGTGGAATCATAAATGTAGTTAAATAATATGTCAAAGTCTTTGTTTTGAAAGTCTCAAAAGAGAAAAAATAAAATCTTAATATTAATAGTGAGATGTTTTAAAGACTAATAAGATAAATTGAGAGATTAGACTTAGATTTTAATTAGATAACTTATCTCTCTACCTTGAGAGATAGGAGCATTGGAACTCTAGAAGGAGCAGTTATTTCAAGTGTACAAGAAGTCAGGATATAAAATATAAAGTGCAAGATAAAAAATGAGAACAATGAGAATTAACAAAAATATTAAGAGGAAAAACAGAGTTTTAAGTAATCTTAGCCACATAGAACTTTCAGGTTGTTTATTCTTGAGGAAAAAAAAAAAAAGACAGGAAAAAAAGACAATTATGTAGTCACGTTCAGTAAGTATTTAGTTTTAATGACATTTATCTTTTTCATTATAAATTTATTTTTATTATCCAAATGTTAAAACAAAGTTTAAACTTTAGTAAAGGGTGAATCTAACTAAATATATATTTAAAATACACTATTTCTTTAACTAAGAAAGATAAGCAAATGTGGTTTTTAAAAGTAATTAGTGGGAGTTCCCTGGTGGTCTAGTGGTCAGGGTTTTGCTCGTTCACCGCTGTAGCCCGGGTTCAATCCCTGGTTGGGGAACTGACATCCTGCAAGCCACAAGGTGTGGCCAAAAAAAATAATAATAATAGTAAAGGTATATACCCTAATAATTTATTATATTTAATGAGAAGACTATCTGGAGATGCATATGAAAATGATGAGTTGAATATAACATTTTAATGTTTCATATACTAAAGCATTCAGGTTCCTTGGTATATAACACAGTTTAAGAAACTATAGGACCTAAAGTTGTACATTCTGGTGAAATAAAGTTTACTTTTCAATTTTGCCTGATTTTATCATTGAATCACTAAGCTGGAGATGGTAAAGTTCTAAACATTCATTCTCTCCTTCTTCCAAGCCAGTCTTTAGGAGTTAGGTGTAGCCTAACTTTCTTGAGTGTTATTGAAAACAAATGTATGCAAGTGGAGAGATATGCCACATTAATGGTTGGAAGATTCACTATCGTAAATACCTCACCTCAAAGAAAATTTTATGTACGGATTCAATGCAATCTCAATCAAAATCCCAAGAATGTTTTGTGAAAATTTTGTAACAGACTTCATACCAGTGAAATGTTATAAACCATTTCCAGGACCGGGTCTTAAGAATGTGTCCCTCTAAGCCCATGTTCCTCTTTCCACTGCCTGGAATCTGGACACGGTAATTCAGTTTTAATTATGTAGATGGTGACAATACTCTTGTTACATAACTAAATAGAATCAACCTGGGGGACCCTAATTTACCATGGGATACAGAACCAGCCAACATATCGGAATTGCTTAACTTGGAACTATTATGTAATGAAGTTTTCTTTTCTTTAAGTTATTTTTGTTTTAGATTACTTTGTTACATTAGTTTGGATTGTAATTCCATGGTCCATTGAAGTCAATGTGGCTTGCTCTGGCCAAAGAAAAGTGAGCGGAGATAAAATACTTTCAGGAAGGATGCTTTAAGACTCAGCTTATTGTCTATTATGTCACTTTTTCTGTGTCACAATAATGTCAATGATTCAAATAGAGGTTTCTCTGTCAAATTAGTTTCTGGACCAAAGACAACATGGAGTGACGCCTAAGCCAATCTATTCTGGATAATGTGTAAGCAAGAAATAAACCTTTGTTATTACAAGCCACTGAGGTTTAGAGGTTGTTTGTTCCTGTAGCATATTGTATCCTATTTTGGCTAATTTAAGAAGTTTAGCCTGAATCTCGATACAATCTCACTCAGTCATTTCATGGTTTAATCAGACTATAATAAGGGAGTACTGTGGTAAAATAAGAAGTGGAAAATATAGCTACAGCTCATACATGATGTATAAAAGAAGATAAAATACAAATTCTTTTTCTTTTTTCTTTTTTTTTTTGCAGGTACAGAAGAATACATTTTCTACAGATTTAATGGAGAAAAGGAAATAAGTAGTACAAATCATTCTTATTGATAAAATCCAAAGGTACATTAACTAAAGGAGTAGGTGTAGTGAAGAGAGCTGAGATTTTAAGATAGAACACTGGTGAGCTTCTCATTTTAATTTAAAAGTACAGAGGAAGAATTATTAAAAAGTACAGAGGAACAGTTATATTTAAATCCAAAATTATGTCAGAAAGAACACTGAGTAAATACTGAACCTAGGGAGAAAGGTTAAAAGTTGGGAAGAATGACTCACCATGCTGTTTACAGCATGAATATTAAGCCAGTTTAGAAGAGGGTTTGGAGATGGTTTTGAAGAGGTCACTGAACGTGTAACATGTATGGCCTCAGACAAAACCAATTTAGAGTGGGCCCAGGGAAATACTAAGGGAATAGCAGGAAAAGCCGACACACTCTAAGTATTTAGTATTGAAAAGAAAACCAAATGAGAACAAGTGAGAAGGGTAAATAAGTCAAACAGAAGCATTTCAAGGATCACTGGAAATGCTTGAAAGCAGATAGGTAATGACAGAAGTTGATTAAATAAAGGAAAGTGAAAAAGTTTGAAATAGCCATGCCACAGGTGAAAAAAGATGGGAAACCAAAAGATGAGTGAAGCAGGGAAAACTAGAATTTCTGCATAAAATGTGTCAACAGACAAAAGAGAGCATGAGATTATACAGAATCAGGGAGCAGCCACCAATTTAGAAAACAGTGGAAATGAAACTGATTTCATAAGAAAGACCTCTTGTTATCCTTTAAATCACTTGAGTTGACTACTAATACCTACACATCCAGTTTTCTCTTCATGAAATAATATTATAAACACTTTCATATCATTATAGTTTGATTACAAGTCAACTAGTTTTACAAACTTGTTTTTCTGCTTCATTTTTAACAACTTTATTGTGAAATTGCAACATACACAGAAAAAACACATCTGCTTAAAATATTTATGTACAGATTAACAGATAGTTTTAAATTGATCTTCCAGGTAACCACCAGAATGGTTAAAAATAGAACACTGGAAGCTACCCCGAAACCTCTTTGTGTCCCTTCCTGCTCATAACCTCCTCCAACTCCTCCATACATGGAGGCTAAACAATGTGTTACTAAAGAACCAGTGGATCACTGACGAAATCAAAGAGGAAATCAAAAATATCTAGAGACAAATGAAAATGAAATGTGACAGTCCAAAACCTACGGTGCGGAGCAAAAGGAAGTCTAAGAGGGGGCTTTACAGCGATACAATCTTACCTCAGGAAACAAGAAAAATCTCATATATGAAAGGAAGATCTGGGAATAAGATATTCATGAGGGACTTTGAAAAACTGTGACATATCATTTAAATGCAGATCACTACATATATATGCAGGGCTCAGCATATACCTAGGAAAAATCTGTAAAGGCCCTAATCTCTCATCTTTGGCTGATTCTGAATCCCTTTATAAGCAGGAAATAAAGAATAAGGAAGAGTTTTAAGCCACTGGAGGAGAGAAGGTGTGCTAAAATCACACACAGTCCATCTGTTCAAAGGCGGAAGCCTTATTTGTTCAAGGCATTTAAAGAAATATCTGTTCAGATGACTGCGAGACTTCAGTGCCTGCACATGCAGGGAATACAAACATTTAATAATTAGTCCAAGACAGTCACTAAACAGACAAGAAAACAACAATGCAACAACAACAATCCCTGGGGAAACGGGGAATTTTATTTCCACATTTTTTCCAATATATCATTTTCAATGTCCACTTTTCAATGAAAAAAGTAAGACAATATAAGTAAACAAGAAAGTGTGATCCATACACAGGAGACAAAGCAGTCATTAAAAACTGTTTTCAAGGACCACTGGATGTACTACACAAATACATTAATTGTACTTATCTATATTGTATTGTCTACTCAAAAAAGGCACAACATAAAAGTTGAGAATTATGTTTTATTAGGTAGCCTTACTGAGGACGATAGCCCGGGAAGACAGCCTCTCAAATAGCTCTGAGGGATTGTTCCAAAGAGGTAAGGGAGGAGCCAGGATATAAAGGAGTTTTTGCAAAAAGCAAACAAACAAACCAAAAAGGTAGTCGAACATCAAAAGACTACTGCTAATCACAAAAAAATTCAGACAACTCAAGTTAAGATTTTAGCGCTTTTCTATTTTAGGAAGGTACAAGAGTCTGAGCTTATTGAAATTATTCCTCAGATATACACCTTAATTATGTAGGCCCAGTATCCTGTTTTTCTCTATCTTAATCCCCTCTGGGCACACTGCAAGGGGTGGATGCAGTGGCTGATAGCTTAATGGCTGCAACATCCTATGTTTACTGAAATAACAAGCAACATCTTTTGTCACAGTATATTATAAATATATTGAAAGAACCAAAAGAAACATGTCTAAAAAGTAAAAGAATGTATGATATTCTATGAAATTAAGAGGTACAAGCTTCCAGTTAGAAAATGAATGAGTCATGGAGATGAAGGGTACAGCATAGGGAGTATAGCCAATAAAAATGTAGTATCTTTATACAGTGACAGATGGTAACTAGACTTATTGTGGTGATCATTTTGCAATGTACAGAAATAATGAGTCTATATGCTGTCTACCAGGAACTAACTTAGTGTTATACATAGGTCAATTATACTTCAACAATTGAACAAGCAAACAAACTCACAGAAAAACAGATCAGATTTGTGGTTACCAAAGGTGGGAGGTGGGAGGAGGCGGAACTGGATGAAAGTCAAAAAGTACAAACTTCCAGTTATGATAAATAAGTACTAAGGATGTAAGCTACAACATGATTAATATAAATAACACTGTTGTATGTTATGTATAAAAGTTGTTAAGAGAGTAAATCCTACAAGTTCTCATCACAAGGAAAAAAATTTTTTTCTTTTTCTTTTATTTTCTATCTGTATGAGATGGTGGATGTTCACTAAACTTACTGTGGTAATCATTTCATGATGTTTGAATGTCGAATCATTATGCTGTACACTGTAAACATATATAGTGCTGTATGTCAATTATATCTCAATAAAACTAGGAGAAAAAAAAGAATGTATGATAACAATGTCTCACCAAATAGAGAATATCAATTAAAAGATAGATATTTAAAAATAGAACCTAATAGAAATTCTGGTTAAAAAGTACAATAACTAAATAAAAAAATTCACTAGAGGGGCTCAATAGCAGATCTGAGCAGGCAGGAGAAAGAATCATTAACTTGAAAGTTAACTTGAACAGTTAGTTCAATTGATATTCCATCTGAGAAATGGGAAATAAGGCAATAAAAATAATCCATTATTTTCCAAAAATTGTCAATAAAATTAATAGTTTGTGTTTCATCAGAAACCATGGAGGCCAGAAAGCAGTACATATGACATATTCAAAGAGCTGTAAGAAAAAGACTGCTGCCCATGTGCTCCATATTCAACAAAACTATCCTTTAAAAAGTTAAGGAGAAATTAAGGTAATCTAGGACAAAGAGAGTTCATTTTTAGCAGATTCGCCTTACAAGAGATACTAAAGTACTAGACAGTAACTGAAATCCACATGAAGAAATAAAGAGCTCTGGTAAATGGAACTACATAAGCAAATACAGAAGACAGTATAACTATTTTTTTGGCAACTCTTTTCTTCTGTTATCTAATTTAAGACAACTGCAAAAAGCAATTATTATAAAATTGTGATGATGGGCTTATTGTCATTTGTGATATGATTGACAATAATAGTACAAAGAAGTGGGGAGAGAACAAAGCTATATTAGTATAAAGTTTCTGAACACTACTGAAATTGAGTTGGTATTATTCCAAACAAGATTATTTTAAGATGTTAATTATAATCCCAGAGCAGTCACTAAGAAAAAAACTACAAAATACAGTAAAAGGAAAAATAATAGAATTAAAATAGTACACTAGAAGGGGTCTATTTAACAGAAAAGAAGAAGGAGGAATAGAGAAACAAAAAGACATGGCATATAGAAAACAGAGACCATGAAATCAAACTTAAATTCTACCTTATCAGTAACTACATTTAATGTAAAAAGATTAGGCACTATAATCAAAAAGCATAAATTGGAAGACTGAATTAAAAAGAAAAATGATCCAGCTATATCTACAAGACAGTTTAGATTCAAAGACACAAATTGAAAGTAAAAAAGTAAAAGAATGAAAAAAATGTATCATGTCAATAGTAACCAAAAGATAACTGAAGTAGCCATATCAAAAAAAAAAAAAAAAGTTAAAGAAAGTGTTATTAGAGGTTAAGAAGGACATTTTGTACGGACAAAATTATCTTGTCTTCAGTCTTACAACAAAGTGGCCATATAAACTGCTAGTTCATGAATTTTCTTGAATCTATCAGAGAGCTAAGGTCACAGGGCAACCAACTAAACTATCATCTACAGAGAGGCAGATACCTGCACATTTGCTCAACTTGAGCAGACACAGACAGACATTTGTTAGAACTCAGCTAGAGTTGTGAAATAATTCAGTCTAAGCATGCACTAGCAAGAGCTGTGGAGGCCTTGAGAGCCACGGATATAGAGAGAGTTTGCAGCCACTTGATGTTTCTTCTCTGTAGACCCGTTGTGCTGTAGAACACTCACACAAAAGATTAGTAAGAGCAGAAAAAGCATTCCTTGTGGTGCAGACTTAAGAGGACACAGTAGCTTCTAAAAGAGGGACAAATATCAACTAAACCATGGTAATTCCATATCCTTTTTCTTGGAACGCATTTTTGAGGCTTCCTTATAATCACTAACAGCCATAAAATAAGTTATGGTCAATGAAATGGAAGACAAAAGCATCCTGGAAGCTTTCTAGAAAAATTTTCTTCTCCAATAAAAGGAGTCAGACACTGGAAGAAATATTTACTCCCTTGCTCTCAGACTTCTTATAATGTGAGATCATCTACTATCTTTGTTATATAGGTTATTGTAATTATATGAATTTGGAAGTATTTATAAATGATACAATGATCTCCACTTTCCTAAGTTTACTGAGACTTTGCAATGGTAAAAGTCCATGAATAACAACAATTCATCTAATCATTGGAAGATACTAACTGAACAACTACTTTGTGTGAGGAATCCTACATTTGTGAAGCCTAAGTAAAAAAAGTAGACTAAAGAACTCAGAACCCCTCCCCCTTTGTATTCAGTCTGTATCCATATCTTCATTTTAAGAATGTGCTTAGGTTTATTGCACTACAATTAAAATGAAACTTAAATAAATAAAATAATTACGTATGTGTGCCTCTAAAAATAAGTGTAAGACTAAAAATAAGTGTAAGACTAAAGTAATGACCCATAGTTTATGTCTCAGGTATATGCAGAATTTCCAAAATAACTGCAATGAGTATTCTTTGCTCAATTTTAGACAAGTAACATATGCCAATTACAAAATTGTGTCCTTTTTATAAGCCAGAGACACTTTTATTTTCACCTTTTAAATGAAAACCAATCAGTGAGTAAGGATGAAATTCCTGCTCCTGTACAAATTAAAAACAAGAACTCTTAGAGGACCCTATTTTTTTGTTGTTGCCAGATTAAATCTCTACTGATACCCAGTTTATAGGGATCAATTCCATCAAGCTCAATTCTGTCTAATTTGACTACAGGCTCCCTTTTGGGTTCCACTGAGTTCTGATAAAAAATACAGTGCCCATGGGGATGTTTGTGGGGATTCAATGAATAGCAATATTTCTTCCTCTTCTAAGAGCTAAGTCAGTTGAGAAATAAGAAAAAAGAGTAAGTAGTTATAGGTCAAGATATCATCTTTATTACTGATAAAACTTATTTGGAGAACATGGCTTATACCTGTGGGAGAGTGAGCTTCATAATTCTGAAGCTCATAGTTAAACTCACCAAGCAGGCATTGTCCCTACAAATTAGTATAATAAAGTGTTAGGAACAACATATGCTTTATTAAGATAGCTCACTTGCTTGGGGGAAAGATTTTTTGAATAACACTTAACTGGATTTCATTCCAAAGTCATTAATCAGAGAAAGTTACTTTTTGTACCTGAGGGAGAAGTAACTCAGAGTGTATGATAAACCAGGAGTTGGTTGTTTAGTGTACAATAAATGATCTCAGTGTATAATGATCAAATGAATTTTATTCAAGAGACAGATATTTAGTCTAACATTTAAAAGTTAATCAATGTAATTCAAAACATTAATAGAATAAAGGAGAAAATTATGATCATATCGTCAGATACAGAAAAAGCCTTTAACAAAGTCCAGCAAACATTTATGATAAAAAATAATTTCAGCAATAAAAACAATATATAATGAAAAGGCAGTCCATCAATTTGAAAAAGGGATTTGATAAAAACTGCAGTTAGTATCATAAATAATGATGAATGTGTTCTCCTTAAAATTGGGAACAAGACTGGGATATATGCTCACACTACCTATATTTGACCTTGTACTAGAGGTTTTAGCTAGCTCAATAAGGCAAGAAAAAGAGGTTAAAAAGAAAAGAATTGGTAAATTAAAATCAAAAGTATCTGTTTTCACAAATGGCATAACACAGAAGATCCTGATGAAAATAGAAAAAAAAAACCTCATATGAATCAAAAGTGAATTTATTAAGGGTCAACTGCATTTCTAAATTCTAAAAACTGTAAAAAACAATCAAAAAATAAAATGCTAGAATACCATTTACAGGAACTTCCAAAATAAAAAATATATAACAATAAACTTAAGAAACATGAAGTATGTTTTCTATGTCTAACTCTACACACAAAAAAACAAGCTATAAAACATTGCCAAAGGAAATTAAAGAAAACCAAAATAAATGTAGATAGAACATGTTCATGAATTAGAAGATATAATACCGTTAATATGCCTATTCTACACAAATTGGTCAATAGAATCAAAATAATCCCTATCAAATTCCCAAAGTGCTTTTGCAGAAATATAACAAGTGTAGTTATAGGACTCACATGACCCTGCTTGATTCCAAGACTTTCTATAATGCTACAGTAATCAAAATAGTATGTTCATTTGAGTTGACATAAGCATTGTCAAATAGTGAATATTGTAGAACCAAATAGACAGTCTAGAATAGACATACCTTGTATGGTCAATTGATTTTCAACAAATGCATCAGGGCAATGCAAAGGTGGAAACTATAGTCTTTTCACTAACATCATTAGCAAGTGAATAAATACATGAAAAAAATAGTAACTGATAACTATTTAAGACCAATTGTAAAAGTTAAAACTACAAAGCTTCTAGAAGAAAACATCTGATGATATTTTCATGACCATGTGGTAAGCAAAGATTTCCTCATTAGGACAAAAACAGAAGATCATAAAAGGAAAAGAAAGTAATAGATTAACCGTATTTCATCAAAATTAAAAACTGCTTCACAAAAGACACTATCAAGAAAATGAAATATAAGTCATGGAGTACCAGAACATTCTTATTTTCTACAAATCAATGACAAAAACATCCACAACTTAATAAAAAAGTGTACAAGATACATAAAGCAACACTCAATAAAGAAGACATATGAATGCCCATTAAGCATGTGAAAAGATACTCCACATCAATAGTTATTAGAGAGAAGTAAGTTAAAATCCCAATGAGATATGAATTCAGTTTCACTAGAATGGATAAAATTTTTAAAACTGAAAACTTGCATTACAAAAATTTGGTGAGGATGTGGAACAACCTTTATTCTTAATAATCAAAACGGGAAAAGGCAAAATGCCCATCAGTGATAAAATTGGGCAAATTATTTCTTTATTTAATATGATGGATTACTACTCAGCAATAAAGAGAAAACATGTAATATGTACATGAATCTCACAGAAGTAAAAAGAGTACCTAATATATGATCCCATTTATATGCAGTTCAAGAACAAGCAAAGCTATTATGGTAGAAATCAGAAATTTGATTGTCAAGGGGTGAGGATTTCCTGGAAATGCACAAGAGAAACTTATGGTATGATAGAATCTTCTATAACATGTTTGAAGTGTGGATTCAACAGTTTTATATATTTATTAGAACTCATTAATTAATGTCACCATTTAACTGTATGTAAAGTGTGACTGAAAATTCATTTAAAATTTTAAAACAAGTACTTTTTATCAATTATTATTTAAAAGTATCTCCTCTCACAGTAAAACCATTTCTAATCTCACAATTTTCTACAAAATTTTCTATTTTACCAGGTTTAGTTTTCCCTGGCAGTTCCTGAAAAACAAAATATTCTCTTTGGATTTCTTATTTTGATTTATCATACTGTTATCTGGGAACACCTTTGGTTAATATTCTTGTGAAGCATATTTTGTGGTTTTAGTTTCTGACCACTAAAGATGTCTGAGGACATCTTTTTCTTGCTCTCATAAATGGAAACTTATGTGGAAATAAATTTCTTATGTTAGAAACTTTTCATCTATAAAAACTGTATCACTGTCTTCTGATATTTATTGTTCAAATGGGAAAATCTGAAAGTTGGTAATTCCTAATTATTTTTTTCAATATGAATGCTTGTAGGATAATTTCTGTAGAGTTTGAATTTCAAAATTGTGTCAACATGCATAATGTTGTGGGTTTTCTTTAATTTATTCCACGGATAATTATGCTCCACATTCTCAGTTCCATTTTAAACACAACTAGCTTATTATTTTATCTATTATCTTCCGTCTCATACTTTCAAATTCATAGTCTAGCTCCTCTGAATGCTGGGAAATGTTTCAACATTTTTCTACACATCACTGGTTTGCTTTTGTGCAGTCAGTTCTGGTCATTCTACTACCTACTCTTGATTTTAATTATCTTAGTAAGTTTTAAGTGGCAAAGAGTAGAGACAGAAACAGGTTTATTTTAGTCTAGACTTTTGCTCTGTTCTCACATGTGTGGGCAGCCAATTTTATTTCTCAGGACATTTCTATTAAAATTGTAGTTTATGCTGATTTCTCACAGGGTCTGATTATAAGCTACCCAACAGGTATAAAATAATAGGAAACTAATACATGTTATTATTATTTTAAAGTTTTTAAGATGTTTCCACAGGACAGAGTAGAGTTTGCTGCTGAGAGTGAAGGGGATATTGGAATAGACCTTTATGTTCTCTCTGTTCACCCATTCCCATTCACTGAATAGCTATTCTAATTTGACTGGGGAGAGTCTGATGTCCTCTGAGATACATTTCCCACATGATCCCATACAATAGTAAAGCCTATTTCTGGACGTTTTGTATTTGTACTCTCTGTGCTTCTGGCCACTGGATTTCTGAGGCACACAGGATGTACATGTGAACTCTGAATCTACTTTGCAAGCAAGCTCAACTCTCTCCACAGTTTAATTCCAAAGTTTGGACCAGAGCAAATTTTTCACTTTAGTCTCTATACTCCTGCCGAGCAAACAGGGAGCTCCTTTTCTTTGGGGAATATCAAACTACCCAGAACAATGTTTAATGCCCATTTGACTTAGGGGAAAGCTGAGTAATTGACATCTCTAACATCCATGCTGACAGAACTGATCTGGGAAAATTATCATTCCCCAACATTGTTAAGGATATTTTATGGAAGTTATTAAAGTTTTAACCAAAAAAAAAAAAAAAATTTGAGTGTTATGACACTTCCTCCAATGCTACTTAGCAAGATACTTTTCATTCTGCCTGTTATAAAACTAACCCAACTACTTAACTGTTACTGAACTGAATGCAGACTGCAGAGTTCCCTCTTATAAAGGACTCAGATCACCTAAAAGTTCAAAAGTCAACATTTATATTTTATAATCAGAGGCATCTGCATTATGAACTATTTTATTTCAATATTACTAAAAGCTCACAGACCAAAGTTAAGAATGTCTGACTTAGAATGCATGGGAAGTCTAAAATTTTATAACATGCCTAGCACTTGAATAAATACAAGAAAATCCTTTAAAAATAAAAATAAATCTGAAAATGATTACCTTAGGAATACCAAAATCTAATTTTAGATCTTTGTCAAGTTGATCTTTCATCTAGGACAAGCCATTTAACTTCAAGTTACTTCAACTGCAAAAAAAGAATTATATAACTAAAAATAATTGTGATAGTGAATGGCTATACATTAAAAGACTAAGGAGTCAGCGCTTGTAGGAAATTTATAGCATAAAATTTGCACATTAGGCAAGGATCTCCCTTACAAACAAAAGCCTTCCTTCTCTGTAAAATATTTAGCTCAGGAAATGCTAAGTGATGATAATTGGCCTATGATTTTTGCTATGCCAATATCATATTACTTTCAAAAGGAGTTAAGAAGGTTATTCAAATTTCTTAATTAAAGTATTTCCAGGAACAATAAAGTTGCCTTAATATAAAAACCACCCACAGAAGGAAACCGTCATATTTTTACTGTGACCTGTTATGTCAAACCTGAATAAGGTCTCTTATGTGTGTGATCTATCATAGGAAACCTTTATCCTCTTGTTTTTAGAAGACCCTCATTGATGAAAGAGCCCTTGAATACCCATTCAAGTAGGGTACTTAATTTGTGACCCTATTTTTTGAAAATAGGGCAAATATAGGACATAATAGTTTCTAATAATATTCTTTAAAAAGTATTAATTTAAAAGTATAATTGATCAGTTTTCATGAATAGCATAAGAAATCCTGCAAGGGAAATCCAAACTTCTTGCTCCTATTCCTTGTAGAAACAATCTGTTTTTGTCCAGAAATAGCTACATTATAGACCAAAGACACATAAGAGAAATATGTGAAAGTGGACTATATATTCTTTAAAATAACTCAGATTTATAGGTTTATGAAATTTAAAGGAAAAAGTTATGCTGATAAAAAACTGACCTAAGTTGTGTTCTATAGGTTTATTATGGAAAAGGGAGAAGTTTATAGTAGGATAAGATAAAAATAAATTGAATTAGTAACTGAAAATCAAAGATAAACATATATGTTAATACATTCAGAAACTATTTCTTAATTACATATATTATATATAAAACTCAGCGATCTATAGCAAATTATGACTGTATGTATAGGGAAGATATTGTTGACAATAATGAAGATTTATACCTGAAAGACAGAACATTATTTTTCTCCTGCCTCATTTGGAGCTCATAATTTCAAAAGGTGATGTGTTTTAGATACTTCATTATAGACCAGATTTCATTCACCTTGTAGCATCAAGTTCTGCTCTAGGGATGTTTCTTAGAAACCGAGTCAGAATTATTGCTCTCGCATATTTTTAAAATTAAGAAAATAAAAAAGTGTACAGAACAAGTATCTAGTGGATTAAATACCAACACGGTCATTTTACCTATGTCTATCTTCTGTGTAGATCAAGCCGCATACAATTTATGAGAACTTTTAATATGAGAGCTAAAGATCAGAATCTATTGAACCAAATCCCTGCCTAAATTGACAGAACTACACATATGAATATGACAAGCGAATCTCATTTTTCTAATGCTTGAATAAATAAGAATTATGAAGTTGTACAATAACTTGAAAAAGAAATCTACAGTCTTGTGAAATTCACAGAAACATAATACAGGGGATATTGTGACAGACTGCAAACCACCAGTCCACTCATTCCTTTTTGGTCTCATATTTGTCCATCCATTTTTACTCTTGCTTGCTAATTCAGTTTGCCTCCCATTAGTCTATGATATTAGTTATGATGCTTTTGGATATATCAGAAATCCCAAATTAAATTGGTTTAAAATTAAGAAGAATCATTGTGATGATTAATTTTATGTGTCAACTTGGCTAGGCTAAGATACCCAGCTGTTTAGTCAAACATCAGTGTAGATGTTATGGCAAAGGTATTTTTTAAATGTGATTAACATTCAAATCAGTACACTTTGAGTAAAGCTGATTACCCGAAGGAGTTGAGGAAAATGGTGGAAGAGTAAGACGTGGAGATCACCTTCCTCCCCACAGATACATCAGAAATACATCTACACGTGGAACTGCTCCTATAGAAAACCCACTGAACGCTGGTAGAAGACCTCAGACCTCCCAAAAGGCAAGAAACTCCCCACGTACCGGGGTAGGGCGAAAGAAAAAAGAAAAAACAGAGACAAAAGAATAGGGATGGGACCTGCACCTGTGGGAGGGAGCTGTGAAGGAGGAACGGTTTCCACACACTAGGAAGCCTCTTCGCGGGCGGAGACTGCGGGTGGCAGAGCGGGGGAAGCTTCGGAGCCACGGAGGAGAGCGCAGCAAAAGGGGTGCGGAGGGAAAAGCGTAGAGACTCCTGCATAGAGGATCGGTGCCAATTGGCACTCACCAGCCCGAGAGGCTTGTCTGCTCAACCACCGGGGCAGACGGGGTCTGGGAGCTGAGCCTCAGGCTTCGCTGGGATCGCAGGGAGAGGACACGGGTGGGCGGCATGAACAGAGCCTGAAGGGGTTAGTGCACTACGGCTAGCCGGGAGGGAGTCCGGGAAGAAGTCTGGACCTGCCGAAGAGGCAAGGGACTTTTTCTTCCCTCTTTGTTTCCTGGTGCGCGAGGAGAGGGGATAAAGAGCGCTCCAGAGACAGGCGTGAGCCGCAGCTAACAGAGTGGACCCCAGAGACGGGCATGAGACACTAGGCTGCTGCTGACACCACCAAGAAGCCTGTGAGCAAGTACAGGGCACTATCCACACCCTCCTTCCGGGGAGCCTGTGCAGCCACTGCCAGGGTCCCGTGATCCAGGGAAAGCTTCCCCGGGAGAAAGCACGGCGTGCCTCAGGCTGCTGCAACGTCACGCCAGCCTCTGCTGCTGCAGGCGCGCCCTGCATCCATATCCCTCCCTCCTGCTGGCCTGAGTGAGCCAGAGCCCCCGAATCAGCTGCTCCTTTAACCCTGTCCTTTCTGAGTGAAGAACAGACACCCTCCAGCGACCTACACGCAGAGGCGGGGCCAAATCCAAAGCTGAACCCCGGGAGCGGTGCGAACAAAGAAGAGAAAGGGAAATTACTCCCAAAAGCCTCAGGAGCACCGGATTAAATCTCCACGATCAACTTGATGTACCCTGCGTCTCTGGAATACATGAATAGACAACGAATCATCCCAAATTGGAGAGGTGGACTTTGAGAGCAAGATATATTATTTTTTCCCCTTTTCCTCTTTTTCTGAGTGTGTATGTGTATGCTTCTGTGTGAGATTTTGTCTGTAAAGCTTTGCTTTCACCATGTGTCCTAGGGTTCTGTCCGTCCATTTTTTTCGTTTATTTTTTACTTAAAAATTTTTTTTCTTAATAATTATTATTTTTTATTTTAATAACTCTAATTTATTTAATCTTACTTTATTTTATTTTATCCTCTTTCTTTATTTATTTCTACGTTTTCTCTCTTTTATTCTGAGCCATGTGGATGAAAGGCTCTTGGTGCTCCAGCCAGGAGTCAGTGCTGTGCCTCTGAGGTAGCACAGCCAACTTCAGGACACTGGTCGACAAGAGACCTCCCAACTCCATGTAATATCAAATGGCGAAAATCTCCCAGAGATCTCTATCTCAACACCAAGACCTAGCTTCACTCAACGACCAGCAAGCTACAGGGCTGGACACCCTATGCCAAACAACTAGCAAGACAGGAACACAACACCACCCATTAGCAGAGAGGCTGCCTAAAATCATAATAAGGCCACAGACACCCCAAAACACACCACCAGACGTGGACCTGCCCACCAGAAAGACAAGATCCAGCCTCATCCACCAGAACACAGGCACGAGTCCCCTCCACCAGGAAGCCTACACAACCCACTGAACCAACTTTAGCCACTGGGGACAGACACCAAAAACAACGGGAACTACGAACCTGTAGCCTGCAAAAAGGAGATGGAAAACACAGTAAGATAAGCAAAATGAGAAGACAGAAAAACACACAGCAGGTGAAGAAGCAAGGTAAAAACCCACCAGACCTAACAAATGAAGAGGAAATAGGCAGTCTACCTGAAAAACAATTCAGAATAATGATAATAAAGATGATCCAAAATCTTGGAAATAGAATGGAGAAAATGCAAGAAACATTTAAAAAGGACCTAGAAGGACTAAAGAGGACACAAACAAGAAAATGCAAGAAACATTTAACAAGGACCTAGAAGAACTAAAGAGGAAACAAGCAACGATGAGCAACACAATAAATGAAATTAAAAATATTCTAGAAGGGATCAATAGCAGAATAACTGAGGCAGAAGAATGGATAAGTGACCTGGAAGGTAAAATAGTGGAAATAACTACTGCAGAGCAGAATAAAGAAAAAAGAATGAAAAGAACTGAGGACAGTCTCAAAGACCTCTGGAACAATATGAAATGCACCAACATTCAAATTTTAGGGGTCCCAGAAGAAGAAGAGAAAAAGAAAGGGAGTGAGAAAATATTTGAAGAGATTATAGTTGAAAACTTCCCTAATATGGGAAAGGAAATAGTTAATCAAGTCCATGAAGCACAGAGAGTCCCATACAGGATAACTCCAAGGAGAAACACGCCAAGACACATATTAATCAAACTATCAAAAATTAAATACAAAGAAAACATATTAAAAGCAGCAAGGGAAAAACAAAAAATAACACACAAGGGAATGCACGTAAGGTTAACAGCTGATCTTTCAGCAGAAACTATGCAAGCCAGAAGGGAGTGGAAGGACATATTTAAAGTGATGAAGGAGAAAAACCTACAACCAAGATTACTCTACCCAGCAAGGATCTCATTCAGATTTGATGGAGAAATTAAAACCTTTACAGACAAGCAAAAGCTGAGAGAGTTCAGCACCACCAAACCAGCTTTACAACAAATACTAAAGGAACTTCTCTAGGCAAGAAACACAAGAGTAGGAAAAAGCCTACAATAACAAACCCAAAACAATTAAGAAAATGGTAATAGGAACATACATATCGATAATTACCTTAAATGTAAATGGATTAAACGCTCCCACCAAAAGACACAGACTGGCTGAATGGATACAAAAACAAGACCCATATATATGCTGTCTACAAGAGACCCACTTCACACCTATGGACACATACAGACTGAAAGTGAGGGAATGGAAAAAGATATTCCACGCAAATGGAAATCAAAAGCAAGCTGGAATAGCAATTCTCATATCAGACAAAATAGACTTTAAAATAAAGACTATCAAAAGAGACAAAGAAGGACACTACATAATGATCAAGGGATCGAACCAAGAAGAAGATATAAAAATTGTAAATATTTATGCACCCAGCATAGGAGCACATCAATACATAAGGCAAATGCTAACAGCCATAAAAGGGGATATCAACAGTAACACATTCATAGTAGGGGACGTTAACACCCCACCTTCACCAATGGACAGATCATCCAAAATGAAAATAAATAAGGAAACACAAGCTTTAAATGATACATTAAACAAGATGGACTTAATTGATATTTATAGGACATTCCATTCAAAAACAACAGGATACACATTTTTCTCAAGTGCTTATGGAACATTCTCAAGGATAGATCATATCTTGGGTCACAAATCAAGCCTTGTGAAATTTAAGAAAACTGAAATGGTATCAAGTATCTTTTCTGACCACAATACTTTGAGACTAGATATCAATTACAGGAAAAGATCTGGAAAAAATACAAACACCTGGAGGCTAAACAATACACTACTTAATAACGAAGTGATCACTGAAGAAATCAAAGAGGAAATCAAAAAATACCTAGAGGCAAATGACAATGGAGACACGACGACCCAAAACCTATGGGATGCAGCAAAAGCAGTTCTAAGAGGGAACTATATAGCAATACAATCCTACCTTAAGAAACAGGAAACATCTCAAATAAACACATAACCTGGCACGTAAAGCAATTAGAGAAAGAAGAACAAAAAAACCTCAAAGTTAGCAGAAGGAAAGAAATCATAAAGATCAGATCAGAAATAAATGAAAAAGAAATGAAGGAAACAATAGCAAAGATCAATAAAACTAAAAGCTGGTTCTTTGAGAAGATAAACAAAATTTATAAACCATTAGTCAGACTCATCAAGAAAAAAAGGGAGAAGACTCAAATCAATAGAGGTGAGAACTGAAAAAGGAGAAGTAATAACTGACACTGCAGAAATACCAAGGATCATGAGAGATTACTACAAGCAACTCTGCGCCAATAAAATGGACAACCTGGAAAAAAAGGACATATTCTTAGAAATGCACAACCTGCCGAAAATGAACCAGGAAGAAATAGAACATATGAACGGACCAATCACAAGCACTGAAATGGAAACTGTGATTAAAAATCTTCCAACAAACAAAAGCCCAGGACCAGATGGCTTCACAGGTGAATTCTATCAAACGTTTATAGAAGAGCTAACACCTATCCTTCTCAAACTCTTCCAAAATACAGCAGAGAGAGGAACACTCCTAAACTCATTCTACTAAGCCACCATCACCCTATACCAAATTAGAAAAGATGTCACAAAGAAAGAAAAGTACAGGCCACTATCACTGATGAACATAGATGCAAAAATCCTCAACAAAATACTAGCAAACAGAATCCGACAGCACATTAGAAGGATCATACACCATGATCAAGTGGGGTTTATTCCAGGAATGCAAGGATTCTTCAATATACGCAAATCAATCAACGTGATACACCATATTAACAAACTGAAGAAGAAAAACCATACGATCATCTCAATAGATTCAGAGCAAGCTTTCAACAAAATTCAACACCCATTTATGATAAAAACCCTGCAGAAAGTAGGCATAGAGGGAACTTTCCTCAACATAATAATGGCCATATATGACAAACCCACAGCCAACATGGTCCTCAATGGTGAAAAACTGAAGCCATTTCTTCTAAGATCAGGAACAAGACAAGGTTGCCCACTCTCACCACTCTTATTCAACATAGTTTTGGAAGTTTTAGCCACAGCAATCAGAGAAGTAAAAGAAATAAAAGGAATCCAAATAGGAAAAGAAGTAGTAAAGCTGTCACTGTTTGCAAATGACATGATAGTATACATAGAGAATCCTAAAGATGCTACCGGAAAACTACTAGAGCAAATCACTTAATTTGATAAAGTAGCAGGATACAAATTAATGCATAGAAATCTCTGGCATTTTTATACACTAATGATGAAAATTCTGAAAGTGAAAATAAGAAAACACTCCCATTTACTACTGCAACAAAAAGAATAAAATATCTAGTAATAAACCTACCTAAGGAGACAAAAGACTGGTGTGCAGAAAATTATAAGACACTGATGAAAGAAATTAAAGATGATACAAATAGATGGAGAGATATACCATGGTCTTGGATTTGAAGAATCAACATTGTGAAAATGACTCTACTACCCAAAGCAATTTACAGATTCAATGCAATCCCTATCAAACTACCAATGGCATTTTTCACAGAACTAAAAGAAAAAAATTTCACAATTTGTATGGAAACACAAAAGACCCCGAATAGCCAAAGCAATCTTGAGAACGAAAAACGGAGCTGGAGGAATCAGGCTCCCTGACTTCAGACTATACAACAAAGCTACAGTAATCAAGACAGTATGGTACTGGCACAAATACAGAAATATCTATCAGTGGAACAGGATAGAAAGCCCAGAGATAAACCCACGCACATATGGTCACCTTATCTTTGATAAAGGAGGCAGGAATATACAGTGGAGAAAGGACAGCTTCTTCAATAAGTGGTGCTGGGAAAACTGGACAGGTACATGTAAAAGTATGAAATTAGAATACTCCCTAACACCATACACAAAAATAAACTCAAAATGGATTAAAGACCTAAATGTAAGGCCAGACACTATCAAACTCTTAGAGGAAAACATAGGTAGAACACTCCATGACATAAATCACAGCAAGATCCTTTTTGACCCACCTCTTAGAGAAATGGGAATAAAAACAAAAATAAACATATGGGACCTAATGAAACTTAAAAGCTTCTGCACAACAAAGAAAAACATAAACAAGGCAAAAAGACAAGCCTCAGAATGGGAGAAAATTTTTGCAAATGAAGCAACTGACAAATGATTAATCTCCAAAATTTATAAGCAGCTCATGCAGCTCAATCCAAACAACCCAATCCAAAAATGGACAGAAAACCTAAATAGGCATTTCTCTATAGAAGATATACAGATTGCCAACAAACACATGAAAGGATTCTCAACATCACTAATCATTATAGAAATGCAAATCAAAACTGCAAAGAGGTATTACCTCACACCAGTCAGAATGGCCATCATCAAAAAATCTACAAACAGTAAATGCTGGAGAGGGTGTGGAGAAAAGGAAACCCTCTTGCACTGTTGGTGGGAATGTAAATTGATACAGCCACTATGCAGAACAGTATGGAGGTTCTTTAAAAAACTACAAATAGAACTACCATATGACCTAGCAGTCCCACTTCTGGGCATATACCCTGAGAAATCCATAATTCAAAAAGAGTCATGTACCAAAATGTTCACTGCAGCTCTATTTACAATAGCCAGGACATGGAAGCAACCTAAGTGTCCATCGACAGATGAATGGATAAAGAAGATGTGGCACATATATACAATGGAATATTACTCAGCCATAAAAAGAAAGGAATATGAGTTATTTGTATTGAGGCGGATGGACCTAGAGTCTGTCATACAGAGTGAAGTAAGTCAGAAAGAGAAAAACAAATACTGTATGCTAACACATATATATGGAATCTAAGGGGAAAAAAAGGTTCTGATAAACCTAGGGGCAAGACAGGAATAAAGATTTAGACGTAGGGCATGGACTTGAGGACACAGGGAGGGGTAAGGGTAAGCTGGGATGAAGTGAGAGAGTGGCATGGTCATATATACACTACCAAATGTAAAATAGATAGCTAGTGGGAAGCAGCCGCATAGCACAGGGAGATCAGCTCGGTGCTTTGTGACCACCTAGAGTGGTGGGATAGGGAGGGTGGGAGAGAGACACAAGATGGAGGAGGTATGGGGATATATGTATATGTATAGCTGATTCACTTTGTTATAAAGCAGAAACTAACACACCATTGTAAAGCAATTTTACTCCAATAAAGATGTTAAAAAATAAAAATATAAAAGTCATCCTATCCAGGATATATCCCAGATCAATTAAATAATGTCCTCTGTGGGTAGGAAAAAAAAAAAAAACACTAAAAAACTTCACATTAAAGGAAATATAAAAAGAGGCAGCATACAGAATGGGAGAATATATTTGTATACCACGTTTCTGATATGGGTTAATATCGATAATACATAAGAAACTCATACAAGTCAATAACAAAAAACCAAGTAACCCTTTGAATTTGAGCAAAGGACCTGTACAGCCATTTCTCTTAAGAAGACATACAAATAACCAGTAGGTACATGAAAATATGCTTAACATCATTAATTATCAGAGGAATGCAAGTCAAAACTATAATGAGTTATTAACTCACATTTGTTAGGCTGGTCATTATCCAAAAAAAACACAAAAATGTTGGCTAGGATTTAGAGAAATTCAAACCCTTGTACACTGTTGGTGTGAATGTAAAGTGGCAGTGCAACTATGGAAAACAGTATGGATATTCCTCAAAAAGTTAAAAAGAACTACCCTATGACCCAGCAATTCTACTCCTGAGTACAGGTATACCATGGAGATATTTGGAGTTTGTTGTAGACCACCCCAGTAAAGCAAATATTGCAATTAAGTGAGTCACACAAATATTTTTATTTCCCAGTGCATATAAAAGTTATTTTTGCACTATACTGTAGTCTATTTAATGTACAATAGCACTGTACCTTAAAAAATGCCCATATCTGAATTAAAAGTGCTTTATTGCTAAAAAATGTTAACCATCATTTGTAATAGTAAACATCAAAGATCACTGATCACAGATAACATAACAAATATACTAATGAAAAAGTTTGAAATATTGTGAGAATTACTAAAATGTGACACAGAAACCCTAAGCGAGCCAATTCTGTTGGAAAAATGAAGCTGATCGACTTGTTTGATTCAGGGTTGCCACAAACCTTCCATTTGTAAAAAAATACAGTATCTATGAAGTGCAATAAAACTAGGTATGTCTGTATATTTCCAAGGGAAAACAAAATCAGTATCTTGAAGTATCTGCACTCCCATGTTCACTGCAACACTATTCATAATAGACAAGATACAGAAACAGCCCAAACGTTCATAGACAGATGTATGAATAGAAAATTGTAGTATATATCTATAACAACAGAATATGATACAGCCTTAAAAAATAAGAAAATCTTGCCATTTGCAACAACATGATGAATCTGCAGGACATTATGCTAAGTGAAATAAGCCAGTCACAGAAGGACAAATATTGCATGGTTCCACTAGTGTGAGATATCTAAAACAAACTCATAGAAACATAGGACACAATAGCAGTTGCCAGGTGCTAGAGAGTGGGTAAAACAAGGAATTGCCAGTCAATGGGCATACATTTTCAGTTATGTTAGATGAATAAGTTTTAGAGATCTACTCTACAACACAGTGCCTATACAGATCTTCCTCGACTTACGATGCATTTATGCCCAGATAAAGCCATCCTAAGTTGAAAATATAGAAAATGCTCTTAAGACACTTAATCTACTGAATATCATAGCTTAGCCTGGCCTGGCTTAAACATGCTCAGAACACTTAACATTAGCCTACAGTTGGGAAAATCATCTAACACACAGCCTACTTTATAATAAAGTGTTGGATATCTCATGACATCTATGGAATACTGTACTGAAAAGTCAAAAACAGCATGGTTGTGTGGGTGCAGAATGGTTGTTAAGTGTATCGGTTGTTTACTCTAGTGATCATGTGGCTGACTGGAGCTGTGGCTTACTGCTGCTGCCCAGCATCATGGGAGAGTACTACTGCGTATCACTAGCCTGCGAAAAGATCACAGTTCAAAATTGGAAGTAAGAAAATTGGTTTTTACTGAATGTGTATCACTTTCCCACCATGGAAAAATTGAAAACTCATAAGTCGAAATATTATAAGTTGGGGACTGTAGTTAACAATACAGTGTTGTACACTTAAAAATCTAAGAGGTAGGTCTCATGTTCAGTGTTCTTACAACAAACACAAAAAACACTGAAATGACGTAAGAAACTCTCAGAGGTGTTGGATATGTCTATGACTTTAAATAACTTCAAATGAATGAGAGCGGAAAGGGCATAATCATAGATGATGCTAAATTTCCAGCTCTCCCCTATAACACATACTATGACTTATGAGAGACAAGGCAATGAGTTTCTAATTTTAGACTTGTCATTTAAATCCAAATTTTAAAAAAAAATTTATTCTACTGTAGCTTTTAAATCTTAATAGACATATGTAGAGTGTATCAAAATTCTTCGAAGCTTACTTAAGCTTTAAACTAAGCAGAATATAACTTGTCATAAAATATCCAGATACATGCAGATGATCCCTGATACTATTTTCATACCCTTGAACTACATGACATGAGACTTGGTTTAAAATTGCTTCATGTAGGGTTTTGAAAAGTAGGCACACTGTACATGATGTAACTCTTGGCCACTTCTCAGCCAATATCCATACCGATATAGAACCAAAATGAAGTGATGCATAAATGTGCAAGTATTTAATTCAAGTTTATCATCTACATTAAATATGCTCATTAGATTGGCATCTAGTACTACCCATCATGTTGCTAATTAACTTTCCATAACCTTAGGCAACTTCATGTGGTATACTTTTACAAGTTCAGAGAACTAGCTGATCTCAAATTGGCGAGACATATCTGTAAGGCATTTCTAGGATGGCACTAACATATGGGATGATGTGAGAAATACCACCACATCTTCAATACCTTCTCTCTCTGTCTCAACATACATATCAAAGAATTTAGCGAGGATATTTTCAGACTCAATGGCAGATGTTTCTAATGGCTTATTTCCTACAAATTTGATTATTTTGGCCTAAGTCTGGTCAAAACTTAGCAGCCTGTGGTTAGAAATAGTTTCTCTGAGCATCCTATTCAATATCAGAAACTGTCTTGGCCACTTTTGATGAAGGTGTAATTTCTGTGTAAGACACTGACCACTTTTTTACCGTCAGTTTCCTACTGAAGACTTGTATATCTTCTTTATGCCTCATTCAGTTGTCCTAGTAGTTGCTATTCATGGTTACTACTTAATAAAAACAGGTAAGAGATAGGAATGTGACAAATGTAACATTGTGGGGTAGTTACAAGAGCCAGTATTTTGGATACAATATCTTCAGAAGGATTGGGAAATCACAGCTATTTATGGAATAGGGAAGAAGATAACCTTTTCCGAAGGGGTGGACACTCAGTAGAGAAACTGAAAATAATAATGCAGAAAAATATACAGTCATAGTTTTTTACTCTTCCAGTCCTCAATCATAACATTTTAAATTAAAAATAGATAATCATGTATAAAATCATATAGAAAATAAGTACAGAATATGAAAATATCACATAGAATCTTAAAATGTTAGAAAGAACATATGATTCTATTAGATGTTATGAGGAGAGTGGAATTTATGTTATGTTATGAAGAGGGTAGAAACTAGTAAGTTCAGATAGTAAATAAGATCACAAATTTAAAATTTCTTGAGCTGTTCAGAAAAAGAAAATCAGAGTACCATTTCATTAATGCAATAAGCCCCAACACCAGAAAAGAAGAATGCACGTACAGACTGTTAAGTTCTATTCATAACTCATTAATTTGTTTAACTTTCACAAATTATATATCCCATTCATTTTCCATGCCCCTGTTCCTTGAGCAGATGTCGTTATCATTGTCCTCTGTTACATTCCTCTTAGTGAGGACATTGACAAGAGAAATGAGATCTTAACTGTCTCTGGCAGTGAATCCAATTGACAAACAGATTGAATAATACTTTGAATGGCTAGAATACCCTTACCAAGAGTGCTGTGAAGATTAAGTATGACAGTGTACAATTGAATGTAGTGGCTGTTGTGGAGATAACTCTTTAACATAAATCTATAAACCCAATGAAAAGCTCTGATAAAAAAGGTACCAGGAACACTACATTTTAAATTTCATATAAGCATTTTGCCTCATACAAAGTATCCACAGTGAAAAGTTTTTTAAAAGTATAGACTTAAGACATGTCAGTAGAATTCAAAGTAAATAGGGCTAGCAACCACCAATGGTTGTAATATTTCAGGAAATGGGCTAGGGTTGAGGAATATTCTGAGTGATAAAAAATAACCATGAATATAAGTTGTTACACGCTTCCAAAAGCATAAGATTGAACAGGGAAAAATCAAGTAAATGTAAGAGTGAACCAGAAGAAGATGATAAAGAAAAAAAACAAAACTAAACTAATATGGTGGCTATCGGATTCCTCCTAAGCTTTTCTATTTTATGAGACAATTTGATGGTAATAAAAAAAAGGTTGACTAAACCTTTCTTAGCTTACCAACTAATTAGAAGCAGGAGAAAATATGTTACTGTTATCCTCATGTTTTCTTATTATAACAATCTATTTTGAAAATGTTTTTTATGATCTTAACCAGAAAACACTGAAGAAAATATTTGATGTTTTTCATCAGGCTTTATTTCTTATCACCTGTGAAATAAAGTCCGCATATTAGAAAGATAAATTTCAAAATATTCATTGTCATAGTTTAAAAACATGTACAACCAGGTAGTAGCATGGAAAACAGTGTAATATGCATGCTTTCAGATGTTATCAATTAGAGGTTTCATATATAATTCCCTGCAATCACTTAACATATAGAACTGGAATGCATTTAACACTGATGGCATCGCCATATCATTTTGGCAGCTTTGATCAACCTTGTCATTTCAGACATCTAGTAGTTTTAATATTTATTCATGCATTAATCAAAGACACTTTATTTCAGAATTGGCATACCAAAACTGTTCTGAGTTATAGTGCTAATATGTCCTATTAAAGACTAAATTAACATTTTACTACTGTTAACCAGAGGCAACACCGCATTAAAAAAAAACAGTTGCCAAAACTTCACAATCCAAGCTGTTTAAATTTCAGGATTTCTATACCTACAGGTGAAAAGGAGGAAGCACATCTCCTTCTTTTCCTGCTGACAAAATTAAATGCCAGGTTTCAAATGTCTAATGAAAGTTTTGATTTCCCATTAATCTAACTATGTGTTTACTAGCAATTAAAAAAAGGCTAACAAGACCATTTAACATCCATAATAAAAATTTATATAATTAGTGAAGTCATAATTTTAAAGATAAGCAAATGTAAAACTGTCTATGAATATTATATTTCTAATTCTCTTCTAGTATTACTGATTATTTTATGTAACAAGGAAAGTTCATTTCAAATACTTTCTAATTTCATCACTGAAAGACGATAATTGGCAGAAAAGAAAAGCAAAACTTTATTCATTTCTGTGAGTATAAGTTGGTAAACTTTTTACTTAGCAACTCTTCTCAGGCAATAGTTATGGATTAGTGTTCACCCCAGAGAAATTATGGCTCCCAGCCCTTAGGGGTTTACACAGCAAATGTCACATTTTCCATGTGCAGATAAATTCATAAATCAATGTGTACAGCTCATATTGCCTGATTCTTTACAGCAAAGTTTGATCAGTTAAACACATACAAATTTTGCCTCACTTCATCCACTGCTATGATGAGATCAGAATACAGCAGATGTAGCTGCATGACAAAGAAACACTGCAATTAATGTCAAGTAGATTCTGGGTAAAATATCTTATGAAAATGTAACTAACATTTACTTTCAGGGTTTCAATCATGTCTTCACACTGTAAAACAGAGTGAGGAGATAATCTTGCTATTCATAGGAGAACAGTTTCAGATATAATAAACAGATATTTTGGCAAGTTTTCCACAAAGTCAAGCTGCTTTAGGAACCTGAGGAAGGACATGTATACAGGCCATAGGGTTGGAAGAAGAGAACAGAAGGAAGGAGAGACATTAGCGTATGCTTCATCTTGTCTTGTGACTTTAAGTATATATATATATATATCTGGTTGTATTCTTTGAGTAAAAGAAATAGTTGAGAAAATATTCCACACTGGTCAGGGTAATGGATAAAATGAAATAAAATTTGCTCACAAGGCAGTTTAAGAGAGAGAGATGAGGATGGACATCTCAGAATTGTCACAGAGTGTAAAGACAGTCTGTGTTCACAGAAGGGGCCAACACTGAGCCCTGCATGACACTCTTCACTGTGGGGAAGCGGAGCAAAACACCACTCTGTGACAAGCTGATTACACAAAAGGATTTTTGACTTGGAGGGGGCAGATGTTGTACTCAAGGAAATATATAATTGGAACATGAATTTGACTTTTTGCTTAAGTGCATATAAAATCACCATTTGTGGATCTACAGAATGCCTGAGTCTTCACCACACGATACTGTTGCTTACTAAAGGACATATTTTATATAAAAGTAGTACATGCATGAGTTGACACTCAAAGTATTCAACTGTCTTACCATGTGTCCTTTACTCTAAAGTCATTAGCTTGATAGAATGATGAGACAGACTAATGCAGGCTCAACTGCATAATATACTAGAAGAAAAGCCATTAGAAGCCTGTAGCTCTGTGCTATAGGATATGTTTCATGCCTTAAATCAGTGGTCAACATGTGATGCCATTTCCCACATAGCCAAATTGCCCAGGTCCAGGGACCAAGCGGTAGAAGCAGGGATGGCCCTCTCACAATTATAAATAATAATAATAATTCACATAGGATTTTTTTTTCTCACAATCATTGGGTACTTAAGATATAAATGCTGGGCTTCCCTGGTGGCGCAGTGGTTGAGAGTCCGCCTGCCGATGCAGGGGACACAGGTTCGTGCCCCGGTCCGGGAAGATCCCGCATGCCGCGGAGCGGCTGGGCCCGTGAGCCATGGCCACTGAGCCTGCGCGTCTGGAGCCTGTGCTCCACAACGGAAGAGGCCACAACCGTGAGAGGCCCGCGTACAGCAAAAAAAAAAATAAATAAAAATAAAAAAGATATAAATGCTTCTATCAGGGCAAAGAGTTGTTTCCAATAAATGGAAAATTGAGAGAGCCACCTGACAATTTTTTAGATCATTATAGCACTGAACCAAAGAGAAGTGAGTGAGTGATCCTAACTACCAGTCATGATATAAAATGGGGGCAAGAAGGAATAATGTCAAGAATTAGAATATTGACTGCATTGCCACCTAGTATTCCCATGCCTAATAATACTATCAATGGAAAACTGTGGAAACTCAATAAATACATGACTACTAAGGACTTGTGTTTTCCTATATTGAGGGCTCAGTTTTCCTCAGCCAAACAAAGGGCTACAGTGGTTACTAAGGGGCATAATTTGTGTATTGTACTGTGTATTCTATGTTTGTACCTCCAGATCTAGTCTTCATCCTTCTCTGCCCTTCTCTGTATACAAGATGGCCTGACCTCTGGGACTTCCATTTGAGTTCAATTAATGGAGACTCTGGTGGGAGAGAGAGGTTGGGTATTCATTTTCTTTGCTTCTTGCCTTTCAGTCTACACTCTGGTCTTTGCTGCATTCTTCTCCCCAAGCCATAGCTTCTGTCTGGGTCCCACTTCCAAGAAAACAGCCTTCACTGTGTTGCAGCAAATGTCCCTTTCCTTCCCCTTCCAGGCCTATGGAGGGTGATCATTCCCCACTGTTGCTGGGTCCCAGAGGCATCATCATCTTTTTATTTTTGTTGCCCACACTGCTATAAATTTTCAAATACTCCTTTGAATGTCTCATCTGTTCCAGTCAGGTTTCTGACTAGTATGTCATCATATTAAATGACTTAAGGTAAGTGGTTCATTTTAGATAACTAAGAGTAGTTCAAGAAAAAGGAGGAAAATTCTGGGAGAAATGTAGAGAAAGAAGGCACAAAATTAAATAGTGCAGAGTTTAATAAACAAAAAAGGACCTTCCAAAGCTAATGCATAACTCAAAATGGATCACAGACCTAAATGTAAGACGCTAAACTATAAAACTCCTAGAAGATGATGTAGCAGAAAACCTAGATAACCTTGAGTATGGCAATGAGTCTTCAGTTGGAACACCACAGGCAAGATACATTAAAGAAATAATTGATAAGCTGGACTTTATTAAAATTAAAGCCTGCTCTGCAAAAGACAATGTTTTTTAGGACAGTGAAAATATTCTGTATGATATTATAATGATGGATACATGTCATTATACATTTGTCCAAATCCTTAGAGTGCACAGCACCAAAAGTGAACCCTAAGGTAAACTGCGGACTTTGGGTGATTATGATTCATCAATATCGATTCATCCTTTTTAGAGAATGTATCATTCTGGTGAGTGATGTTGATAATGGGGGAAGTTATGCACATGTAGGGACAGAGGTATCTGGGAAATCTCTGTACCTTCTTCTCAATTTTGATGTAAACCACAAACTGCTCTAAAAAATAGTCTTAAAAAAAGATGGTAATAAAACTTCCTCATGGAGTGACGAAGTTAAAAGGGGACAATGTATTTTGTGAACAAGGATAATATCTAGCTCATAATAAAATAGCATTCATAATTGTTAATTCCTTTCCCCAGCTTTTCTCTCCAAATAGGATGAACAAGCATTGGACAAGTTCTCTTTTCTAGTTTACTAATTTTATATTCCAGGTATAATGAAATGTATAAATGATGAACATTAATGTTCACATATTTCAAAAAATGAGTGCAAATTATTTTATAATTATCATGGTATAAAGTAGATTAATGGAAGAATACTATAAATAATAAAGCTTCCTCTAATTTCACTACCTAAAAAAAAAGACAATGTCAAGATAATGAGAAGACAAGCCACAAAGTGTTAGAAAATATTTGCAAAGGACACATCTGATAAAGGACTACTACTCAAAATACACAAAGAGCTCTTAAAACTCAATGATAAGAAAACAAACAACCCAATTTAAAAGTGGGCCAAAGACTTTAACAGACACCTCAGCAAAGAGGATACACAGATGGCAAATTAAGCATATGAAAAATCTGTTTTACATCATGTTATCAGAGAAATGCAAATTAAAACAACAGTGAGATGCCACTACACACCTATTAAAATGTCCAAAGTCCTGGACACTGACAACACCAAATGCTGGCAGGGATGTGAAACAACAGGCATTCTCATCTGTTGCTGATGGGAATGCACAATGATACAGCCACTTTGGAAGATAGTCTGATAATCTGGTTTCTTACAAAATCTAACACACTGTTACCATAAGATCTAGCAATCACACTCCTTGGGATTTGCCCAAAGTAGTTGAAATCATGTCCAAACAAAACATTAAGCACAGATGTTTATGGCAGATTTATTCATAATTGCCAATAAACTTATTATTATTAAATTAATAAATTTATTGAGTGTTCAAAAAATGTCTGTGGCTTATGATAAGTATTGTGGTGATCACTAAAACATACAAATAAAAGACCTTTTCTTTGATCTTTAATTATAAAGAAAGTAAAAGTAAACATTATTAAAATAACATGAGGTGATAAAGAATCATTGAATTATTTATGGATTAATTTTAAGGCAAGTGGATCTCAAATTTGGAAGAACTTAGAGAAAAATTATTAATTTATATATCAGGTTTCTTTGTTTTGTTTTCTTATTCTATATTAAACTGGGCAGTTCAAAGCAAATAATGAATAACAACATTAATGTTCAAGTTCTGAAGTCCTTGCAAATGCCAAATATAAGTAGCATATACAGTTTTATTTCTCTTCCATTAACCTGTAGAATAAAAGATTATTAATGTTATTTTTAAGTCAAATGGTTCACAGAAATGTTTATTTTTGTCATTATTGCTGTTATTATTAATATAATAATTACTTGTCTTAGGTACATTCCCAGAGATTTACAGGAAACACAGGTAGGAAGTGCATTCATCTGTTATGACCAGAAACAAGGAATAACAAGAAATATAGAAGTTGTTTGTTTATTCTCTTTACCTGAATAAAAAATGCCTCCAAATAGGCAGGCCAGTATTGAAGTGGGGTCCCACTATTATTGGGTCCCATTTATCTTTCTGCTCTTCCATCTTCGCCTTTTATATTTACAGCCTCCCACCCACCCCGTATCACACAGCTATGGGAGTTCTAGCCACCATGTATGCTTTTAATATAAGAAAGGTTAAGAAAAAAGACATTCACAAACTTTCTGCCCCAGTTTCCCAATTTGAGGAGTTAAGTTCCACCAAATAATTTCTGCTTGCATCATCAGCCAAAACTTTCTCACATGGGCACAGAGAGCTACAAGAGAGACAGCGGTATGGAAACTTTAACTGCGTTTTTTTTTTTGTTTGTTTTGTTTTTTTAATTTGCTCACAGGAATGAAATTGAGACTGCAATTAGCAATCTCTACTACAACAATTCTACTGATTTCCAGTGTTTAGCAACTGAAACAAGTCCAGGACACTCTCTAACACTGAGATAAGCATTTTTCTGGATGCTAAACTATGATTAGGTCCATTGAAGACATATTTGGAGAGGTTATTCATAATATATATTCTTCCTAACCTTACTTGTACCAATTTTAAAGAATTCTCCTATTTCACCACGGGGAAAAATGAAAAACAATCTCTAATTATTCTGAATTATGCTATTCATGAATCAATTCAATGAGAAATCAAGTGTTTATTCAGATAATATTGGCCATAACCCAATTCAAAGGGCTCTTTTGAATATTTACTTCTCCTTTAAAATAAACCTGAATTAACTAAGAAAGAGAAAATACACGATGTTGGTATCTTCCAAAATTCTAGATTATCTATTCAGACAATATTGATTATATACTACGGCAGGCAATTCTGGCTGTATGCATTACTATCATTCCTCTTCTTCCTTCCTTACGGAATTTCTGTTGCATTTGGCTTTAGAATCCATAAACTTCAAGGGAGATTGGTCACTTTCAGACTTTAGGGGATGAGTCTTGATTAGTCTAAGCCAGTCATGTTATGTTAATCCTAATCTATTTGCTGTGATTAGGTTAACATTAGACAGTGACAAAATTCTGGTCAATTAGCTGTTAGTGAGCATTTTTGTTAAGATTTAATAATCTTTAAAAACGGAGAGAAGTAACTGATGCACTTTCTTTTCCTCTTCTGGTTTTCTCTCCCCTCCCCGCAAGGGTAAAATGCTTGGAGTTTCATGGAGCCAACCTGTGATCATTAGGGGACAAGTTTGAGAACAATCCTCAACAGAATAAAGATGATAAAGTTGAAAAACCGGGAACACTGATGTTGCTGGGCCACTGAAATAAACAGTCCTGGAAGTGCTCTGTTTGGATTTATTATTTATAATGGATAATTCCTGTTTTTATTTTTAAATGATTAGTCCACTGAATGTTGGGCTTTCTGTTAAATACAGTTGAAAATTTCCAAGATGATGCAGATGTCGCTTACTTACAGGACACTGGGCTTCTGTTTCAAGTATCTTACCCTCCAGAACTTCAATAACCAGACAATCATTTGGCATTCAGCAAGGAAAAAACTGTGTATCACCTTTCTTCTCTCAAAATGATCATACTCATTTCTGGACACTTAGTTAAAGAACAGCCATGTTTTTATTTCTTTAAAATCTGAGTCTGTTTTACAAGTCTTGACCTTGTTAAACACAAAAATCATAGCATACTGTTTGTTCTGGAAATTAAATAGAAAGCTCTCTGAATTTTTCCCAGCAACTTGGTTAGAGAGTGAAGTACAGATAATTACCTCTAAAACTGTTTTTCTAACCAATATTATAAAAAGATACCAAGTAAAAAAATATATACATTTATTATGATCTCATGAAAGTCTCATTTATTAGTCTTAAAAATTCTGCAAGAGCCTATTTTAACTGATTCTAATTTTGAAAACAAGCTTTTAAACTTAATATTTAATTGATAACAAGTGACTGCGCTTTCCTGAGTTTCTTGCTAACAATAGAGTTTTGGGTCACATTGGACAGCTTTAATCACATGGTATAGCTGAGGAAAATCTAATTCCATTATTTTCTAAGTTTCAGTTTAGCAAAAATTCATCACTTTACAATTCATTAAACAAGTAATATTTTTAACAAAATTTGTAAATACATCAATAACCTGAAATGTGAAGCTAGTGAGGTCAGATATATGAATCTTAAAATTGAATTTCATAAAAATGTTACACAACCTTATAGTTCCTTAAAATTACCTTTATGACACTTCTCTCAGTATTTTTGTTACCATTGTAAAGGTCAATCACATTTAGATCCAGAAAGAGTTTTGTGCTTTGATTCATAATGTGCAGGATTTATCTAAGTGACATTTTAGAAATGCTTTGTGAATAGACCTTTAATAATTCATTACAGTTTAATAAATGCCCTTTTCCTTGTTGTTAGTGGAATTTACACATGAAAATTAAGCATTGATTAATGAGCTTTCATTTATTAAAAGAAAGATATCCAAAAATTCTTCTTTACAAGCATTCCTCAAAAAGTTATCAGATTGGCAGATAATCGTTATTTAATTGACCACAAACCCAATGATAAAGCAATGGTTATGATTACTCAAATTTCTAGTGACTTAGCTTCTCAGAACTTTAGTTTCCTCCTATTAGTTAGTTAACAAACTTAGCTGCTATAACACATAAAGCCCAAAGATTGTTACTTTTATTTAGAAATAAAAATTTACCTCTTATTTACCTAAGTGCCTGTTGCAGGTTGATTTTGTGTGTGTGTGTGTGTGTGAGAGAGAGAGAGAGAGAGAGAAAGAGAGAGAGAGAGAGAGAGAGAAAAAAGAGAGAGGAGCAGGGAGAGAGTCAGGTCAGGGACATTCTGGTTCTGCAGTGATTCAAAGGCCCAGGTTCCACTGAACTTTAATAAGTGGCTTGAAGGTTTTCTGAGCATTATCCAGCCAGAAGAAGAGCAGAGTAAGGATAAACAGAGAAAGGATAAAGGAAGCACATCTGCTCTCTACTGTTCTAAAATTAAAGTGACTCAAATCACTTTGCTTAAATGTGTTTGGAGGGAACTATTCATGTGGCACTATCTAGATGCAAAAGAACTAGAACATGTAATTTAGCTTTGTGCTCTAAAGAAAAGGAAAGGGATTTAGTGATAATCTTACCAGTTTTGCCATACCCGTTATCCAAACATTATAGTAATGATATCCTTCACTTGTCAAGTGATATTTGGCACATCATAGATAATCTATTAATGTTAGTTCCCATCTCTATCTCAGTCCAAAGTAATGTTTTCCAAATAGCCTTTATTATTGTATTTTCTATATTAGAGTAAATTGAAATCCATAAAAAACATTTTTTAATGAAAGAAATTAGTAATGATTTACATTTATTGGAATAGTTGGTATTGACCAAATATGAAATTTTATAGCTTAGTTAATAAAAATGGTTTGAACAAATCGCTATCTTAAAGGGACATCATATATATATATAAATATACATAAATAAATTTATAAATTATTTATATATATAATCAAGTTCCTCTAACCCCATTATAATGTCACCTACAGAGGTGTCACCTACAGAGGACATAAGGTAACTTATGCTTACAGCTAATACGATAAATTGTAATTTTCACTATTTTGTTGCAAACTTTTTTTTCTCAGATTAATTTTTATAGTTGGTAATTTATGTTAGCATCTAAGCCTAAACTGAAAAACTGAAAAAAGGCACTCTAAACCATTTGAGTATATGAAACAATTTGAGAAATGATGATATCTAAAGCACTATTTCTCAAATTGTAGGTCTCAAATCCTTCAGTGCATCCTTAAATGAATTTAGTGGACCATAACAAGCATGCCTGTGTAAATAAAATAGCACAATAGAATTGAAAATAACAGAATATATTATAAGAGTAAGAATTTTCACTTGAAACTTTTATTTAGGGATGCTTGCTTGGACATGTTTATGTGCAATGTATTTCTTTGCTGAGATCATTGTAAAAATGTTTCAAAACTATTTGTATTCCACAGAAATACATTTTTACATGTAAGAAAATTTCCTAGATGACCTCATTCAAATAGCAATTGAATCCATTCTAATAATTTTACTGGAAATTAATACTCTATTAAGTTTTAAGGAAAAATCCCTATTATGTTATTATATAACAATTCATCTTCTAGGATTGAAAGTAAATCTTAAGAACATCTGTTCCTACTAGTTATATATTATTATTTAGCTTTGTGATCTTGAACAACGTATTTGACCTTTTTGGCCTCAAGTGAGGGAAAGTGAATTGCTAATCCTAAAGTCCATCCAAAACTCATTTTCTAAGATGCTCTGTTTTGCAATATATTAATACCCTATGGAGCTGTTGAGCTTCAAAGGCCAGCCCTGCTAAGTTAGCCTTTCAAAGCTTCATCTTCCAACAATATTCCTACTTCCACTGTTGGTATTCTATTATACCATAACTAGGGCTGTTAATTCAGAAGACTAATATTTCAAATAATTAAAAATGAATTCCTATATTAATAGGTTTCAAGACTCTTACAGCAAGAAAAGTTAATGAATATTAATAGCTGTGACATCCACATCAGGATTACCATTGTTATTTTCAAGTCAGATAGCATATTTTAAGAGTTGGTAGACTTCATGAAGACATAGACAAGTTGAATACATGGTATGTAGATTTGTATCTACTCTTTAACAGGTTTTTTTTCTATTTGTCCTCATTTTATGCTCTTTTCTCTCATTTGCAATATTCAGATACCTTTAGCATTTTTTTGCTATAAGCTTATGAAGAAATCATTATTTTGTCCTTCTTCTATTTGTTACCCTTGAGATTATGTTATGCATGCTTAATATATTAGAAACAATGTTAGGAATACAGAAAATCTGTGCCTTTTACACCCTCTTGCTTCTTGTGATATTATTTCTTTGCATTTAAAATGTATTTCATGTGTATGTTCATGTCAACACTGTTGTTTATTTTGATAAATTTTATTCAGTTAGTTGTCATCAAGATATATCCACATAATGAATAGTTTCACTGCTCTTCAGCTATTCATTCTTTCATTTACTTTTATATTTCTTTCTAGGATAAAATTGTCTCTGAGGTTAAAAACAAACCAGAAAAACCAACAACCACAACAAAACTTTTCTTTGTTATTTGTTCTAATGCTAGTATGCTAGCAATGAAACCTCTCAATTTTTGTCTGAAATTATCTTGTTTCATCTTCACTTCTGAGGAATATCATTTGGTTTGCAATTCTAGTTTGGCAGTTATTTTTATTTAGCATTTTAAATATCCTGTGCAATTACCTTCTGCTTTTATTTGTTGTTTTTGTTGGGAAGCCAGCTGTCTTATTGGTGCGGCCCAGTTGATCTTTATATATTTCCTTTTTATTTTGATTTTAGAAGTTTTACTACAGTGTGTCAAATTAGGATCTCTTTACATTTATTCTACTAGAGTTCATATTACTTTTTATATCTGTGGGTTGTTATCTCTCATCAGTTTTGAAAATTCTCAGTCACTAGCTCTTCAAATATTGTTTCCTCATCTTTTTCTAGAGCTTCAATTGTACATATTGTAGACATTTTATGTGTCCTATGTGTCTCTTTGCTTTATTCTGTATTATTTTTCTTTCATCTCTCTGTTTCAGCCAGAATAGTTTCTAACGACTTCTAGTTTACTAGTCTCATGCTGTGTCCAAGCTGATCTTTAATCATATATTTAGTGATTATTTCTGTTATTGGTTTGAACCAATTCCAAGATATATATTAATAGATCTCCTGGTGTCTCAACTGAGAGGCTAGGGTTTCCAGCAGGATCAGACTATTCTTTCTCTATTATACATAGTTCTTTCTCCATTGAATGACATACATTTGCACTTTTATGAAAGTGAAAAGCCCACACATGTGTTAGTCTATTTCTGACTTCAATTCTTTCCCATTTTCCATCCCTTTATTGATATCACACTGCTTGATTACTGAAGTTTTATAATAAGTTTTGGAATTAGGTTGGGTAGTCTTCCATCTTTGTTATTTTTCAATATTTTTGGAGAATATAGATTATACCTTTTCATTGTGCCTTCCATGTGTATTAATATATCCTTCATAATTTCTATCTCATTGTCTATCTGAATGCTCTTTACTCTGAATCCATGTTAATTTGGACTTTATTTGTAGACATTCTATGAGACCTAAAGTGTGTTTCTACAGGGAGACTGGGTTTTTGCTTCTTCCAAGTACTTCACAAGATAACAATCTATAACTACTTTAATTTAACTCTTGGCCAGCATTTGCTGTACCATACAGGGAGTGTATATTTAAACCCTCAAGATTTGTGAGGCAGGAAATTTTGCTGAGTTCACAAAGAAGTGATTTGTCTCCTACTTGGATCTGAGATCAACATCAGACAAGTTTCTTTGAAATAGCCAGCTGGTGAAATTTACACACACACACACACACACACACTCACACACACACACACATACATACTCTGTACTAAAGGCATATTTCTGCAAAATCCTATATGTTTGCTATGCTTTCATTTCAACACCTACCTCACATGATATCACAAAAGCCCCAGGCCACCCACAGCTTTAAGATCACAGCAATCCCTTTTATTTCAACTCCTTATAAACTGGCTGTTGAGAATTTTTAAAAAAATTTAATTCAAATTTAGCTATGAATTCAAAAGTGTGTTTAGTATTAATTTATTATTTCTAGATTTCTTTTAAAGAGGGATTTTTAATGCTACATAGCATCCCTGTCCTATTGCTCAGGACGAATTACTTGATTACAGGGGATTTGCCTGATGGATAGAAAGTGGAGAAACAATCCTCCTGAAGAGATTAGAGAAAACAAAAAGAGGAGGGTATAAATGGTATGAAGGAGATTCCAGATGACATGATAATTTCTAAATTTGTTGAGTCCCTCCCTATAGTTCAGATTTGTTATTGACGGCTCTATGTCCATATAATGCTCCTTGTTCTTAATGTAGGCAAGTGGACTTATGCTTTCAAAGAACATTGCTAGTACCAGTTCTGAGCAGTCTTTGCTTGGCTCCCAGATCCCAGCTCCAGATACTAGCTACAGCATTACTGATTTTGGTTTTACTCGTTTTTCTGGCTTGCCTCTGTCTTCCCTAGGACAAATTAAGTCTGGAGAAATCTGGAACATTAGAAACTTAGTTTACCTTCTCATTTGCAGGAATCTGTTACTCCACACAGTCCTTCATTTTCCCTCACTGATGGCTAAAATTGGACTCTGAACCACCTGTAAAATATCAGACTGAGACATCCTTCTCTCCGTCCACACTTATTTTTCTTTCAGATTTCTTACCCAATTACTTGCACTACAGCTGTTTTCCTTTTCTTCTTTTACTTTCTCCCCATCTCCTTCTTTTACTCTTCCTCCTCCTCTCTTCCCTCCGCCTCTTCCTCCTCTCCGTAACCCTCTTCTGCACCTTCTCTTTCTTTTCCTTCTCCTTCTCCTCCTCCTCCGCCTTCTTCATCTTCTTCGTTCTCTTGTAAGTAGTGGAGTCTCCACTCCTTTGACTCCTCCACTTGCTCTCTATCGAATATAACTCTTTGTCTTTACTTTGTTCCCTTAGGTTAAAAGAACCATCATTTTAAACCCCATCTGGCCAAACACATCTCATTGCAAACAGTGACAGCTTTACTTCTTCTTTTCCAATTTGAATTCCTTTTGTTTTTCTTCTCTGATTACTGTGGCTAAAACTTCCAAAACTATGGTGAATAGCAGTGGTGAGAGTGGGCAACCTTGTCTTGTTGCTGATCTTAGAAGAAATGGTTTCAGTTTTTCATCATTGAGAACGATGTTGGCTGTGGGTTTGTCATATATGGTCTTTATTATGTTGAGGTAAGCTCTCTATTTGTCTACTTTCTGGTGGGTTTTTATCATAAATGGGTGTTGAATTTTGTCAAAAGCTTTTTCTGCATCTATTGAAATGATCATATGGTTTTTATCCTTCAATTCGTTAATATGGTGTATCACATTGATTGATTTACGTATATTGAAGAATTCTTGCAGCCCTGGGATAAATCCCACTTGATCATGGTGTATGATCCTTTTAATGTGCTGTTGGATTCTGTTTGCTAGTATTTTGTGGAGGATTTTTGCATCTATGCTCATCAGTGATATTGGCCTGTACTTTTCTTTCTTTGTGACATATTTGTCTGGTTTTGGTATCAGGTTGATGGTGGTCTCATAGAATGAGTTTGGGAGTGTTCCTCCCTCTGCTATATTTTGGAAGAGTTTGAGAAGGACAGTGTTAGCTCTTCTCTAAATGTTTGACAGAATTCATCTGTGAAGCCATCTGGCCTTGGGCTTTTGTTTGTTGGAAGTTTTTTTAATCCCAGTCTCAATTTCATTACTTGTGATTAGTCTGTTTATATTTTCTATTTCTTCCTGGTTCAGTCTCGGAAGGTTGTGCTTTTCCAAGAATTTGTCCATTTCTTCCAGGTTGCCCATTTTATTGGCATATAGTTGCTTGTAGTAATCCCTCATGATCCTTTGTATTTCTGCAGCGTCACTTGTTACTTCTCCTTTTTCATTTCTAATTCTATTAATTTGAGTCTTCTCCCTTTTTTCCTTGATGAGTCTTGCTAATGGTTTATCAATTTTGTTTATCTTCTCAGAGAACGAGCTTTTAGCTTTATTGATCTTTGCTATTGTTTCCTTCATTTTTTTTCATTTATTTCTGATCTGATCTTTATGATTTCTTTCCTTCTACTAACTTTGCGGGTTTTTTGTTCTTCTTTCTCTAATTGCTTTAGGGTAAGGTTAGGTTGTTTATTTGATTTATTTCTTGTTTCTTGAGATAGGATTGTATTGCTATAAACTTCCCTCTTAGAACTGCTTTTGCTGCATCCCATAGGTTTTGGGTCATCGTGTTTTTTGCTACAACCCTTTCTAAGCACTTCTCTGGATGTTGCTTTTCTCAGAATTAAGGACTTTTTAAGTTAAATCTAAGTGCTCCTTCATTCAGATTACAATCATGAAGTGTAGAAATTTTTTTAAACTTTGGCTTATGAAAAACTCCTTTCCTAAATTTTCAGGGTCGCTTGAAGTGTTTGACAAGTGTATCACCTGGGCCATTTCCCTCATGGTCTTCGAGTTGCATATATTATGGGTGCATGGCTGGGGTTCTCTGGGTGATAGTAAAGGAAATTGCCTTTGAGTCCTATGCTGAGTGTTCATTGCCTTTGTTACTGAAAAGAGAATATAATTTGCTTAGGAAATCAAAAACAAGCAAAAGAAAAAAATCAAGGATGCAGTAGACTAATATAGAAATTTTAAGTCAAGAGGATTTTGGAAGAGGTTTGTTTTATAGATATTTAGTTCTTTGACATTTCACCATTTGTTTGGATGGGTTACAGCCAATTGATGCCACTTGGTTAACATTTCTCCTTAATATCACTTGGTTATTATTGACACATTTATCACCATCTAAATTATAAGAGAAGATCTATCACTTGGTATTACTGACACATTTATCACCATCTAAATTATGAGAGAAGATCTTAACATAAACAGCAGTATACCCACTGTAGAACAGCTTTGATACAATAATGATATTCCTTGTCTTTACAAATTAGTGCTTATCTCATCCATATCATTGTAGACTATGGACCTTAAGCTCTCTTCTACTTACAGAAAATATGTTTTGTCAATCTGATCTCACATAAGTTATGATGCTTTACAGAATAAATTAATTTATTTGGTTACCAGTTTCAAGTGACAGGTTAAATTAAGAATGTTTATTCTTGTATATCATATTTGCCACTGTCTGTCTTCTTTCAGACTAATTTTCCCTGTAAAATCTTATAAAAAAGGAGGAAATTTATCCAGACATTTCATAAGGCTATTACAGAGATGAGGAATATTTTTGTGTTCTTTGCTTTACTAAACTTATGACTGAAAACATTTAACAAATTTAGTATGATTATATAATTACAGATTGCCAGAGAATCATAATAGAAAAGTAGACAAGATGTCTTCTAATAACTCCTGATACAATTCAGATAAAAATATAAATTCATAAAAGGAATTAGATCAATTTTAAACATATTAACCTATAGAATAAAATAGTGGTGATCCAGCTTTTATGCAATTTTGTTTCTAAATTAATTTTCCATCTCATCTACTAAAGAAATGACACATGAAAATGGTTCTAATTTCCGTGTGACCATCTTAAGCAGAGAATGCACAGTCAGAGCTGGCTTCACCGATAATATTGTTCCAAGGTTAACTTTATCTGCATCCCAGGAAGATGAAAGAAAAAATGTAGCGTTTATGAGTCTCACTTTGTCTTGAATAAATGAGCACTTAATCCAGTAAACTAGAATTGAGTATTTTAGTATTCTTTGCCTTGTTCTCTTCTATACCCTCAGCCCAGAAGTGATGCTTGCTATAAACACCTCTACAAACTACATCAATTGTGACCTTCTTTGAATTTGAATTAAGACTACAGCATTATCTTGCTTTTGTTTTTCCTTCCGGAAAATTTTGCCAAAATGTTTTCTAATTTCCCTTGTATTCCAAGATAAAATTTATTGCTCATCTACCTATTTACCAGCAAGAATAATAAACCTGAGGTAACACTAAAATTGAGTTATTTCATTACTTGCAATTCTACATACTAGCAACATTTGATAAATTATTGTGAATTCCTAAAGTTGATACTTTTGTATACTTTAATTTTGTAGCATATTAATTTTTCACTCCCTTAAAATGTCTTACTGTCAAGATACAATATTGTACTGTTCATCTGTAAAATGTGAACCTATATAAACAATAAAATATCTTGAATAAAAAAGCAATTTTTATCACTTCTTGAAACTTAAACCACACAAGTTGCCAGTTAGAATTTGCTTGTTTTACAAAAGGAGGTGCATAAAAAAATGTATCCAGTTAACCTAACTTACTTTGTCGTAAATTATGTTTAATATCTTAAAATATATATATATATATCAATTTTTAAAGAATTCCACCAAAAATTTATGTTTTCAAAGTATTTTTTTTCCAGGAGATTATTTGTACTGTTTCTTTTTCTAGGCTGTGTCATACAGGAAAGTAGACACTAATACTTTATAAAAGGAAAAAAATTCACTAATTAAGCTCCAATCCACAGGGACATTGAAGAAAATTGATTGGGAAAAATGAAAAAGAACTGGAGTCTTACAAATAGAAAAACACACTGGAAACTTATGAACAGGGAATAAAGCATTCAAATACCTTTAAAGTTTCCCTGGAATGCTATAGTATGCAAAGTTAGTTGCATTCTGCCAAAAATTCTCAACAAGTTCACATGGACTGAATTAAATACCTCTAAACTTTGTCCAAATACAATGATTTACTTACAACTCCTTGTATGTAAACAATGTGAATTTTGTTATCAGGAAATACCCACTGAGAATACCTCTGAGCAACATAGTATGCTACTTTTCAAAGAAAGCAAGGATACTTAGACACTGGCTAATTCATTTTCAATTTGCTAATTCCTACCTGTCTAAAATGACTTTCCAGAAAACTTTAGGGAACCAGAAGAGTGCACGTGTAACAAGGATTTATAAATGCCCAGGCCTGTCTGGTAAGGGATTCTTCGAAGGAGTAGGCTGAATGAAGTTGTTGAGTAGCTCTGGGGCAGAGTATAACTTCAGTCAGTATGATATTATCAAAGCGAGACCTTAACTAAATAGCAATAAAAATACTCCCTCTCTGCACATTATCCTTTTCCTTTAATCTTCATTTCCTTGCCTTGCCACCTGTGTGGTAAAGTCATGACTTCTGTGCTTGCTTGGATCTGCTTAGCCTATTTTACCGATATAGATTGCTTAGGTCTGCCCACAGAAAAGGCTGAATGGTCCTCTCTGTGATCTAGCCAGGTAAACAAGAGGCTTCAATAGCTTCTGAAACATTATATATATATACACACACACACACACACACACACACACACACACACATATATACATACATACATATATATATATATATATATATTTATTTATTTATTTATTTTTTCCCTGAATGATGAGGACAGGGTGTGGAATGAGTAAACAAGGTCAAGGATTCTAGGTCCTAACCAAATACCACTCTTTCAAAAATAGCTTACAGGAACTCAGGCACTCTCATAGTTGGCTTGGGCTGCCATAACAAAATACACCAGATTGTGTGGCTTAAACAGCAGAAATTTATTTCCTCACAGTTCTGGAGGCTAAAAATCTGATATCAGTGTGCCAGCATGATTGGTTTCTGGTGAGACCCCTTTTTCTGGCTTGTAGATGACCAGCTTCCAGATGCATGCTCACAGGGCCTTTCCTTGGTGCGGGGAGGGGAAGGGAGAGGGTGAAGGAGAGAGAGGGAGAGTGAGAGAGGGCTCTTAGGTGTCTGTTATAAGGGCACAAGTCCTATTATATCAGAGTCCTACCCTTATGATATCATTTAACCTTACGTACTCTTAGATGACGCATCTCCAAGTACAGCCACACTGGGGGTTAGGGCTTTAGTATATGAATTTGCTGGGGGAGCACAAACATACAGTCCATTATAGGTATTGTTTTCATTTATGCCAGAAGGAGAAAGTGAACTGTATAAAATACCTTTTAAAATCCTACCATTCCTTAAGAGATGAAGCAGAAATACATCTAGAAGTAGTGCAAGAGTACACATTTCCAGCCTACTTTCTGTTGAATAAAGATGAGAAAGGGCTGAAGGGAGAGAAAAGGGACAAATGGAAAAAAAGAAAGTCACACCCAATTAATTAGAATATTGTCTTTAAAATTAAATATACACTGAAAAGCAAAATAAAATCAGAACTGAAAGTTTATAAGTGATTTAATTGTTCTGTCTTATATGAGCAAGTCTTAATGAAGGAATTTTTTCCAACTACTTCCAATTTTCTTCCAGATTGAACTGCAAATCGCTACTTCTACTTTTCCCAGGCTGCACAAAGTTTGGATTTCTGTCAGAGCTGCCATGAAAAGCCAAAACCTGAACATATCAAATCTGTCAGTTCACTGTGGCCACAGTATGAGGAATTAGTCCAAATGAAGAATGACTTCACGAAGAAGATGACACAGATGAATGAGGAGACAGCTCATGAGTACTCACCTTGAAAGGAAGCTTCATGCTGAGTTGTGTATAAAGTAGGACTTTTAAAAGTCAAATATGGAATAGGATATAAAATGTAAGAGTGCAGAAGGTTCTTGACATTTACTGACAGAAGACTGCATGTAATCTCAATGGTAATAATTTGTCATTGATGGGATTTCAGGAAGAAAAATAATTGGGCCCAAACAGTGAGCATAGAAAATAACTGTGAATAAAGCTAAGGGCAAACTTTAGACAGAAATGACCTAACAAGGGGAATTTTGAGAGCTAATTATGTGAAGGTAAGGGAACTATGAGTGCTTTACTGATGATAAGAAAGGAAAGGGCAAAATTAAGATATGTGAAATGAAAACAATAGGATTTAGAAAATAACACGTGGTTTAAACTGAAGTTAGTAAAATGGTAAGCAAATGACAATACTGATGATAAGGACAAAATTAGGCAATGAAGAGGTTTCAGGAAGAAAGATCAGTTGATACATGCATTGTTTTCCACTGAATTTTGGGTACTAGAGGAAAGGTTTAGAAAACACATATACCAGGAAAGAAAAAAAGTTTTCTTTGGGAGTTATTAGCATAAAAATCCTGTGACATATTAGTATTGTTAACATAGATTTGTTTTTATTAATTTAGAAATCAATTTTATTTGTCTTACTGCAGACATGTCATTTCAGTTTATCTTAAATAGAATTATTTTAATGGTTTTATGCATTTAAGAATCTACTGTAATTTCTACCTGACAGAACCTACTAATATAAACTATTGGTCAATAGAAATCAGACTATTTCAATAGAAATTAAGACAGAAGTTGCTTTTCACATATAATCTGCAATATTCCCCAAACTTTAGTTTTATAGTAGAAACTTACTTTAAGATATTAATATGGAGTTAGAGTATTAGAATGTGAAGGTTGTTGCAATAAAAATCCCTCTCCCTTCTTTAAAAGAGTAAATCAATTCTGTGTGCTAAGGCTTTCCTCTGTGCTTCTTTGCTCACAGTCATTTTATAAGAATTCGTCTTCCTACTAGGTGGTAGATTTCCTTGCTCCCTAATGCTTACTCAGAGCAATGTTCAAGCTGTCCTGGGATACTTCTCTTAAGTAAAACACTGTTATGTAACTATGTCAATGGTGTTCCAATTTGAACTTAAGGTGCATTCACTGCTGGAATTTAAATTTATCTAAGATGTGTCTAGAGAGCTTGTAGGACAGATTAATGCAAATCGAGGAGCCTCCTGAGTGGGTGACTTATTCTAAAGGAGCCTGGCAGATAATGTCAGTCCAATAAGAAGACTGGCATCATATCAAGGAAGGCAGAATCTCTTGCTATTTCTCTTGCCCCACCCACTCCTCTGTCTTATTTGTCCTAGGCAACTACCAATCTACTTCCTCTAACAATAGATTAGTCTTTTGTAGTTTGTATAAATGCATGCTCTGCTTCTGGCTTCTTTCAGTTAGTATAATGTATTCTGTATCATTCTTTTTTATTGCTGAATATTGTTTCTCTCTTTTACTCAGTGTAGAGAGATTCTTTTCTTTTGTTACTATTATGAATAAGCTGGATATGAATATTTGTGTACAGGTCTTTTAGATACCTATTTTATTTTTGGATAAATACTTAGGAATGGAGCTGCTGGGTCATATGGTCCATAGCCATTGTCACACCCTCCTTTATTGTGCCTTGGCTCCCTATCTCTAGGTTGCTCAAACTTCCAGAAGTAAATTACCAAATGAAAAGGGAAGCATACAAACTCCAACACTGGGGGCAAGTTGGAGAAGAGAGACTCTTGTGAAAATACAGAAGCAGTGAAATGTCTTCCCACATGATAAGATAATTTAGACATTTGATAAGAAAATCTATAAATGTGTACCTCTGATGCCTTTCACTCATAAGTTTCATGTATTATCTGTACTAATTCAATTAGAAAAGGAATCAAGAACAAAGGCAGCATATTGAACTATATAATACATGCTAAGCGCATTAAGAAACACTTTTAAATTATTTTAAATAGCTTAAACACATACTATACTTTTATGATGTTCATGCAATTATAGCATTTGATTTTTCAATCCCATTTAATGAAAACCAGAAAATGAAAATTTCTAGTCAAATAATAATTATTATCTTTTCGAGTTAAGTGAAACAGAAAAAGGGATTGGAGCTGACTACCAGATAAAACAGGACATCTTTCATATCTTGTCTCCAGGATATTTCTCCACATTTCTATTCTCCTAAGTAATGCAAAGGTAGATATGGTTTTACACTGCATATGTTTATTACTTTTTTTCCACCTCAAGGACCATGCTGAGACTTACTCATATTAGAGCTCTAAATTTGTAAGGAATGCAGGTAACCAGTAATAAGGTACTTGCAAAGTTTACCTGGCTCAGCCATGGCTCATCAAGGTCTATTTGAAATAAAAGAATGTGAATTCTGCTGTTTGACTTTGCAGTACAAATAGAGACAGCACTTTCAAAAGAGTTTCAGGCAAACTCATAAATAAGATATTGCCCATTGGGGCTTCCCTGGTGGCGCAGTGGTTAAGAGTCCGCCTGCCGCTGCAGGGGACACGGGTTCGTGCCCCGGTCTGGGAAGATCCCACATGCCACGGAACGGCTGGGCCCGTGAGCCATGGCCTGCGTGTCCAGAGCCTGTGCTCCGCAAGGGGAGAGGCCACAGCAGTGAGAGGCCCGCGTACCGCAAAAAAAAAAAAAAAACTTTAAAAAAGATATTGTCTATTAAAGAACACCACTAAATAACAATTCCATTTATTGGATGCCTGCTCGCTCTGTGCCAAAAATGGAACGTACATGTATTATCCCACAGAATTATCAGAAGACAACATAACAGGATAAGTACTATTTACAGAGAAGGAAACAAGTTTAGAGCAGTTAAGTAATCACTCATGGTCACATTGCTTCTTAGTGTGGGGGTTTAAATTGAGTTTCCTTGAACTCAAGCTTGTGTACTTAATGAAATACTTGTCTCTATTCATAATGGAAAATGGAAGTTTAGAAATCTAATAAGCTAAATATTGGGAAGCACTAGCGAAAAAGACACAATTCTTATCTTTGCAATCTATTTGAAGGAACAATTGTTACATGTATAAACATCTATTACCTATAGGAAGAAAGAATGCATTTATACAAAAAACAAAACGAGAATAACAAGTACATGTTGATATAATTAGGGTTGCTGTTCATAACAGGAAACATACCAAATCAAGTACTCAGGGATAGAATTAAGAAGCACCTCCCAAAGCAGGATAGTTCAAGATAAAGAAAACAGTTTATAAATATTATACATCAAAATTAAAATATCTTCAATAGTAATATATTATTAAATTAAGCCATTTATAACTATTTTCAAAGTATAATAAAAAGATATATCCTTAACCGAGTAAAGATTATTACTCTAGTAACTTCAGTAAATATATTCCTTGCCTTTAGAGCTGGAGGTTCAGACATTAAAACGTAATTTGAATGAGACGAATTCTATAGTGAAGAAATTCAGGGAAACATGCATAGATAGCATAATTCAGTCTGATCTGATCAGGAAAGATGTTTGAAGCTAAAGGATGGATAAGAATAAGCTATGTGAATAGGGGAGAAATGAGCCCTCTATGCAAAGGGACCAACACTTCCAAAGGACCTGAGAGAGACAAGCGTATGGCATATTCAGGAAACCAAAAAGTCCAGTGGGTTTTGTTTGTTTTGTTTTGTTTTGCTGTTTTGGGTTTTGGAATAAAAGTAACAGGAATGAAGGGTGACAGAATAATTTTGAAGAAGAATTAAGACCTTCCCTGGTGGTGCAGTGGTTGAGAGTCCACTATAAGACAGAGAAGGGTCACTTGAAGACTTTATTCAGGAATATTTTCATTCATTCTTTCTTTCTCCCAGTTACTTTATTATTCAGTCCCTACTAAGGAACAGACTATACTACATATTGGGATACATATTGGGATATGGTAGGGAACATAACAAAGCTCTTGTCCTAGTAAGTTTACGTTCTTGTAAAGGATGATAGTCAACAAACAAAATTGCAAACTAATACATAAAATATGAAGAAGTCATACGTATTATTAAAACGAATGAAAAAGTAAAGAGATAGAATACCACTCAACTTAAGTGTCCATAAGAATCATCTGGCAAGAGTATTAAAATGCAGTATTAAAATGCAGCAGTTCTAGAGTGAGGGCTGTGATTTCCATTTCTAATAGCCTCCCAGGGGATGCTGATGTTGCTGGACTGCTCACCACATTTTGACTAATGGGGAACAAAGGGTAAGGAGTTGTCTGTTCAGGGAAGAACTCTTCCGTGGATTACATTTAAATACATTAATAAATAGAGACCTAACAACGGAGCCTCCAAAAATACATGAAGAGAAAAATAGACAGTTCTACAATAATACTGGAGACATCAACACACTATTTTTAATAATGGATAGAACAACCAGACAAAAAATCAATTAAAAAAACTGAGGGTTTGAGCAACACTATATGCCAATTGGAGCTAAGATATATATTGAGAGCATTCCTCCTGCACAATACACATTCTTCTCAAGAGCACATGGAACATTCTATAGGTAGACCATATTTCAGGCATAGAAAAGCAGTAATACGTTTTAAAAAATTGAAATCATATAAAGAATCTCTTCTGACCACAATGGAATTAAGCTAGAAATGAATTACAAAGAGAAAACAGGAAATGTGTAGAAATTACACAACATCCTTAAAACAATGAATGAGTCAAGGAAGAAATCACAAGGGAAAATTTAAAAGACCTTGATGTATGAAACAAAACATACCAAAATTTGTGGGATGCAGTGAAAGCAGTGTTCAGAGGGAAATTTATAGCTGTAAAAGCCTACATTAAAAAAGAAGAAAGATCTCAAATGGATAAACTCATTGTACATCTTAAAGAACTAACTTATGAAGAGGAAATTAAACATAGCAGAAGGAAGAAAATAATAAAGGTTAGAACAGAGATAAATCAAATAGAGAATAGAAAATTAGGCATTCACTTCTATCAGTATCAAAAATAATGAAATTTCATTAAAAACTCCAGGATAAAAGGCCTCTATATGAGGCAAAAAAAAAAATAATGGCATGATTTTCAGCTAATTGTGGAATTCAAGTAAAGGTCATTCATTTAACCTGCATCACTGTTGTCCAAGTGGAACAGATAACTTGGAACAGATACTGTGACATTAAATTATGAAGAAGGAAACATAATTGTGAAACACTAATTGTCTCTGCAATAAAGAATTATTGTAATATAAATGTAAATTAATTTTCAGTGTTTAGAATGAATCCATAGACAGAAGTGAAAGACACCATTATTTAAGAAAAGCCAGACAGAGAGAGAATGTAAATTGGACAAGCTTGACAATATAAAAGTAAAAGTACCATTCTTAGAAGTAGGTAGCAGAGGTGGAGAAAGAGAGGCTAGGAAAGAGTAGATAAACTACCAGACTTGTATCATAATGGAGAGGCAAGAAAGCTGTATGTAACTGAAGGAAAAAGATATTGAGCATATTAACGTATAAGTATAAGCAGTGGAAAAACAAAATAAATATACAATATAGCTCAACACAGATGAAATGAAGGAAGTGGTTGGGGGTGATAATGTCTAAATAAGATTATACTTCTATTTTTTATATCAGGGATTTATTTAAAGTCAAAAATAATAGTGAAACCATAGTATTTAGGATGATAAACCCAAGCACAAATTTAAAGAAAAGCAAAAATGCTTAGTAGGAATAGCTTCTAGACAGAAATTCTATGGCTGGAGATATGTGGAGCAAGGAATGACTGATTTTTATTATTAATTCTTTAGTACTACTGAATTTCTCAAAAAATAAATTGATTTATAAAATTAATAAAAGAGAAAAATAATGTTTCAATAAGTAAAGGAAGAATGTTATCTCAAGAGAGTGTCCAGATTATTATTTAAAGTCTCCTGAAATAACAGGTTGTCAGTAACTTCTCAATGTAGGGAGCAGGTAACCAGACAATGCTCTGAAAAGGAAGAACTATATTATGTCAAAGGCTTGTAAGACTTATGACTGTAATCAGGAAGTTCAATAATTTCCCTTCCTCCCAGGGCAGACAATCAATCAGCCAGTGAACCAGTTGTCTTGGAGAAACCATCTCTCACTGGCATTCCATATTGTTTTTGAAGTCATAATCAATGCAGTACTTTATGAAATGAAACTAAGAAGAGCAACTATTAAAATGAAAGCGTCCATAAAGTCATTTTTCTCAGATGGCATGATACATACCTGAAAAAGTGAAAGGAATTAGAATTGATAAATTAGTTTAATAGTCAAAACCAGTACAAATATACCAAATTCAATAGTGCTCATTCATATCAGCCATATCTAGTTAATATACATAATGAAGAAAAGCATCTGACATTGTAAGTATATGAATTATATAGAAAACAAACTACATGTCAAACTTTTTGAAACAGTTGCCTATATGAGCTTTCCCAACTTTTATATTTGTTTCCTCCATCATCCGCTGACATTGAATTCCTCTTCAGTTTCAAAATCCAAGTGTACATTTCTCATGGATTATTTTGCTTAGCCTCTTAGCTAACCATATCTCTTTTTTGAAGATGTTTTTATTTTTATTGCTATTATACTACATCTTCCACAATTTCTTCCTGCTTCTCTGTCTGATCTTTCTCCATGTATTTGCTTTCTCTCTTTCATCTACTCTGTTTTAAATATTAAACTTATTAAGCTTCTGTTCTTCGCCCCTTTTTCTTATCACTCTACAAACTCATCTCATGTCTTTCTATAGCATAAGTTTCTACCTTCATCTAGATGACTACCAAAATATGAATGCCAGCCTACATCATTCTCCTAAAGTTTAGGACAACTTCACTTGGGTCTTTCTTACATATTCCAAATGTTGGATATTTCTCACATAATTCAAATGCCCTGATTCACACCTGGAATTTATAATCCCCCCAACTTCATGTATCAGTGAGTGACTCCAGCATTAATCCACCTATGCAAGTCAGGATTCTGAGTGTGATGTTGATTCATCCTTCTTTTTCCCTCATTCATCTAATCTGTGAACTGTTCTTCCTAAATGTACCTAGAATTTATCAGTTCTTACCTTCACTTCTATTATTTTATTTACATTACCATTACCTTTCACATGGATTAGTGCCCTGGGCTCATATTGTTCTCCTCTCTCCTCTGTAACGCTTTTCCACAAGCAACAAGGGCCACCATTTAATATGTTAATCCTACCATGTTACTCTCCTACTTAAAACATATCAATGGTTCATCATCTCTCCTTAGAATAAAGTCTAAACAAAGTAGCTGCTAAGACTGTCTGGTCATTGTTTTTTCACTTTAGCATTATTTACCTCTCAACTTATCCCATATAGTTAGCAGTTCAGCCACACTGAGTTTCTTTCAATCCCTTGAAACTGCCATATAATTTTTCTCCTGGGTTTAAGCATGCTGTTTCCTATGTTTAGAATACACTTCCCTATATACATGGGAATAATTTGACAATTATTCCTATTCATTCTTTAGGTCTCAGTTTAAATCATCACTGATTATGTAAAACTGCATCTGATTTTCTATGTATTTCTGCAGCATACCCCACTTTCCTTATCTCCTTTATTATCATATCTCCCATTAAATTGTAAATTTGTACATGGTAAGAGCTATGTTTATTTTGTTCATTCTTGTCTGCCTCGAGCCGCATCAAACTTGGCACATATTAAGCATTCAACCTTGATTTCTACTTTACAGAAACATAGTTCTCTCAATTTCTCCGGGCCTTACCTATAAAAATTCACATCTGCAGTAACCCTCTGTCATTTTCTTCATTCTCAAAAAACAGATTGTCCTGTTTGCTTTGCAGTCTACGTCAACCATGTGGCTTCTTGTTTTGATATGCTTCTGACTAAACATTGGTTATTCACTTTGTCATGTATTTCAACTTTTTTTTCTTTCTAGCAGATTCTATACCTCAGAATATAAACTGTTTAAGTTCTCTCGATTACAAAAAATATCTGCCCTTGAGCCTATATTTTTGTTGAGGTACTGCCCTCTCTTTTCCTTCACCATCAAGACCTCCAACAAAGTTTCTAAATTGCTTGCTAAAAAGGAATAAATTTACTAAAACAAGCTTCAACCCTTGTCTCCACTGATTAGAAACCATTTGATGGCTTTGTGTTACCTTCAAGAAAATCAAATCGTTTACAGTAAAACGCAAAAATACATCTTACTTTTGCCTCATTATAACCATCTTACACCCTTGATTCCTTAAATAATCCAGAATTCCGAGTGAGTCACTTGAACCAAAATTTATTCCTAGTGTATGCTGCGCAAAGCCAATATGGCAGCAGCTTTTGAGAAAAGAAAAAGTATTATTGCCAGGAGGCAATAATATAGCTTGCTGGCAATATTATTATACAATATATACAAAAAGCATTACTATTGAAAGGAGGCAGGGCTCAAATCTGTCTCCCCAATCTGGGGTTTAGTCAAACTTTTATGAGTTAGGGGAGGAGGGTTGGTATATGCAGAAGCAGTGGTGGGGCAGGTTTCTATTGGAGGGTTTGGAACTAGACCATTTATGGTAAGCTATGGTAAAGGGGCCTCAGCACCAGATCTTCCTGGATAATGGACCCTTCCTTTCTGAAAGGGTTCTGCATTCATGTCCCTGTCCTTTGGTTCTGTGGGTAGGGGGGAAACAGGTGTTGTTTGAGGTTAAAATTTTCTCCTCTGTGTATGCTTTAGCTGCACGACCTGCTGTTTTGTTCTGCTGTCTCTGAAAAACAATTCACTATCTTTTTAGAAACAGGATAGGGTCAGTGTGGAGCTCGTTCTGTGGTACACGAGTAGCTTTACTGTTTCCTCCTCCTAGATAGCCTGTGCCTTGGGTTGAAGAGTGTCCCCAAAAAACTCATGAACCTGAAAATGTGACCTTATGCAGATATAGGGTCTTGGCAGATATAATCAATTTAAGGTGAGGTCATACTTGATTAGGATAAACCCTAATCCAAGACTGATACCCTCATAAGAAGGGGGAAATTGGAACACAGAGACATAAACAGGAGAAACACAATGTGAAGACATAGAGGAGAACGCCATGTGAAGATGGTAGCAGAGTTTGGAGTGATGCCTCTACAGGTCAAGAAATGCCAAGGATTGCAGGCAACTAACCAAACAATAGAAAGGATCCAAGGAAGGATCCTCCCCTAGAACCTTCAGAGAGACTACAGCCCTGCTGACACCTTGATTTCAGACTTTTAGCTTCCAAAACTGAGACAAATTTGTGTCGTTCTAAAGGTGCCTGGCTTGTGGTGATTTGTATGGTAGCCCTGGAAAATTAATATACCCCAGAATTCAGGCCACTGTATCTTGATAGTTGCTGGTTGAACACAACTCAAATCTCACTGGATAATCATTTATAAATTTCAGGGTTTTTTAAAGTATATTGGGTCTGGTTTTGCCATTTTCTTCATAAATCAGAAGGTCTTCTTTATTGTGATGTTATCTAAATCACAGGATAATAAAAAACTACATTTGGGATTGTGCACAGTCAACCAAAGTTTAGCAACTGTATTAAAGGAATTGAGAATAATTGAGGTAACCAATTGAGATACATTCTCTCTGTGTAAATAAGGTTTCTGGTGCAGGATTTTTATCTTGAGACAGTTTCTTGGAAATCATAGAAAATGGTGCCTTGAAACAGAAATATTAATCTCAATTGATTCTGGTGCTCTTTCAGTCACTTTTGGCAAGAACCCTGCCACGTTTAGAGGCATTAACAAGGAGATGGCTAGGTAGTGTGTTAAAAAATCTCCTCAGTCAAGGGAGCCCATATTTGTCAAATCACGGCTAACATTTGTTTCAGTTGCTACAGAACCTTAGAAATCAGCTGATACTCATAAATTTATTTCACTTACATGGTCTATTGGGAGGGCCAATGGATCCGTTTAGCTTTAAGGTCACGACTTTCTAATTTCTTTGCTTGTAGATATTCCTACACCTGTCACTTTTGAATAAAAGCATGTACATTTTTACATGCACACACACATACAAACACATTTTATCTCATAATTCAAAGAGAACCACTCAGCCAACTATTTCACTGTATCTATATCTGCCAACATTGTGAGTTACTTTAATTTGCATTCAAAAGAGAAGACAGAAAATTCCCAGTGAAATAAAAATGCTTAGTTTTGCTGGTTCAATATAGCAGAACAATGAGTTAAACACTGCCTTTTCTTAAAACAGTATTTGTACTTCTGAAGGTTAGTGGAATTTGTGGGGAAAAAACATCTCTCAGTGATATTTTGGTTTGGAGACTTAAAGCTAAAAATCAAGAAAACTTGGTGAGAACTGGAAGACTTCCTGGCAGATTAAAAAGGTCACCATTCATGCTTCATCTTCTTCTACACACACAGAGACCTCTGGAGTGCACTTTAGGAAAATCCTGTCAGAAGAAACAGCACCAGAAGCAACACTTAATCAGAGCTGTAACTGTAATCATAATAATTGTTCTACTAAAACTAATGAAAATTTATATTGGAATTCATCCTTGAAACATTCATGTAAAGTACCTATTCCTTCTGTGCTGTTAGTCATTAGTCTCTGAAAAAGTATTGGGGGAGTAAATGTCAACTTAACTCCTTTTTCATTCGATGTATCTGCTAACTTAACAGAGGAAAAAAAAAAAATCCAGACAGAGCAATTACATAGATGGGCAAATGAGAGAGAAAACAAGTCTGTCTGATGAAGAGATATTTCAGGGAATATGTTATTCTAATGCAAATGCTACATTTTCTTGATGATTTTGTTTAAGGAGGAAACTGCCTCTTTGCCGTTGCCACTGGAAGGCTAAATATTGTTGGTGTGCTGGACATCTTGAGCTACCAAGTTCATTTCCACTTTGAAGCTGACTCCTCCAGGGAATAGGTAATAAATCTGACACTTTACCTGGATCCCTGAAGAAGACCACTGTCTTCTTCAGCTGGTGCACAGTGTATATTAATCCAGGCATGTCTATGAGAAGATGATGACCTTAAAGCAGCCAATGTCTTTCAAATAACAGACAGATAGCAAAAACAAGACTGACAACACCAAGATGAGGAATAAAAAAATCAAGGGTAAACAAAATTATTTTAGTCTGGTTCACAGTGAGATGTACTTTGTCATTGAGCTTTGGAGCTTTGGTTTCAAAGAACTCTAAAAGAGATAAAGTTGGCAAGATAATTTATAGGTTGTGCCTAGCACATTTCATGGCATTTTGAAAATTTAACATGTTGTTCATATCAGGAACTTCTGAAATTATCATTAGCAGCTATGGGACGCTTGACACTGATTCCATCACCTGTATTTCTCCCTTTCCAAAGACAGAGCAGGCTTCTCCTCACATCAAAGTTTATTTGCCTGTTCTCTCTTCTTTCCAGACTTAAATAGTTACTGACTAAGAAGGTGGAGAGATTTTTCCTTTCCCAAGGAAAATTCAGTCAGTGAAGTGGCCTGAATTTCTCATGAGAAGAATAACTAAATAAATGTTGTAAACTCACAGCGCCGGTCCTAAAATGGGTGAAACTTTCCCTACTTATTTTTCAGAATATTCTTCTGAAATATATTGAGAGCTATTTATCATTATGAAAAATTATTACCCTAGAAGTAAAACCATCTCTTTATTATTTTCTGACTTATTAATATTTTATTTCCACTGTGTCTTTTGGATACTCATATTCTCTTTTCTACAGTGTTCATTTTCCATCTGATTTTTTTTTTAAAAATCCATTCACCTTGTATAACTTTCAGAAAATGAGATTTCTTTTAGTTACAGTGTGTCCTTCCTCACTTTATCTCTTTGGTCTTCTTCAGCTAGGGGAGAGATCCATAACAAGAGTTCCAAACTAACTTTCTCACTGGCTTATCTCTTTTGAATTCCATCTGATATTGAAGCTCCAGGAAATGCTCTTTTCACAAAGTTCAACACTTAGCTCAGATTTTCTTATAATCCCCTCTCCATACAATCATCCTCAAAGACTTGTATTGAAGATCAATAATTTCTCAGCCTTACAGTTGTTTGATCCTCTCAATTATTATATTTGGATAAACTTTAACATCATCTATGTATCAGGCATTGTGATAAGCCCTTTGAAAGAAAGCAAGTAAAATATGGTAATATGAAAATAAATAAAGGAAACCTCATTTAAAGTGGAGTGGTGAAGCTCTGAAGTGATACACGCTCTCATGCATGTATCACTCACCACAGCTTACAAACCCAACAGGAAGAAAGATTTCCTTCTGTTTCATAAACAACAAGCTGCCCACCACCTGCAGCCAATGAAGAAACATCACATACCTTCCCAATGTCCTCCTAAAACCTAATAAAAGCTGGCCTTCCCTTTATCTCCTGGGACTTTCCTATGGCTTGTCATAGTTTGCATGTCTCTAATTGCTATTCTCTGCTATTCCCAAATACACTCATTTTGCTGGTAAAATAACTGGCTCTTTTGTTGTTTAAGGTTAATAGTAATTTTCTCAAGGCTATTCCAACGAGGAAGGTATAGGAGTTATACCTCCTATAACTCAGCTGTCTTTCCCATTCCATAGCCGACTGGCTTGATTTACAGAGGTCAGCACCTGCATTTGTTTTCCTGAGTGCTTTCTCTTGCAGCAAGGTCCCTGTCTGCCTTGCCCAAAGCAAGCTGGACAAGCCAGAGATGTTTCCTAGAAGTGGCACTCAACCAATGACTGGTAGGAGTTAATGTATCAATATGCTGACTCCCTTGATTCCTTTGGCTGGGATGATTCTGAGGCTCATGTTCGGGCTCCCAAAATTCCTCAGTGGGAATAAGATCTTATTGCTTAGAATGATTTCTCAGGATAAACTGCTTTATAGCATCCATTTCACTGGCAATTTTCCTTTCACATTCTTACTTGCTGTCTTAGCTTAGATCCTTTAGAAGCAGAACTCAGTACAAGTATCAAACACAAGTCACTTATTTGGGAGGTATAAAGGAACATAGGCAAAGAAAGAGGGAAGTGATTAAAGGAAGAAACCAATCCATTTTAGTGTGCATTACTAAGCTAGCAACGAATGAGTTTGCTTAACTATGGGATAAAAGGAAAATTCATACTCAGAGTTGTGTCAGCCAAAGGAAGGGAGACCTGGGTTTACACACTGACTACTATAAGTTATTGTTTGAGTGCTCCGGGGTTTAGTTCCCTGGTACTCCTGCCTTGCTGATTGAACCAGCAGAGTCATCTACACATTGGGGAAAGCCCTTATACCCGGAGATGCAGATACAGTCCTTTGTGAAGCAGCATAATAAATATTTTGAAATAAGAAGATTTGAGGATATTGAATAGGATACTGACATTGTTGGCTACCCTTCCCCACTTGTCTGCCAATGTAGCCTGGGATCATTTCCAACAAATTACTTAACACTAGAATTTTTATCTCAAGAGTCACTTTTGGAGGATCTCACATGAAGAAGACTATGTTCACTTTTGAAAATAGGTAAGTTGCCATAACCTGATAAATACTAAAACAAATGTAAAAGCAACATGCTTTGGAGGAAAGGCAAGGGAAGAATCAGGAAATGTCTCTTGGAGAAGATGAAGATTGAGATTAAAAATTTAGGACCAGTAGGAGCTGGGTAAATGAAGACAGGGAGGAGAATGCAGATGCTAAGAACATTTTATCAAGTGGTAGGAGAGCATCAAGGGTGGGATTGTGGGAGTTATACAGCCCAAATGCAGGCAATAAGGTTGTGTGTTTGCTGGTACAGAATTTAAAGCAATAATAATGCTAATTATAAATTAGTCCAATTTGATTATTATATGCATTCTCAGTTCTTAAAAATATCAGTGATAATATATTTTATCTATGCTCTTAAATATTTCTGCAGTTATGTAATACATATGTATGCTACACATATGTACTTTTTATTATGTATTCATTAATAAACATTACACTTTACCCATAATTTAGTTTGGGAACCCAGAATCATCTAATGTTCAGGTACCTATGTTTGTTTCAAGAGTTTATCACAGTTCAGAATGATTTGAGCTTTCTTCTTGTTCAATTTGTGTCTTCAACCCATACAGTGCTTTAAATTCCTGCATTTAAACAGTAGACTTGAAATAATGAATGAGAGCCCAGAGGCTGTAAGATGAAGAAACAGAAACTGAGTTACATCTATTCTGTCATTTGTGAATGCCAGGAGAAATGACAAAAGATGCTGTTCTTATGTTGCCAGCAAATATAAAAAAGCTAATATTTGAATGACTTGATTGTTTTATCATAAATTGGACACTACAGCAAATAATGTCAATGTTTGCTATCTTTAAGCCTTTTTTTGCGGGGGGGTAGGGCTTTTTTAGCAGAAAGAAAATCTTTGGAAGTTTTTAACAAATATATTAGAAATTCTGGGAAGTTTTTCTGATGAATAAAATTCATGGAAACATTTTGACTGCAGAGATATTTGAAGCCTTTGGAATGTATTTGAAGAAACATAGGTGTGGTATTATACATTTTGAAGTTATTATGAAATGGGATGTTTAATTTCTTCCAAACTTATACTTACATTTAAGGTAAATCTTCCTATTAACACACACACACGCACAATTTTTTTTTGAATTTTCAATATCAAAAGGAAACTTTTTGATACTAAAAGGTTTAAAAGTTGTTAATTGATAAATTAAGAAGAAAGGTTGATATGATAATGTGGCTATACTGTGTGTTGAACTTATATGTAAAAAACTCTATGTATTTTTATTTACTATAAATTAAAATTGACATGTTTGGTGTACAGTGTTATGAAGTTGCATACTTGTATACAGTCATAGAATCATGACCACAAATAGGATACAGAAAAGTACAACCACCCCTCAAAATTTTCTCATGCTACTCATTTGTATTCATACTGAGTGAAGTAAGTCAGACAGAGAAGGACAAATATCATATGATAAGTCTTTTATGTGGAATCTAAAAAACTAATACAAATGAACTTATTTACAAGACAGAAACAGACTCACAGACATAGAAAACAAACTTATGGTTACCTAGGGGGAAAGTGAGGGGAGGGATAAATTAGAAGTTTGGAATTAACATATACAAACTACTATATATGAAATAGATAAACAACAAGATCCTACTGTATAGCACAAGGAACTATATTCAATACCTTGTAATAATCTATAATGAAAAAGAATATGAAAAAGAATATATATATACATATATATATATCTGAATCACTTTGCTGTACAGCAGAAACTAACACATTGTAAATCAACTATACTTCAATTTTTAAAAGTATCTTTTACAAAGCAAAACAGAATTTTGATGAAGTCTAGTTTATTCATGTTTATTCATTTTTTAATGGATTGTACATTTTATATCACATCAGAACTCTAATCTCAGGGCAAAAATAATTTCTCCTATGTTTTCTTCTACAGTTTTATATTGTTTTACACTTAGATCTATGATTTGTTTTGAGTTAATTTTTATAGGATGTGAGATTTAAAATGAGGTTTTATTTTTGGTTTTTTTGTATGTAATTTTTCCAGCAGTCTTTTTGCTGAAGACTACCCCTTCTCCATTGAATTGCTTTTGCATCTTTGTCAAAAATCCAATAGCCATATTTGTGTGGATCTATCTTTTTTTTTACATGAGACATTCAACTCTTTTTTATAAAATAAGCTTTGTGTTAGATGATTTTGCCCAACTATAGGCTAATGTAAGTGTTCTGAACACGTTTAAGGTAGGCTAAGCTGAACTATGATGTTTGGTAGGTTAAGGGTATTAAATGCATTTTCAACTTATATTTTCAATTTACAGTTGGTTTATTGGAACATAACTCCATCTTAAGACTGTATAGCATTAAAGTTTCAAGTGACCAAAAGATTTCAGAAACTATTTTCAAGTTGACATGCCATGAAGCATAATTATTGTTGAAAAGTTTATTTATAAACTTTTACCTTATTTACATCTATTTAATTTACTGATTCTCAACAATTGTGTTTAGATTACTAATGAAAATTTCATGAGACATTAAACAGCTAACCATCGTCTGTGTGGATCTATTTCTGGACCTCTCTTCTGTTCCACCGGTATATGTGTTTATAACTTCACCAACAGAACACTATCTTAATTACTATATCAAATTTATTCTATTTAATCAAAATTATTGAGCCTATTATAATTCATATTTTTTCCTTATAAATTTTAGCAGCAGCTTTGTTTTCTCAAAAATCCAGCTTGGATTTTAATTGGAATTGCATTAAACACATAAATCAATTTGGGAAAGTTTGACATCTTTACTATATTGATTCTTCCAATTCATTCCCATGGTATGTTTCTCCATTTATTTATTTAACTCTTTGATTTCTTTTATCAGTATTTTGTGGTTAACAGCATTCAAATCCTATCCATATTGTATTAGATTTATACCTAATTTTTGTAATTTTATAAATGGTAATTTTCATTTCTAATTCCATTTATTTAATACTAATATGTAGTAATTCAATTAAAATATGTATGCTGAAATTATATTCCAAATAAAGTTCTAGAAAGTGTTAATTTTTCTTTATAGATTTGTGGGGAGGGGTTTTACAAAGAGATTCATGTCACCTGTAAATATGAAAAGTTTTATTTCTTCCTTTCCAATTTGTTTGTCTTTTATTTCAATTTCTCGCCATATTGCACTGACTAGGACATCCAGTTTTAGGATGAGTAGGAACAGAGAACAGACATTCTTATCTTCTCACAGATCTTAGAAGGAAAGCATTCACTATTTCACCATTAACTTGATATTAACTGTAAATTTATCATACTTGCCCTTTATCATGTTGAGTAAATTCCCTCTAATTTCAGCTGGTTGCAAGTTTTTATTCATGGGGATAGAGTTCTGTCACATAATTTTCAGCATCAATTGACATTATCGTATGCTTTTTTTCCCCTGTTAGTATGATAGGTTGCATTGATTGACTGCCAAATACTAAACCACCTTGTCATTCTCAGGATAAAACCAACTTGGTAATAACGTATTATTATTTTTGTATATTTCTGGATTTTATTTACTAATATTTTTGAGGATTTTGTGTCTATATCTATGAGGATTGGGGGTCTGTAATTTTACTTTTCCTATACTGTCTTTGTTTGGTTTAGGTATCAGGGTGTATTAGTTTTCTATCGCTGCATAACAAATTACCACAAACTTAGTGGCTTAAATTGATAGCCATTTAATATCTCATGAATTTGGGGTGGAAGATTAAAAGACTGGGCAGAGCATAATTGGTTTCTCTGCTCAGGGTCTCACAAGGCTAAAATCAGGGTATCAGCTGGGCTGCATTCTCATCTGGAACATGAACTCCTCTTTCAAACTCAAATGATTGTTGGCAAATTCAATTTCCTTTCAGCCACAGAACTCATAAAGGTTGCATCTTTAAGACCAGCAGAAAAATATCTCTTTGGCACTACACCTTCTTTTAAAGGCACATTTGATTAAGTCAGGACCACACTAGCTAAACTCCCTTTTGAATAACTCAAAGTTAAGAGATTAGTAACCTAATCATGGGAATGGTCTTCCATCATATTTACAGACCCCACTCACACTCTAGAGGAGGAGATTATATAGGTCATGTACATAAGGGATCAATAATCATAGAAACCAACTTAGAATTCTGCTTAGCACATGGCTTTGTCCTCATAAATGAACCAGGAGTTTTTCACTCATCTTTTCTTTTCTGGAATAGATTGTGTAGAATTGGTATTACTTTTTATGTGACTCCTTTGTAGAGTTTGCCAGTGAAAACATCTGAGTTTGAAAATTTCTTATTCAGAAGCTTTTTAGTATAAATTCAATTTCATTAATAGTTATATATTCCTTATGGTTATCTATTTTATTTTGAATGAATTTTGTAGTTTGTGGTTTTTAAGAAATTGGATAATTTTATTATTTTTCAGAATTTATGTTCATGGAGTTTGTAAAATGGCCTCATTATAAGCCTGAAGTCTGGGGAAACAGACAGGGGTCTAGAGTGGTATTACCTATTTTATTCCTGATATTGGTAATTTGTATCTTTTCCCTTTTTCATTTATCAGTGTGGGTCAGTTTATAAATTTTATTGACCTCTTCAAAGAAATAGGTTTAGGTTTCAATATTTTTCTCTATTGTTTTCTGTTTTCAATTTCATATATTACTATTCTTTATAATTTTCTTTAGTCTCTTGTGTTTTACTCTTTTTGTTTGTTTCTTAAGGTAGAAGCTTAGATTACTATTTTGAGAATTCTCCTCTGCTATAAGCATTTAATACATTCCCCCTTTGATCTGATTTGGCAGCATCCTGCAACTTTTGATATGCAGTATTTTTACATTCTACCAATTCAAAAATATTCTATATGTCCTTGCAATTTCCTCATTGATCATTAAGTTATTTCTGTGTATAATTTCCAAGTGTTTGATTTTCCTGTTATAATTCTTTTAATTTGTAGTTTAATTCTATTAATCAATATATTTTGCATAATAACAATTATTTTAAATTTGTCAAGATATGTGTTATTGCTCAGAATACTTTGAGAACATTGTTTGAGAATGTTCCATATTCATTTAAAAGGATGCATACTTGTTAAAGAACAGAATACTCTGTAAATATCAACTAGATTCTCTTGGTTAATGGTGTTATTCAGGTCTTCTATAAATTTGTTTATTTTTTGTCTATTCTATTTATTACTGAGAGAAAGTTCTGACATCTCCAAATATAATTACGGATTTTTCTATTTCTCATCTCAGTTTGTCAGTTTTTGTTTCAGATATTTTAAAGCTCTATTAGGCACTGTATTAGTTTTCTATTGCTGCTGTAACATTTTACCAAAAACTTAATGAATTAAACAACAGAATTTTTTTCACAGTTCTGTAGGTTAGTTTGGTTTAGCTAGTTTCTCTGATCCAGGTTTTACATGGCCAAAATTAAGATGTTATTCAGCTGAGATCTTACTGGAGGCTCTGGGAAGAATCTACTTCCAAACTCAATCATGGTGTTGACAGAATTCAGTCTCTTGAGCTATAAAACAGAGGTTCCCATTGCCTTGCTGGCTGTCAGCTTGAGGATGCCCTTATGTATGAGAAACCTCTTTCCAGTTCTTGCACATGGTCCTCTACATCTCAGGGCCAGCAACATCAGCTAAAATCTTTCTTCTGTTTGGATTATCTCTAAATTCTTCTGTCACATCTCTTGACTCCAGCCAGAGAAAGTTTGTTCTTTTAAGTGTTCATGTGATTAGATTAAGTCCACCTGGCTAATTCAGGATAATTTCCCTATTCAAAGGTCCATAACCTTAATTACATCTGCAAAATCCCTTTTGCAATGTAATGTAATATATTCACAGAGGGATTTGGGCATGGACATCATTGGGAGGGGCTATTCTGCTTACTACAGGTGTATATAGATGTATGATAATTACATCTTGGTGATGAATTGGCCTATTAATCATTAGACAATGTTCCTCTTTATCCCTTTTAATTTTTTCCCCTAGGACTACTTTAATAATAATAATAATCAAGTCTGCATTTCTTTCTTTTGATAGTTTACTTTTCCCATTTTCTTACTTTTAACCTATATATATTACATTATTTGAAGTGAGTTTCCTATAGACAAAATATAGTTAAATCACTGGTTGTATCCATTCTGCCAATATCTCTTATTTAACTGGTATGTTTAGATCATTTACATTTGGTTTAGTTATCAATATATTTTGATTTAGGTCTATCATTTTATTTGTTTTGTTTGTTCTTCCTGTTTTTTACACCTCTACTGAAAATATTTTAATATTCCATTTTACTTATCATGTTTTTAATTATATCTCTTTGTATAGTTTTTGGCAGGGGCCAAGTGGCAGGAAGATGGAGAGAAAAACAAAAGCAATGTGGATTGCTCTGCCACTAGGGATCATAGGTCACCTGATAAGAAAAGAAGGTTGCCCTGCCTCAGAGTTTTAGGCTCTTGTAGGTCTGCAGTGCTGCTATGGTCAATATTACTACTGCTGCAGCAATGACATTGCCTGTGGGTTGGGGCATGAGAAAACAGAAAAGATATAGAGGAGAATTCCCTTAATTTCTCTGAGCATTATTATTTCTTTTTCCCTTTCCTCAAACCTGAAACAGAACTCTCTCTCTCTCTCTCTCTCTCTCTCTCTCAGATTGCAACCACCTATCTCATTTCCCCATTCACTACCCCTTAATCATCAGCAAAACTGCCAATCACTCATTCCTCCAAGGTCTTTAATCACAAAATTAATTTTTTAAAAAAACTAAGGCTACAATTTTTATAAAACCCTCATCTTCTTCTCTTGCTAATTCAACACTTGTATTCATTTTCCTCCCTTTAAATTCAGTCTCCTAATTATTGTTGGATATATTTTAAAGATTTTTTATTAATGAGATTCAATAAAAAGTCATGCTGCTTAACTTCATCCATTTCATCCTCCTATGCAAACTTTATTTAACTTGCACAACATTTTACCAATATTGCTGTAATATTATCAGTGATTGTCTTGTGACTGAGTTGTAGTCTTTCCTCTGCCTCCATATTTGCAAGATTTTATTATGTGTACCACAGTCTTCTTGAAAAAAACCCAACTCTTGGTTTTATTACTCATTATTTTTTCTGTTTCCCCTAACTTCAAAGATGAATCAAAATATCGCTCAAAGTTTGGTTTCTTTTCTCAAAGTCTACATTTTTTAAAGGAAATGTTCTTTTTTCTACTCACAGTTACACATGGAGACTGTGGGGGGGAAGTTAATGGCTTTTTATCTTGACCAAACCAACACCTACAAGGCTTTAGAAGTGAATATTTTTCAAAAAAATGTTATTTTTGTTAGTTAGCTCAGGACATTTAGAATCACTTGGAAATAGTATTATAGCAAGCATTAATCAGTAAAAACGAAAGGACTGTACTGTTTTGATACATAATGAAGAAAATATAACTGATCACCTAAGAAGCCAGAAGTTAACATCTAGAACTAGTGAGTAGAGTTGCATGTGTGCAGGTGGACTTGAAATTAAAGATTTGTAAACGATAGGTAGTACTACTATTGTTATCAGCAAAAAGAAGAGCATTTTACTAAATTAAAGTTATCAAAGATGGGCAGCAAGGAGACTGACCGTAACAACTGTCATACTTATAAAAGTTTATCTTAAGAAAGAATAATAAACTAAGCTTAAATCACAAAGTAAGGATTCAGTCTCAAAATAAATTAAAAATTCTTCTTCTCTGTAAAGGTTATTAACTACTGGGAAGAATTAATTAAGAAATTTTTAAAAACCTGAAAAGTCTTATTTCTTCAAGGTTTTTAATAACAGGATTGGCATCAATCTATAAGACCAGGTATAAGCACAGGGCAAGCGTTTGAACTAAGCAGGTTCTTGAGAAATTTATACTGCTATAGATTAAGAGCCAGGATGATTATAATAAACTCATAAACAACACAGGGTAAACCAAGAAAATAAGAATAATTAGAATAGATATAGAGCATTATTTAAAGGAAATATTTTCTTTCCTTTTTATATTTTTTAGATATATAAAGAATACATAAAAATTTCTATACAGGTGTCTGAGTTACATAAACACTTGTAAACCTCACAAAAGAAAACACAATTTCCTTATAAAATTCTTTTATTGGTGAATTTATACCAATTTCCTTAGTCAACTTTCATTTTTCAGTTATTTTTAGATTATAACCAATAATCTAATTGGAGAGGTAATGTATGAGTATCTGCATATTTATGTGTGTCAATGTGTGATTGGAACCAGTATTATTAGTATGTTATTTTTACATCAGCAATATTGTTTTTCCACTGGGAAATATACAGAGAAGGAAATCTACTTCTCCGTCTTTACAAGCGGTTAGAGAATCATGGCACTGACCTAGAGGTGAAAAAACCTGCCTCATGTGAGCTTAAAATTTTGATCTGTCCAGCTGACTAACAGTATTATTTTTGACAGAGATCCAATAAATTTCAATCTGGTCTCTATAAACTACGTATAGCCGTAAGCAATCCTCACAGGCAGCCTCATTCTGTATTTATAAAGCTTTTGGGGGCAGATTTCTTACTGTATCTCAATTTCACCAGAATAGGAGAGAGGCTGAATAATAATTTCTTTCAAAATTTTTTGTCTCTATAACTATATTCAAAGAAGAATTTCCTAGAAAAAGTAAAACTCATTCCCAATCAACTGCCCCTTTCATACCAAGCAAATTCACTTGGGATTGCACAAATGGACCTTTGTAGGATGAGGCAGCAAATGTACTGGCTGAATATTTTGGCTTTTAGGTGAGTATACCTTCTTAGAGAATACAGAGTGCTAGAATGCTGAGCAATACAACACTATGAATACATTTCAGAGACTTTTACAAGGAGGAAAATATGCCATTATGAAGAACAAGTTCTTTTGTTTTTGACATTCCCAGAATCCAGTAACGTTAGCAGGAAGAGCTTACTCTGAGGATAAAACATTCTGGCTAAGGAAATAATAGCTGTAATAGCTCAATGCAGCAGTTTCAGGGAGGGGGAGGAAAATTATCATGGCATACACACACACACTTTTATTCTTGGTTCTTTCATTTAATCACAGATATGCCTACAGAAGCTTGTAGCAAAGTAAAAAATCCATGGCCCAATCAGAAAAGAAATTATTCTCTTGGTGAGAATTGCTATAGTAATATTATTATTATTTCTAACTTCAGGGTAGAAGTACCAGTTTAAAGGTTGCATCTTCAAATATTGTGTCCAAAGTTTAGATGATGGCCTTCAACATTTTCCCTGCATCCAACTGTCATTTTAGTTTTTTATGCTAATAATTATTGAAAAACATACTGATGAGTCATCATATGTAAAACTGTCCTAGAGATCAACAGGTAGAGCAAAGTATCACCTGAAAGAACTTCAGAAAACAAGAAAGGATTTTAAGAAAACTGAACAAAGAAAAGGGTTGAATTATAATAAAGTAAAATGTGGAGAATTTCCCCTATGCTGTACTCAGAAAAGGTATAGATTCAAGTTCACTAGTAATTTAACTGCAGATTTTAAAAAATACTGTAGTTTTTCCTGTGGGTATGGAGATATACAATGAACTATTTTTGATACAACAGCAAAAAAATAACTTGAATCACTTGTAGTACTTCAAGTATCTGTATCATTGCATTAACACGTTTATACCATTCTCATATTTTAATCATTGTACTCCACACTATGAAAAAAAAATCCTTTCCTTCACTATGGAGAGCTATGATGTTTAATTTTATGTGTTAATTTGGCTAAGCTACTATTGCTGTAAAAATATTTTTTAAATGTGATTAAGCCTTTAAATCTATAGTCTTTGAATAAAGCAGATTATCCTCCATAATGTGCGTGGGCCTCATCCATTCAGTTGAAGGCCTTAAAAGACCAAGATCTCCCAAACAAGAAGGAATTCTGCCTCCAGACTGCTTTCAGATTCAAGATTGGTGCACCAACTCTGTCCCAGGTTTTTAGCCTGATGGGTTCTGATCTGCAGATTTTGGACTTACTAACCCCACAATCACATGAGCCAATTCCTTAAAAACAAACAAACAAAAACTCTCTCTCTCTCTCTCTATATATATATATGTGTATATATACACGCATGTGTGTGTGTATACCGACAGAAAGACAGACATACACATCCCTTTGGTCCTGGAGGACACTAATACAGGAGTTCATTCATACTCACTTAGAATCTTCTAAAATTAAAATATTGACTCTTTTATTCCTATCCCTAATATTATGGTCATTTATTTGCTTTTATATAATTATTAATATTCAAAATTAAGAGCTTTCAGGATATGACATTTCTAGAGATCTTTGTCTTATTCATTTACTCAAGAATTATTCATTAAAACTAAACTCATTGCAGACATTGTTCTAGCAGCCAAAGATATAACAGTGAATAAGATAGCCATGCCTCTGCTCTCAAGGAGCTTCCATTCTTATATAGACCAGTCAGGAACTCTTGAAAAGTCACTAAACTTTTAAACCAATTTATGTTACGTATTAACTAATATTAATAACTGCTGATACCACAAGCTTCTATATAAGAAGATGGCAAAGTAGAAAGATCCTGGGCTTACCTTACCTCCTCTCGTGAGAACACCAAAATTACAACTATTTGCAGACCAAGTATTGATGACAAAAATCAGAAGACTAGAAGAAAAGTTCTAAAACTAAAGATACAAAGAAGGACCACAATGAGAAGGGTAAGAGGGGTAGAGATGCTGTACAGCCAAGACTCATACCCCTAGGTGAGCGACCCACAAACTGGAGGTTAATTACAATTGCAGAGGTTCTCCCCAAGGAGCAAGGGATCCAAGCCCCAAATTCGGCTCTTCAGCTGGGGAAGACGAGACTCCAGAACACTGGCTTTGAAGCCAGTGGGGCCTATGTTAGGGGAAGCCAGAGGGCTGTAGGAAATAGAGACTCCACTTTTAAAGGGCACACATAAAATCTCACGTGCTCTCAGACCCAAGAAAAGTAATTTGAAAGGAGCCTGGACCAGACCCACCTGCTGATCTTGGAAAGCCTTCTGGAGAGGCAGGAGGTAACTGGACCTCACCCTGCGGAACTAGACACTGGAAGCAGCCATTTTGGGGAGCTCATTCTACCATGTGGACACTGCTTCTGGCAAGTGCCATTTTGGAATCCTCCCACTAGCTTATTAGCTATTAACACTGGGACACAGTCCTATCCACCAGCTTAGAGGCACCAGTACTGAAACACCTCAGGCCAAGCAACTAGTCAGGCAGAGACCCAGCCCCACCCACCAGCAGGCCCACTGTCTTAAGACTTCCTGAGCCTACAGCTGCCCTGGGACCTGTCACTGTTCATCAGAGGGCCTAAGACCTGGCCCCAAACACCTGTGTACCTGCACTAGTCCTGGGACCCCCAGGCCCTGCAGCCAGAGACCCTGGGGCCCAGCTTTGCACGCCAGTGAGCCAGCACTAGCTGCAGGACCCCTTGGGCATCAGCCTTGCCCATGAGCGGGTCAAGCTCCAGGACCCACAGGCCCTGCAGCCAGAAATCTCAGGACTCAGTCCCACCCACCAGTGAGTAGGAATTTTAAAAGGCAAAGTATTAAAATCATCTATACCCACAATAAGTAGTTAAGGGATACACAAAACAAAAAAGATGTAAAATATGATGTCAAAAACAGTAAACATTGGGGGGGGTCTAGAAAAATGCAGGGTTGTTCTAATTCTGCATTTGAACCTTTTTGACCAACTTAAAATAATTACATATATATTGCTATGTACAGGATGGGAATACAGTTGATAACTATGTAATACCTTCGTATGGTAAGATATTGTAAGTAGACTTATCATGGTGATTATGTTGAAATGTATAGAAATACCAAATCACTATTTTGTATAACAGGTACTAGCACAGTATTGTAGGTCAATTATACTTTAAAAACAAACTAGCTAACTAACTCATGGGAAAAGACAACAGACTTGTGGTAACCAGAGATGATGGGTAGGGGAGTAGAACGAATTGGATGAAGGTTGGTCACAAGATACCAACTTCCAGTTAAAAGATAAATAAGTACTAGGGATGTTATGTGCAATATGATAAATTTAATTAGCACTGCTCTATGTTATATATGAAAGCTGTTAAGAGTTAAGTCCTAAGAGTTCTCATGACAAAAAAAAAATTTTTTTTCTATTTCTTTAGCTTTGTATCTATATGAGATAATGGATTTCACCAAACCTGTGATAATTATTTCATGATGTATGTAAGTCAGATCTTTATGCTATACACCTTAAACTTATACAGTGCTATATCTCAATAAAACTGCAAGAAAACATTTTTAAAGTTTCTGTATAAAATTAAGATGCTTCTGGTTTAAATAGATCTATTTCATGACAATATTTAATGATTTGAAAGCTTTCATCTAATATTTAGTGTACATTTGAAATTGTGAATATATAAGGCTTGTTTGAGTAATTCTTTTATTCCTTAACTCATTCTTTTTTTTTTTTTTTTTTTGTGGTACGCGGGCCTCTCACTGTTGTGGTCTCTCCCTTTGCGGAGCTCCGGACGCGCAGGCTCAGCGACCATGGCTCACGGGCCCAGCCACTCCGCGGCATGTGGGATCCTCCCAGATGGGGACACGAACCCATGTCCCCTGCATCAGCAGGCAGACTCTCAACCACTGCGCCACCAGGGAAGCCCCCTATCTATTTGGTTTTGAGCATTTACTTATTGCCACCTAGCTTCTGTTGCTTCAGGGTTCTATCATTCTTCTCATTGAGCCTAGTTCTATAATGATCTCTCCTACTATTCACTCTGATCTACAGAGCAGAATGAGATTCTGGTACTTTTCTCATAACTGCATTCCTTATGGCTTTGGTAACTGATATGGAACTTGGACCTGCCTTTGGAACACAATCCTCTTTGAGCCTCTGGCCTTACATAGTATATTTACCCTCACCTGCACACTTTCCTGAACCTTTCAATCCCTTCTTTCACCGTCTGCCCTGACAGTTACGGTATTTTGACCTTACTTACAATGGGTCATTGCTTGTTTTATGCTTCTAGGAAACAGCATCATAGCAAATATGCACCATCTCTTGGAAATTTTGTTAGACATTAAATCTTATATCTCGGGAGATCACTCACATAGCAATAAATCTTTCTTATAGCCTGGTTCCCTTGAACAAGCAATCTTGCTATTTAAATTCCTGACACATTGCTTGGGATTTCTGCATGCATGTCAAGTAAAAGTTCTTGGTGTATAACTTTCCTGATTTGTAAGATCCTTCTTGGGTTTTGAGACTAAGATAATGTTGGAATTTCAGAAGTGCATCTTATTTTTATACTTCTTGAAAAAGTCTGTATAATATTTGTGTTAATTTTCCTTAAATAGTTGTATAATTCAAAAGCAAAAGCCATATTGATCCAGAGTTATCTTTGTGGGAAGGGTTTTAATCACAAATTAATTTAATTGCCATTGGCCTGTTTAAATTGTATTTCTCTTTTTGTATAAATTTCCATAAATTATATTTTTCGAGAAATGAGTCGATTCAATCTAAATTATCAAATTTATTGATTAAGGTATTTATAATATCCTTCTATTACTTTCTAGTCTCTGTTAAAACTATAGTGATATCACATTTTAAATCCTGATATTAGTAATTTGTATTTTCTTTATTTTTCTTTAGTGATTTATTGACTTTGTTAAACTTGTAAAGAAATTGAATCAAAACTTGATTTCTCCCCTATTGTCTATTCGTTTTCTATTTCACTGAACTCTGTCTTTATCTTTACTATTCACTTCCACCCACTTTCTTCAGGTTTGATTTTTTTCTAGCATCTTGAGATGAAAACATTAATTTTCAGCTCTTCTTATATTTTAATATAGGAATTTAAGGTTAAGTAAAACTAAGCATTATTTTAGCAACACTGTACAAGTTTTGATATATTTTCCTTACATTAGAGCAGTATTTTCTAATTTCCATTGTTATTTTTCTTTGAACCATGTAGTTTTTAGCATTGTAGTTGCTTAATTTCAAGCAGTTGAAAATTTTCTGTTTTCTTTTTTTTTTTCCTGTTATCAATTTCTGAATTATTCCCTCTCTGGAAATATAGAAGACTCTTAATGATTTCAGTATCTTATAATAAGATATCTTCAATATCTCATAATACTGAAATCATTATTCCTTTACAACCCAGAATGCCATCAGTACTCATACTCTCACTCTTGTAGGACTCTGTCTATATATATCCATTTGGTTGAATTTGTTAATTACATTTTTAGACCTTCTGTAATATTTCTGGGTTTTTGTTTTGATTTTGTTGTTACCTGCTACTTCTTCTACTATTGTAAAATGTGGGCATAATTTCTTACTAAAATACTGGACCTACTCTCTTTGTTTCTTGTTATATCAAACTTTCTAAACAGATACCACTTCTAACTTCTTGAAATGAATATGTAGACAACTAATTTTTTCTAGCCATTTTTCTAATATTTAAGGCTCTAAATTTTATTATAAGCAGATTTGGATGCACCCATCAAATACTGTTGCCTCATATTTCTATTATTATACAGCACAATTCATTTTCTAATTTTCAGTGTGTTTTTATTTGACCCATATGTTGTTATAATTATTGTGTAATTTGTAAATATTTTGGATTCCTTAGTTGTCATATTGTTATCGATTTCTAACTTTATTCCAGTGTGTCCAGAGATCATACTGTATATAATTTCAATTCCTTGACCTTTGTTTAAACTTGCTTATGTGGCCAGTATATGGTTAATTTTGATAACTAATCCAATGTGTACTTGTAAAGAACTGAATTATTCTGTTAGTGGAGATACCTATATATCTACTTATATCTATATCTACCTGGATATCTAACTATAGATACACATCTTTATATCTATATCTCTATATACATACAAGCATACTTATAGATTCATACATACATATTTGATTTTGCCAATCACCATATTTAAAGCATTTATTGTTAGGTTTATATTTTGTTTTGTTTCTGGGGAGCTGGGATTTTTTTAGTCTGTGCACTTAATTGATTTCTATTTGTCCTGAACTTGGAGCTATTGAGCGTTTTGTCTAAAATCTTCTACCATGAATATGGAATTGCTATATCTCCTTTAAAATCTGTCAATTTTTTATTTATCTATTTTGAATCTACATTACATCTTCCTGGTGGATTCACTACATAATCTATGATATGTCTACTATTAAATGTGTTTAAAAGTCCATTTTGTCAGATATTGAATAGTCACTTTCACTTTCCATTGATTTGTGTTTTTATGGTATATATTTTTGCATTCTTTTTTCCCCAATATTTCTCTATACTTAATATTTAAGTTGTGCTGATTACTATTACCAGCATATGAATGAACTGTATTTCATCCATTCCAACAATCACTTTTTTTAATTGGAGTATTTGGTTTCTCTATATTTACTGTCAGAACTCATATTTGTTTCAAAGTTTTCATCTTCTACTTATATACATCCCTTATTTTTCCTTTCCGTTCCTTTCTTTTATTTTTTCTTTATCTTTCTTTGTTCTGTACCTTGTCTGCTTTTGAATTTTAAAAAGTATCTTTTCCAGTTCTCTTTTTTCTCTCTGTTAAATCTCTATTTATAGATGTTTCTTGTTTTCAAGAGTTACCATAGAATGTATACTACGAATTCTCAGTTTATTACAGTTTAATGCAAATAATCACTTTTAGCATTTCCGAGTAAATACCAGATCTTAGATCATTGTAACTACATTTACAACTCTTTGATGGTTTTGATTACTCTGTCATTTATTTTAATTTTACATTTAAAAATTCCAAAACATATTAGTAATTATAATAATTATTATTATATTTAATCAATATTAATTTATATTTATTCATGTTTTAATATTTTGTTTTTCTCAATTTTGTTCTGCATTTTCAGAGGCAATACATAACACCCTTTTTCCTGGATCTCTATTAGTGGCAGTCTGCTTGGGACAAATTTCTGGTTACCATTTGTTTGAAAACATCTTTATTTTAACTTCATGTTTGAAGAGTAATTCCATTGCAGATAGAATTATACATTTTCAGTTACTTACTGTTGGCACTTTTAATGCCACCTGAATATTATTCAGCCATAAAAAAGAAGGAATTACTGATGCATGCTACAATATGGGTTGATTTTGAAAATAGCATTGTGAGAGAAAACAGACACAAAAGGCTACATATTATATGATCCCATTATATGAAATATGCATAATAGGCAAATAGATGCAGAAAACAGAATAGTGGTTTTCTGGGGTTGGGAGGAAGGGGGAAATGGAAAGTGACTGCTTAATGGATACAGGTTTTCCTTTTGGGGGTGACAAAATGTTCTGGAGTTAGGTAACAGTGATGATTGCACAAAATTATGGATGTACTAAATGCCACTAAATTGTAAATTTTAAGACGGTTAAAATGACAGATTTTATGTTATGTGTGTTTTCTCACAATAAAAAAAATGCCAAATAAAAAATTGCATTAAACTTTTTTTCCTGTTAAAATAGTAGCTGTCGAATTATTGTTGTTGCTTTACAATTAATATTACTTTTTTCTTTGCTGTTTATAAGACTTTCCCTTTACATTTGGTTTACAAAATCTTACCATTATTTGCTTAGGAGTGGGTTTCTTTGGATTTATGTTGTTTAAAGCTTTTGAAGCTTCCTAAATTTGTGGCTTCATTTATTTCAACTCTTGGAAATTTGTTGGTTATTTACTCTTCAAATATAACTTCTGCCTTATAATTTTCTCCTCTTCAGTGGGTCCATTTATACATAGTTTGGATATTTAACCATATCTCTTATAGTCCATATATCTTTGCTTTAGTCTGTATTTTCTAATTATTTTTCTTCTACTTCTTAACTCCTGTTTTGAATTATTAATATCAAGTATTTTGTGTTTCATTTTTGAAATTTTTATTCGATTCTTTTTTATAGATATTATAGATTTGTTTTGGGTGAAATTCTCCATCAATGTATCTATTCTCTTGAGCATATTCAATAAAATTATTTCTAATTCTATGTTTAATTTCTTCAGAATCTGAATCACATGTTGGTCTGTGTCTCTTTTTTATTTTTTCTTAATTTTTAGACATTTATTTCTGTCTTCATTAATTTTTATGCTAGCTATTATATACAAAGTAAGGTAGATATTCTACATGATATAATACTCCTTGCTTTTGCCAAGCAGTTAGAATAGAAGCAGTTCTTGTTCCAATCAGAGACTGAGATTATTAGGCCATGTTTCCATCTCTGTGAGGACTGATCTATTTCTGGTATACTTTACTAATCAGGTATTTCAACTAAAAGCCTTCCAGGTTTTTCAACTGCAAGCCAAGTATAAATACTATGTCTCTTCCTTAGTGGCCCCTAAACACTAATTTTTGTGTCTCCAGCTCAATAAAACTGGTGAAAGCTCTGCTTAGTCTTTTATCTTCTTGTTACAACTTTCTGCTTGGGTTTTTTGACCTTTTGTTCTCTTCAGCTTAAATATCAGCTAATGCCTTAAGGGCTGGGGAGCACCACATAAAGTCAGCTCACTTCCCTTTAGTTTCTTTTCCCTCAGTGATATTGTCTCAATTCCTGCCTGCTTGGGTCGTGCTACCTTCCAGTGTTTGCCTGTCTAGGACCGTGAGACTGCTGGAAGCTCGGGGGTGCCTGTTTTGGCTCGGTCACTTGGCCCAGAACCACAATGTAATGAGTGAATACATCAAAGTGGAAAAGTGGCAGAGAATGCTATTTTCTTCACAATGCATTTTCCTTTGGCATCTTTTATACTCAAATCCTGGGTACCTTGGATGTTCTCTGACACATTCTGACAACTGGGGTTTTAGTTTCATAAAAGTTGATCCTTGATAGCCAAAAACAGTGTTTTAAAAAATCGTTGTTTTGGGCTTCCCTGGTGGCGCAGTGGTTGAGAGTCCACCTGCCAATGCAGGGGACGCGAGTTCGTGTCCCGGTCCAGGAGGATCCCACGTGCCGCGGAGCGGCTGGGCCCGTGAGCCATGGCCGCTGAGCCTGCGCGTCCGGAGCCTGTGCTCCGCAACGGGAGGGGCCACAACAGTGAGAGGCCCGCATACCGCAAAAAAAAAAGAAAAAAGCCACCTCTTTATCCGAATCTCTCCAAACTTCCTATCTGGAAACAAACAAATTTTCAAGTGAAGTGTAACGGTCCTTTAAAAAAAAAAAAAAAAAAAAATCGTTGTTTTAATACGGAAATTTTTTGAGAAAAATTGAGAATGTATTCTTTTTGAAAGGATTTATTTTAGATTCTATCATGTGCAATAACACAATTTTCAGTTAATTTCTCAGATTGGAATTACCCACAACAAGCAAATGGTGTAAATTTGAAATCCAAACTCACAAAGAGCCACTCTTCTTTTCCTTTGATAGTTTTTTTTTTTTCCCCAGTCTGTAATTTCATTAAAGCAATGGTTCTTCTATTCTGGCTTCATATGAGGTTCTAAGTTCTTAATACCTGCTTCACATGGGCCCAGTGCCTCATATATAGACCCCGATGTTAACCTTAAATTCCCATATCTAAGTTACCAAAGACCATCAGTGTAGGCATGTCTTCATTGGCATGTTCAGCCTTCGTTACTTAAAAGTACTTTTGGTTTGCCAAGTCTCATTCTATTGTTCCTGGGCTCTTGAAAAAGTCCTTTTAATCCGAGTTGTATGTCATCCTGAATTATGTATCATATCTTTTTTCCTTTCAGAATATGTTTATAAACTCAATATAATTTTGAGAGACACTTCAATCAATTTTATATATTTTCTAGAACAGTGTTGTAAGCCATAACCTCCCAAAAATGAAAAGTTTCGGTTTTGTAAGTCCAGAAATAATACCAAATACCAGATACTCAGCCTTGTATGTGGTTGTCCAAATCTATCCCTGTAATGTTTTATTAACTCCTAGAACCAGAACCCAAATCCGCTTTCTTTTGGTACAGATATACCTTCTAGTTGGTCTTTTCTAGTTTCCAGTGGTAAAGAGACTATATCAGTGGTTCCAAAAAAACTTTTAATACTTTTTTTGTCTCTGCCAGCCAAACCTTCAGGGACCCTTATCAGCCAGGGAAGCAGGGCAATGACTTTAACGTATAAAAGCTTAACAACTGCTTAGTATCTTCATTCAGAAAGTTCTCTAACTTCTTAATAATTGAAATGTTTATAAATGTTGAATAAAATTGATCTCTAGTTTGTAACTTTATGAAAAAGAGTTTTTGAAAATTGATTTTCTCATGTTAGAGAAAGCACATAGTCTTGCCTACCTCTGTTTTTCTATTAAGTCCCTGATAATTTCCTCTTTCAAACATTATGATTCTGGTCACGAGGCAGTCTCTACTGGATGCCTCTGACTTTGCAAGTGTGTTCCAAAGCCCATCGTGGTTTCATTGGTTAAGTTGTTTTCCTTTGTAAAATAGTCTCGCTATTTTGGAAAAAGTGTGATATTTGCTGTTTTAGGATAAGAATTTTAATAATAGTTGTCACCAGTACTTTCACAGTACTCTGGTATTAAAAAATTAAATAAAAAGCCATTTAGAAAAGATTCACTTCTGCAAAGAGACAGAATTTTTATAAGTATTCTCAGGAAAATTCACTACAATTATATTTTTATTATTCCTTTCACGTATAGCACGACTCTTCCCCAAGCACCTCCTTTTTTGCAAGTCCCTAAATTACTTCACATCCAAATGACCCTCACCTCACCTTTTCTTCTGGACATATTTTATTCTTTTTAGAGAGCATTCCTTTGTAGGTTTCCAGTGTAAATCAATCTAGCATTTCTGGCTTCAATTTCTTAGTTTTATTCATTATTGTGATCTACTTTAAAAAAAAAAACAAAAACAAGAGACATGTCTAGCAAAAACAAGTGTTGCTTTAGTGTGTTGGGAAGCACAAGAGACTCTATATAATCACCAAATAATTTATAGTATGATACACACAATCACACACACACACAACATAAACATCCTGATTTTTAAACTCTGATCAACATTTTGCTAGATTTATTCTTATATGTTGTAGAAAAAAATTTCATTCCCAAATTAACTGCTAAAATCATGCCAGTAAAAATGTTTGTCTGGACTTTTGTACTTCTTATATTTTTAAATCAATATCATGGTTACAAAAGGCATTTGTTAATAAAATTCTTAGATAATTACTTGGTCACCAAGTGTTTATGAGCAAGTCATTAGTATAATAACTTTAGGAATCAAAACGAATTAATTTGCAAAAACATTAACACCTCTTCTTGGTCCAGCTACAAGGTTAAAAATGAGGTTAATATCATTCTTTCAACCAGATGGTCAAGTATGAATTTGGGGGCCATTAAAATGTGTTTTTAAGAGCATATATTTCATTTTCAGCTTAATTTTAACTTCCTTATTGAAAACAGTTTGGAACACAACTACTTTGTAGATTCCCCAATATGTTTACCTATCATGAAGGCCTCTCTATCCACAGTAATTCTAGGGGAATAGAAGATTCAGGTATTTGGCATGTTTTACTTCCTTGTTTTACTGTGATTGTTATACTTATGCTCAACTCAAACAATTTACCAATTAAAAATTATTTTTCTTCAAAATGTTCCTAATTTGATTTTAAAGATCTGTATTATGCTTATAGCCTTCATGCTATACTTACACTTTTCTTTCCAAAGATACACCATGTTTAGTCTCACTTCTAATTAATCAGTAATAAAGCACATATTTGACTATCTGACAACTTTTAGATTGACTTCACTTACTCTGTAACACAAAATAGTAGGTTTTAATTGGAGTGTTATTTTTAAAGAAAATGAAAAATGAGAGTTTATTATACCATGTAGTATACAGTAATTCATAGCAGGCCAAGAATCTCATTGCCAACAACTAGAAAAACTTGGGTAGAGCATCAGAGAACTGGAAAATAACTTGGACTAGACAGTCTAGAATACCAGAACGGGGACAAGCATTTGGAGTATGGACAGTCATTTCCCCTTTTGGACCCTGAAGGTGGTTTGTTTTGACAGGTTCATATCAAGAAGGGATTCTTGCAGGCGAGGGAGCACTTTTGCTTGAGTTCAGTTTGCAGAGTGTTCTGTTTCATGATCTAGGTGTCTATGCTTCGGTTTATGAAAATTCATTGAGCTCTACACTTATGTGTTTGCATTTTTTGTATGCATATAATACTTCAATTAAAGAATTTTAAAAGTAAATGAAGAACAGCATCAAAATATACAAACTAGAAAATTTTGTAATTTTATGATATCTGCAAACTCACTGAGTTGAGAAATGGAATGAACCATAATTTAACGGTGTTTGTAAATAACATTTGATTGAGTATAATTGTGACATGATTTGAATGCATTCATGAGTGTCACCATTTAATTTTCTGTAACCAAAAACAAATTTTTTAAATACTGTTTGCACAGTGACAACTTCAATAATTTATAAAGCTAGCTGCTTGGACCTTTTCAGATTTACTGATGAATCTAACTAACATTGCAGTTTGCTCAATCCGGCAGACTAGCACCTCTCATTAAACGTGTGACATTACACAAAGAGTAATTTGCCCTCTTCTCTCTGATTGTGCTCTCTGTTTAACACAGGTATACTTCCTCCTAGATAGAGTTCCTGTTTCTTAATAATACATTGTCCTTTCCTCACTAGACTTTTACCACACAATACAAAATTGAAGATATTGGATTTATTTATTTACTTTGTGTGCATTTGGAAATAAAACCTTTCAAAGCCTATAATTACATAGAGGAGATGGCATTTCACAGAAAAAACCATAAGAAAGTAACCCAGTCACATGATGCCTAGAGAGTATAAGGAATGTACACAGTGTGTTGATACATGGGGCTTCTAGAACAAATCTTGGGAAAAATAGGTACTCAATAAATACTTTTTGAATTGAATGGATAAATTTTTAAAAATGAAAATTTTTTTCCTAGATCACTGAGTTAAATTAAACTTCACAAAAACTCAACACATGTATCCTGTATCTTTGAGATAATCTTGGCACATCACTGCGTTCCCACAAATACTCATCCCAAATTGAGAGGCCCAGACATAAAGACATAATTAGGAATATGTTAAAAGCTTAAGTGACAAATTGTTCATCACAACATTCATTATAAAATAGAAGCAACCTACGCATCAACAAATGGTAGTTAATTAAATCTATTCATTGAAATATGTATAATCTAATGAATGATATATGAGAATTTAATTTCTGGGAAGTGAGTACTTTTAACTTCTAATATATTCACTTATTAACACTATCTAGAAACATTGCAGCACAGTAGCTAAAAGCTTAGGATTTTTAAAAATAATTAGATAAACAAATAAAGCACTTATATCTGGCACAAAGGAAGTGCAATGTAAATATTACTATTTTAAGTGTTTTATATTTTATTACAACACATTGATACTGTTTTAGGAAAACATAATGCCTTATTATAATAAAACTCATTTTGTGTAGGTTTTTATGGACATGAAAGTGTTTCCGATATGATGTTTAGTGAAAATGTATGTTTAGAAAAGTATTCATTATATGATTTTAACTGCATATAAAATGTAGAAATAGATATTAAGGATAAAGAAAATGTTCATCCTGGATTTTTGTAAATTACAGACTATTTACTTTTTTCTCCTTCTCTTTTTGATATTTTACCAATGAATGCCATATTAATGAATTGAATTTATCAAAAAACATGGGTAACACTCTTTTCGAAAAACATGTAAATATTGAGGCAGATTATGACAGAATAGTGTGAGAACAGCTCTCACATTTTATCATCTAGGCCCAGATCTTAGCTTTACCACTTTAATTCTTTTTTCACATCCTTTTAAGGCTAAGGTCTACAATTTTGAACATGAGGAAATTTTGTTTTGCAAACTGATGATCTTCAACCCACTTTAAAAAATGAGCCCTCCAATTGGGACAAGTAGGAAAAATATATTTTAGGTGATATAATCTGTAAACCAAGTTATTTTTCTCATACTTATTCTGATTTACAAAGCGCAAGGTTCAAATCAGAAGCTCTAGTTTTCCAAGAAACACATTCTTTTCTGCTCAAAGAAGGCTGGAAACGGCCCATATCAAGTCACCTCCCTTTCTTCAAACCCAGAATAAAATCCTCCCTGAGGCCCAATCCAATTTAAACAAGCCTGAATTGTCAATCATGGCCATGAAGGCCACTGACAAAGGCTTAGCTGATTCATGAAAACAAGAGCTGGAATAAACTCTCCATGTTCTTGTTCTTCATGATTCAAGAAATCCTTAAAAAACAATATTTAATTGAGTTCTTCTCAAATTAATTTACCATTACAATTAATTAAAATAATCTAAAGGAAATATTCATATGGAGAGACTGAAGCAGGGAGAATTACATACTATCAAAATCTTCATGCAATCCCAGGAAGAACACAGATCAAGAGACACCTGCCAGGCAGGGTGATATAAAATAAAATGGCTCCAGAAGTCTAACCAAGAACCCCTTCATCTGACTTCTCCCATGCAATCAGAACCACCTTAATTCTCAGTAAAATCATGCCAGGTACAAGAAATGGCACATCCTACTTCAACCTCTTCTGTAATGTACAGCATGTGTGGTTTGCCAAATATGTAACTTCTGCCTAGAGATGATCAGAACTTTGCTTGCTTCTGGTTGTGACTGACTACTATTGTACCTGGAGTATGGTTGCATCCTTCAGATAGTCCTGAAAAGAACTAGCTCACCTGCCTCGAATTTGAAAAATAGCGGTGGCAGTGGGCTTGACTTGCAATTTACTGAAGTGTCAACTTCTTATTGAAGAGGTGCCTATGAGTGAATGGACTATGCAGGTTTTTTTTTTTTTTCCCACCTCTTCTGCTTTAGCTGCTTGTTTTGGGACAATACATTTATTAATTTAGGGGTAATTCATTTCTCCTTAAGGAAAAACTGAAGAAAGGAGAATAAAAAATGGACAAAGCACAAAACCATTCCTTTTCACATCATTAAAATAAAAAATACCCTGAAATAGGTTGACACAATTTATAAAAACAACACTTTTAGATTACTGATAAATTTTCTTTACCTATGTCATTCTTCTTTCCCAATAATGCAGGTAATTAAAATATTTATCTCTGCTCCCCACTTTTGCTCTTACAAAATTTTTTACCCATAAGTTGTCTTTTGGAATAGGAGAATGGCCTCTGCGTGCATTTTATCTGGACAGACACAGCTGCTCTCATAGCCTCAATTAAAGTAGCAAAGGTGATGGTAAAAGAATCAGGACAAAGAGCCATGTGGTTTTTATGCAACTACAAGAATTTGAAGACATGTTAATAATTTTTAAGGTTTTTACATAATTTATACATAAAAACACAGGTATATATAATCATATTAGAATCAGTTGCATATTCAATAATTGTAACATATATTAAAGGTTTTGGACCTCTTGGTTAAAATAAGCAATAGTCATTAACAATACTATTTTTAGTTTTAAATATTTGTTTTATTTGGAAAAGTTAATTATCTCTAGGCTAGTCTTCTGAAAGAATCTGACCAATCCATTAAGTTTACTCCAATGTTATCATATAACCTCGCTTTGGTGAACTACAGTGTGGCTGGTTTATTTTGGGAAGCAAATGTGACACTGCTAATAAGAGGTGTTAGAAACAATGAAACTGCAATCAAACATTAGCAAGTCTTTATTACTAAAACATTATTCATGCTCATTCTGGATCTCTTGTGAGTAGGAGAAATAGGCAGACTGTCCCCGTTACGAAGCCATATATGTGCACATCTAGTACTGCTAAAAAAAATCACACAAAGATTTTTGTGAGTAATAGAATTGCTTTGATCTGATGTATATTGTTTGCGTATCATAAGAGAAACTGACATCTGAAAGAAAATCTGTCTAAACTCATCCTGACTTAGGCCCTGAATGTGCTCATTCAATCCTTGGTCTTCATTTACATTCTAATGAGCTATGGCAATAACTGAAATGTTTAAGTAATAATGTAACAGTGAGTGAGTAATTGAAAGTTTCAGTCAGGAGAAAAGTTCATTAGGTTTAAGATTATTGAATTGTGTCAGCTTCACAGAATACACAGGTACATAATTAGCCCAGTATTCATCTTTTCTCCTGTGTGCCCATTTACTTTTGCTTTAAATCAGAGGCCATAGAAGAAAGGAAACTCTAAAAGAAAAGAAAATATACCTGAGAAAATGTTCCCAAACAACAGAAACAAGCTCTAAAGAGTTTCCAGAGGCTTAAAACCTTAACTGAGTGTGAAAGATAAGCAAAAGAAAAGCAGTAATGAAGAAAATTAATAATTCAAATAGACCCTTAGGAGAATCATTTCATTAAAAAAAGACACTTCTCCTTTCTAATGAGATAAAACTCTTATCTATGTATCATATCCTTTTTAGTTTTTTTCAAACTTTGGTTTTGAAAGTATCATATTGAAGTTGAAATCTTTTTGATCGTTTACTCAGCCACATATCTTTTCAATGAAGATAAGTTATGATTTGTGCACCAAGAAATGTCCACTATACTTTTTATATTATCTTAAATAGACATTGCATATCACTTTCTGTGATAGGAAATAATTTAAGACATGCACAGCACTAAGGGTAGGAAATTCTCCTTCAAAAAAATTCCACATTAAGTTAGGGTAATTCAGTAATTTAGAAAATATATATGCATTTGTCTATTTCTGCCAGATTTACCTGTATTCATTAGCAATAACACTTGCAACAAATGAGCAGAACTAGAACTTCCATTTTACTTCCATTAACTCTGGACAAACTAATGAATTAACTCCGCATAAACTCCACATTAAATCACCTGCAGTAACGAGCCACCGGAACTCAAAATATCCATAACTCTATGTGAGCCTCAGATCATATATCATTTATTGGAAGAATTGAGTTAAGTTCTCACATCAGGTGAAATAAGATTGGGGGCATTACAGGGGCCCAGGGAGAAGACCTATCGCATTTGTTGGTGGGTAAAATAGCACATAAATATGGGCAAACCTTTAACAATCTTTACAAGCATCCCAAAGACTGACCATGCATTTCAGTTAAATTTTAAACAGACTACTGATTTTACACTGTTTCCTACTATGCAGGAATAATAGGAATTAACTAGAAAGTTAATATGTAATACTAACTCCTAAGTCTTCACCTGCAGAGATTTTCATTTAATTCACCTGGAGTAAGGCCCAAGAAACAATATTTTTACTAGTTCTCCAGGTGATTCTAAAACTCACTATGCCAACAATTTGCCTTTAAAAAATACATTGACCAAATCATAAATCTAGAGCATATGCCCAAGGAGAGAAGCAGCAACTGCTTCTGTTCCTCATCTGGTTATTCCCACTTCCTCTTCCTCAGGTTTTTAAGAATGTTAAAAATATGAGTCACATAATTTGATATAGACACACCACTCTATAAAAGAATAATGTCATTTCAGTAGTTGAAGCCACAGTGTTCTGGAGAAGAGTCTTGTGAAACTTCGTAACGATTAGAGAAGCCCATTGATACATAAACACCCTCAACCTTGTAAATTTTGACTGTATGATTCTAAGAGTAGTAAAACTCTACCTTGATCTTGTTTTATAGGCACCAACGAAAAACCAACTCCTGTAGAAAAGAAGTAATGAGTAGGTGCTGATAGTGGCACCCAGAATATAATTTTGTTTAATTTGTAAGTCTTAGTATAAGCCTCTGTGGTCACAGTTAAGCATGTTTTAGAACATTTTCTATATTCATAATTCAACATGATTGGAGCTTCTAGTAGTAACTATCATGAAAATATAGACATGCAAGTTTGCAATTGCTGAAATATAGGTTTGGGATGAGTTTGCAAATGAACTTTGCAGAATCCAGGTAATATTTCCCCAAAACAGTCCTCCAAAATTAAAGTCATGGGACTAATGAAAGCAGTATTTAGAGGAAAATTTATAGCATTGAATGTATGTATTAGAAAAGAAGAAAACTCTGAAATCAATAAGCAAAGCTTCCACATTAGGAAACTAAACCCAAAGTAAACAGAAGAAAAGTAACAACAATAGTTACGGTAGAAATCAATGAAATTTAAAACATAAAATCAGTAGAGAAAAATCAACAAAACCAAAAACTGATTCTTTGAAAACATCCATAAAATCAATAAGACTATAGCCAGAATAACTAAGAAACTAAGACATAAATGACTAATATCAGAAATGATAGAAGACGCATCACCACAGATTCCCACGATTCCCATGATTAATTAAAAGGATAATAAACAACTGCTATGAACAATTCAGTTACATGAAATGGACCAACTCCTTGAAAGATAAAATCTGCCAAAACTTACGTAAGAAGAAATAATCTGAATAGGTCTATATCTAGTAAATTGACTCAATAAATAATAACCTTCCATCCTGGGCATATATCTGGAGAAAACCATAATTCGAAAAGATACATGCACCCCAATGTTCATTGCAGCACTATTTACAATAGCCAGGACATGGAAACAACCTAAATGTCCATCAACAGAGGAATGGTTAAAGAAGATGTGGTACATATATACAACGGAATATTACTCAGCCATAAAAAGAATGAAATTATGCCATTTGCAGTCACATGGATGGACCTAGAGATTGTCAGACTGAGTGAAGTAAGTCAGACAGAGAAAGACAAATATATGATATCGCTTATATGTGGAATCTAAAAAACAGGCTACAAATGAACTTATTTACAAAACAGAAATAGAGTCACAGATGTAGAAAACAAAATTATGGTTACCAAGGGGGAAAGGAGGGGGAGGTATAAATAGGGAGATTGGGAATGACATATACACACTACTACATATAAAATAGATAACTAATAAGAACCTACTGTATAGCACAGGGAAATCTACTCCATACTCTGTAATGAGCTATATGGGAAAAGAATCTTAAAAAGAATGGATATGTGTATATGTATAAATGATCCACTTTGCTGTACAGCAAAAACTAACACAACATTGTAAATCAACTATACTCCAATAAATATTAATTTGAAAATGTAAATTAAAAAAAACTTAAAACAACAACAAAAATAATAATAACCTTCCAAAACAGAAAACACCAGGTCCGGATGGGTTAACTGGTGAATTCTACCAAATTTGTAAGAAAAAAAATTATACAAATTTCTACAATCTCTTTCAGAGGATAGAAGCAGTGGTAATACTTCTTAACTCATTTACAAGGCTAGCATTGTTCCAATACCTAAAATAGACAAACATGTTACAAGGAAAGAAAGCTACAGACCAATATCTCTCATAAACAAAGATGAAGGAATTTGCTAACAAAATGTTAGCAAATCAAATCCGAAAAAGTATAAAAAGAATCATACACCATGATTAACTGAGCTTTATCCCAGGTATGCAAGGCTGGTTCAACATTCAAAATTCAATTGATGTAATCCATCATATCAACAGGGCAGAAAAAAAAATCACATAATCGTATGAATAGATTCCGAAAAAGCATTCAACAAAACTCAGTACTTACACAGGATAAAAATTCTCCATAAACTAGTAACAGAGGGGAAATTCTGCAATTTGAGAAAGAATATCTCCAAAAAAAGCCTATTGCTAACGTCATACTTAATGGTGAGAAATCAGAAGCTTTCCCATGAAGATTAAGAACAAGGCAAGGATGTCCCTTATCACCACTCCTTGTCAACATCATACTGGGACGTCTAGCTAATACAATAAGACAAGGAAAGTAAATAAAAGATATACAGATTGAAAAGAAATAAAACTGCCTTTGTTCACAGATGAAATAATTGTATACGTAGAAAATCCAAATGAATCAACAAAATATTTTTTTAAAAAATTTATTTATTTTAATTTATTTTTGGCTGTGTTGGGTCTTCGTTGCTGCATGCGGGCTTTCTCTAGCTGCAGCGAGCAGGGGCTACTCTTCGTTGTGGTGTGTGGGCTTCTCATTGGGGTGGCTTTGCTTGTTGTGGAGCACGGGCTTTAGGCATGCAGGCTTCAGTAGTTGTGGCACATGGGCTCAGTAGTTGTGGCTCATGGGCTCTAGAGCGCAGGCTCAGTAGTTGTGGTGCATGGGCTTAGTTGCTCCATGTCATGTGGGATCTTCCCAGACCAGGGCTCAAACCCATGTCCCCTGCATTGGCAGGCAGATTCTTAACCACTGCACCACCAGGGAAGCCCCAACAAAATATTTCTGAAACTAATAAGCAATTAGAACAAGATTGTCGGATACAAGGTTAATATACAAAAGTCAACTGTTTTCTTTTATACCAGCAACGCACAAGTGAAATTTAGAACTGAAAGTACAAATACCATTTACATTAGCATCACAAAAATGAAATAGTTATAAATTTAAAATAAGATCTGTATGAGAAAAAATCTACAAAATTATAATGAGCAAAATCAAAGAAGAACTAAACAAATGGAAATATATTCCATGTTCATGGATAGAAACTAAATGTTGTCAAGATGTCAGTTCTTCCCAACTTGGGCTATAGATTCCGATACAATCCCAGAAAGTTATTTTATGGATATTCACAAAGTGATTTTAAAGTTTATATGGAGAGGAAAAAGACCCAGAATAACCAACACAATATTGAAAGAGAAGAACAAAGTCAGAAGACAGACAGTACCCAACTTAAAGATTTACTATAAAACTGTGGTAATCAAAGAGAGTATGGTACTGGTGAGAGAACAGAAAAAGAGATTAATGGAACAGAATAGATGGCCCAGAAATAGACCCACATAAGTATAGTGAACTGATCTTTGACAAAGGAGCAAAGGCAATACAATGGAGCAAAGGTAGTCCTTTCAACAAATAGGGCTGGAACAAATGGACATCCACGTGCAAAAATAAATCTAGCTACATAACTTAGACTTTTCACAAAGGTTAACTCAAAATACATCACCAACCCATACATAAAACACAAAACCATAAAAATCCTAGAATATAACATAGGAGAAAACCTAGATGACCATGAGTATAACAATGACCTTTTCAACACAACACAAAAGGTGTGATCTGTGAAAGAAATAATTGGACTGGTCTTCATTAAATTTAAAAACTTCTGCTCTGTAAAAGACAATTTCAAGAGAATAAGAACACAGACTGGAGAAAGTACTTGCAAAAAACACATCTGATGAAGTATTGGGTTGGCCAAAAAGTTTGTTCAGGTTTTTCTGTAACATTATATGGATGTTATCCAAATCTAAATTTTGTTTTCCAAAATTTAGAAACAACTCCTGAAACTCAACAATAAGGAAGTAAACAATCCTATTTTAAATGGACCACAAAACTGAACAGATACCTCACAAGGATCATATACAGATGGCAAATTATCATGAAAATTATTCTACATCATAAGCTGTTGGAGAATTGCAAGCTAAAACAATTGAGGGCTTCCCTGGTGGCTCGGTGGTTAAGAATCTGCCTGCCAATGCAGGGGACATGGGTTCGAGCCCTGGTCCGGGAATATCCCACATGCTGCAAAGCACCTAAGCCCGTGAGCCACAACTACTGGGCCTGTGCGTCTGGAGCCTGTGCTCCGTAACGGGAGAGGGCGCGAAAGTGAGAGGCCCGCGCACCGCGATGAAGAGTGGCCCCCACTCGCCGCAACTGGAGAAAGCCCTCACACAGAAACGAAGACCTAACACAGCCAAAAAAATAAATACATAAATAAATTTTAAAAAAATACATAAATAAAAATAAAACAATTGATATCACTATATACCTATTAGAATGGCCAAATCTGGAACACTGACATCAAATGCTGGTGAGAATGCAGAGCAAAAGTAATGCTCATTAGTTGTTGCTGGGAATGTGAAATGGTACAGACACTTTGGAAGACAGTTTGGCTATTCCTTACAAAACTAAACAATCCAAGCAATCTCTTACCATACAATTGAGCAATCACACTCCTTGGTATTTACCATGCAGAAACCTTCACATGGATGTTTAAAGCAGTTTCATTCATAATTGCCAAAACTTGAAGTCAACCAAGATGTCCTTGGTGATTGAATAAATAAACTATAGTACATCCAGGTGACAGAATATTATTCAGTGCTAAAAAAGAAATGAGCTATCAAGCAATGAAAAGACATGTAGAAATCCTAAATCCATGTTACTAAGTAAAAGAAGCCAATCTGAAAAGACTACACACTATCTGATTCCAAATATATTACTTTCTAGAAACAGAAAATCTATAGAGACAGTAAAACATCAGTAGTTGCCAAGAAGGAGGGAAGGATTTTTAGCAGCACAGAGGACTTTTAGGGCAGTGAAACTATTCTGTTTGATCCTACAGTGGTGGATAATGCATGTCAATAAACATGTGTCAAAACTCATAGAATGTACACTAAGAGTGAACCCTAATGTAAGCTGTGGCCTTTGAGTGATAATGGCGTGTCAGAAGTCATCATCTGTAACAAATATACCACCATGTACAGTATGTTCATGGTGAGGGAGGTTGTAAATGTGTGAAAGCAAAGAATATATGGAAACTCTAGTTTCTGCTCAATTTTGCTTTGAAAATTAAAACTTATCTAAAAAATAAAATCTATAAAAAAAGACAAACCATGTTACATCATAATCATTGATGGCAAAACAAAGAAACAAACTAAAAACAAAAAAAAATTATATTAAGGTAGATTCTGTATTACATATACTACATAATTTATAAACACAAGAGTGATTCATATGACTCACAACATTCTTTTAAAAAAATAAAGGCAAATTCTAACCAAAGTTCCTTAGTCAATGCTCCTAAAAAATGTAGCTTTGGCAGAGAGACTCATGCTATCCTTTTCTTGGTAAGTATAATAGCAAAAACTATTCCAGGCCACTAGACACAGACTCTAGCCAAGAAGTTCATATGAACAAAATTTTGACTTGCTGCAGATGAAGTAACTACTATAACATGATACTCACTTTGGAGTAAAATAAGATTATTTCATAAAAAGCAATGATTTATACTCATCACATTTCACCAGTTCTCACTCAGAAATAAATACAGACTTGTATTAGGAAAATATCTCCACAATGGAAAATACAACTTCAAGTAAATATACCTCCAATCATTGCACCTTGTGAAGTAAAAATATTGAAACTGTTATTAGTTGGCCTGGAATATATTTTTAAAAGCCTTCTAAATTAAAAAATAACAGAAAAAGTAATAATTTCCTGGAATATCTTAGGTTCTGGTGCATTCATTTATGATTGCAGACTATCCCTTTTTGGAGAAAAAATACATAACAATTAATACACCCCAGGGACACAGTGTAGTAAGACCAACTGTAGATCCATGTGAGAGTAGTATAGCAGTTCGGTTAATTACTATTATTCTAACAATAGAGGAAGAGATTTTATTAAGTATTACTTATTTAACCACATGTATTGCAAAGAATCAAATTTTCTTTTCAAGATATAGTGTATCTCTTCCTATAAAGCTTACAAAGTTTATAAAGCTGTTTCAACTGCCAGATGGACCAACTTGTAAGGCACAGACAGATGTGATACTCAAGAGCTTTCTAACCTGATAACTAACAGTGTGAAACAACAAATCAAAGCACATGGAATCGATGGAGCGAAAAAAAAGCACTGGAACAACAACAAAAATATATTGTTTTACCCTAGTAATAAATGTTACCATGAAGTTCAAGCAAAAGAGATCAGGAAAATACTGTAAGGAATAATTAGCAGTCCTGGAGAATTGTTAAGACAAGAAAACCCCAAAACCCCACTTTATTTCTTTATAATTTTCTAAAATTTTGTTAGCCATTTTTCCCCATTCCATTTCCAAGGTTGTTTACGTTTGCAAAGTTGTTTGTAACATTTAAAAATAAGGAGAATGGAATGTGACTGCATCTATGAAGCAAACCATTCAACCCTACTTTACTTCAGAAATACTGATTGATTTTTCGTCATAACTATAAAAGCTGCATTCGTCATCTACAGATGCCAAGAAATTGTTAAACACTTGTGACCAGCATCTTGGTTAACTGGGTGCTCTGTGTGCCCTCCCAATACAGATATGGGCAAAACATACTGTTCAAGCCCTCATAAGAAGTAGAGGAAGACCCTCAATGATCTCGCCATCACATCACCACCAGATGCAAAGCTAACCAAGCACACACACATGTATGATTTGAAATAAGAGCTTTAAGCCAGGAGCAACAGGCAAATGGGAGGAGCATGGTACCTTTGGGTGGGTGCCAATAGGAAAGCTGCTCTAATATCTGATCCATAGCACAGTGTGAACCAGGCTGCTTGCATTAAGGCAGAAATCTTAAGGGGGCTGAGATTGTTTCTAGTCGGTTGCTTCCCCTAAGCCAAAGAAGAAACAATCCTGTCTGGAGAAAAGCTTACTGAATTTCGGCCTGCAAGACTCCTACAGATGATCAAGTAGTGAGCTACTCACAAACACATTTATTATTTGACTTGCTTTTCATTCTTTCTGGCAACACAGACCTTATTCTGGGATGACTTTTCTTTTTGAAATATATCCTAGAAAATTACCTTACCATAGGCTTTTTTTGGTGGAATTTTAATTCATAATTTTTCATGAATGATAATATTTCTGAGAATTTAAAGGTAGGTTAACAATCAATTTTTCATAACAATTGGCAGAATAAAGGTATTATTATTTCTTCTGGCTCTCCTTTCTTCTGGCTGCATAAAATATTTTATTTTTTTCCTTTGTGTTCTACAGTTTTACTTTGATGTGTTTCGACTCAGATTGATTTTTGTTTCTTCTGCTTGTGATATGTTACAAATCCTGGACCTGTGAATTTTTATTTTCTTTGGTCTTGTAAAACTGTAGCCATTTTCTTTCAAATATTACTTCTTCATTTTCTCTCTCCCTCTGTGATTCTATGCTGACACATGTTAAACCTTTGCATTCTCTCACATAGCTCTTCTCTTTCATGTATATATTTTCTGTCTCTCTGTGCAGCACACTGAGTGATTTGTTTAGATATATCTACCAGCTTATAACACTCCTTTCAGCTGTGTTTTTTTTTATTTAAGCCATCCAATACATTTTTATTTTATATTTTCAATTTCTAGAACTTCAACTACCCTTTATTTCTTTTTCAAACTTATTTGTTCATTCCTGGCATTTCCTTTATCTATAGTTCTTGGAAGACTTATGCATTGTTTGCCTTGCCTTCTACTCTGATTAAGAACTCTTGCTATGAATCCAGACAAATAATTGTATTAAAAAGACTGATGGTGACACTGATTAAGGTGATGATGAAGTAGGAATATTTGCTCTATCAAGTTATATTTTCAAGCTGTGGTAATTATAATGTGTGAAATTGGACAGAACTAAACAAATAGACTGAAGAGAATAGAGGTCCTAGAAAATGAGCCATATATAAATGGAAACTTGATACATGGACAAAGGTGATGCTACAGAGCAGTGGGAAAAGGAGAAACTATCAAATGACCCTGGAATGGTTGGTTATATTTGTGGCCAGCAGGAATGTGACAGCGTTACTAGTTTGCTAGGGCTACCATAGCAAATTGCCAGAGACAGGGTAGCTTAAAAAACAGAAATTACTTTTGTCAGTTTTGGAAGATAGCAATCCAAAACCAAGGTGTTGGCCAGCCTGATTTCACCTGAGGCTCCTCTCCTCGGTTTGCAGATAAGCCACCTTCTCATTGTGTTTTCACATGTTTTTTCCTCTGCTGCATGTGCATCGCTGGTGTCTCTGTTCACATTTTCTCTTCTTATAGGACACTAATCATGTTGGATTAAGGCCCATCCTAATGAACTCATTTTTAATTTAATTACCTCTTTAAAGACCCTATCTCCAAATACAGTCACATTTTCAGGTACTGGGGGTTATGGATTCAACTTATGAATTTGGAGGAACACATTTCAGCTCAAAACATATCTTACATAAAAATGAATTACAAATGGATGAGGAACTTAAGTGTGAAAACCAAAATTTTATCTGGCTAAAAATGTAAAAAATATCTTTCACCATGGAGTAGGGAAGTATATATTATATGAGACTCAAACATACACGCACACATCGATCAAAATGACTGCATTGACATTTTTCAAATTCTCTTTTTCAAAAGGTACCGTAAAGAAATTAAAAATAAGCCACAAACTGGGAGAAGATATTTGTAATACTTATAACCTATAAAAGGCTAAGATAAAGAATATATCTAGTGGAAATTAAAATAAACTACCTAGGAAGTATAATGAAATTTCTCCATTGCACTGATATCTGCAATTTCTTTTAGAACAAGAATAGAGATTTCAAGGGTAGAATATATATGCAATTGATATGTCTGAAGAGTTTGCAGCTTTAAGATTACAGAAACATTCTGTAATTAGCATTTCAATCAATCCAGAAAGACTTACAGAATTAATTACTGAGGATTAGAGACATATCATGAAGATGATTAAAGAGGAAGGTGTCTCTGGAGTTCATTTGTAATACACTAGTCCCTTTCGGTTGATGAGCCGATCAATATGCCATCTCAACCCCTCCATGCCCATTAACATAAGTCAGTAACTCTTGATTTTCATTATAATAATAATATACTATTATAATATCTGAATTTAATTTTAAAATGTTTTGGATAACCATTACTTACTATGCAATTTCAATGCTTAATATTATATTCTCATTTATATTTGTCTTGGTGCCTTTACCACTTTAATTGTAGTAGGCTAATAAGGGCAAAAGAGAATAATGTGCATATGCCCACCACTGTTATGTGGGAACTGAATGATATCAGAATATTATGTATGAATAAATGTCCTCCAATAGCTTAACTAGACGAAAATGGTGGACTAAATTACTTATCATATTTTACATGGCAACATAGATATGCCAAACTCACAAGCACCTGTGCAATAGTATCAGTACACAAGTCACACTGTGAAAAACAATTTAGTTTTTCAACAAAATGTCCACTCATACAACAAATTAATCCTTATGATTAAAATGTTATTGATTTTCTAGTCTTGCTTGTATTAGCTTACAAATTTGCTTTTTGGTTTGTCATTTATGGTTGTAAGAATTTATTGTTTATATTTGTACATATTTAAGAAATAGTACAATAAAAATAATTTAAATAACCTTAGGGATATATTAACAGGTTTTTTTTAGTGGTATCCATACATTACCTTCGAGAAATACAGTTTTATATTTTTTCTTTCCTTTTACATCCTCATTTTCCCCCTAAGAATTGAAAATATCTAAGAAATAAAATGTTTCTTTTACAGAGAGGCAAAATTAATAAGAAATATCTCTAGACTTCTTTGTACTTCATGGTTTTGACTCTGATAATGGACCAAGAAGGATCCAGATGTTCAGACATTCTATTCTACCACCATTTTAAACTTAGAAGAAATTTTAATGTACCAGTTATTTTTCTATTTTTAATTTTTTAGACTTAATCTTGGATTTCAGATGACCATATATTTATCACAACTTTATTAATTATGAATGAATTAATAAATTTATGTTACATGAGACATAAACATACACCAAAGATATTTTAGGAATGATATCTCTCCAGAAGAATTAATCTCTGTAACTATAAGGCCTCATGATTGCTGCAGGATCTCATCTAAAATAACATTTCCAAAATGGATAGCTAGTGGGAAGCTGCTGCATAGCACAGGGAGATCAGCTCAATGCTTTATGAAGACCTAGAGGGGTGAGATAGGGAGAGTAGGAGGGAGGCTTAAGAGGGAGGGGATATGGGGATATATGTATAGATATAGCTGATTCACTTTGTTGTACAGCAGAAACTAACACAACACTGTAAAGCAATTATACTCCAATAAAGATGTAGAGAAAAAAACCCACTAAACTGAATACTTTAAATGGGCAAATTTTATGTGAATTACTCAATAAAGTTATTTAAAAAAAGAAAGAAAACTTACTAGACAATATATAATGAAGAAATAATCCTTTAAAAATGCTTACAGTGAACACCTAGATAAATTTCTTAATTCTGCTGTGAAAGAAAGTTGTGGCATCAAGGTAATTAGATTTATTCTTTCAATATCTATTTCTTCAAATTCTGAAGCTAAATATGAAAAGCTCTAGAAACAGAAAAATAAATATATAATTTATAATGTAATTCATTGCTTAGAACAATTATTCTTAAAATTAAACTTTTATTTCTTATATTTGTCAGTTTGTTGGGTAACTGTTACAAATACCAAGATTTCCTACTCTACCAAATATATTATAACTAGTTAAGATGAGTTGAATGTTATTTTGTAATATAAATACCTCCTGTTTCTCACCCCTCAAAATAAAATAAAATAAAATAAATAACATAACATTTCCCACTAGGGGTATAATTTCCCTTTAGACAAACTTTGAATTTCTTGAGCCCTTAAGGTAAATTGAAAGATTTACTGACCACCGCAAATAAATGGAGTCTGAAATAAATTCACTTTAATCTAACAAGTGATTCTCATTTTTCAAGTCCTAACATTGCCATTAGAAATAGTTGGAATTTATTTGATTTGGCTATAAATTGTTCATGTATAACTAGAAATAAGAAAAAGTATTGTTCTTTGAAAAATGCACTAGCACGTTTTAGTACAGAATGGAAATATGTAGCTAAAAACAAAATTATTGTTTTGACTATTGAATAATATGCTGTAAGATACTACTTAATTAAGGATTTACTAAGATATAATAGCCATATTAATTTTTTAAAGATACTAACATTTTCTGAGTCCCAAATGCATGGATATTTATATGACAATCTTTGAATTTAGAAAACTGACTCCCAATTAGAGATTCATTATATACTTACACAGCACTATCACGTAAGTACATTTAAATTTATTTAACAAGCCATATGGTATATAATGGAAAGATCTTGGGCATTAAAGTAAGAAAAGCAGAGATTCCAATTTCAGCCCAGCCCCTGGACTTACTGTATGCTTAACTTTTCGTTGGCCACAAAAATTATCTGAGCATCAATTTTTTTATCTATAAAATACATAAAATAAACTTTTCATCACAGGTGACTATAAGAATTAAGTGATATACTATAGGTAAGAATCCTAACCTATGCTCATAGTAGTATAGTAATTACTGTTCCTTCCATGTCCACAATTATCCTTCCATAACTAAAATGCAAGTTATCATGTCTTATTTATGTCTGAATTTTAAATATAATCTCTGGCATGGGAAAACTGTTCAAAAATATTTGTTGAATGAATATGCACTGTCAACATACTGCCTAGGTTTCATTTCTTACTAGATGCCACAGAGAGGCAATAGAATTTTGATCAGGCAACTGTTTCAACAGATGCTAATTTGGTATTGAATGTTTTACATATAGGGAAATTATACTTGGAAATCTTAATTTTTCCAATTAAGGAAAATTGTTACATAGAGATGCATACCGGCTACATTGAGTTAGCTTATTTGCATTAAATCAACTTATAATCAGCTATACTTAAAATGTAGCTATAATAACATTTAATATTTATATACATATTTACAGTGTACAAAATATTTTCACATATAATAACTCACAAGGTCAGAGAAAAGTGTTATATTAAATATTGTTGGAAAAGAGAGAAATTTTATTTTTGCCACTGGTTTTATAGTAATTGCTGTTTATTGCTAAGAATAGAGAAGTTTCCTAGTTGATATTATAAATTCATATTTTACCTAACAGATTAATATGATAATAATAGAGCTTCATTAACTGAATCTTCCAGTAAGTTTCATGGCTACAAGAGATCCAATTTAAGTCAAATTAAATAGTTTGACATAATTCTGTAAGCATTTCAACCTCACACATACAATAAGCTGTGTTTTATAAAACAACATTGTTTGGAGGAATAACCATTAACTTCAGTCCATATTAGAAAAAAATCTTCTTTGTGGTCAGTACAAGTTGAAATGACTAGAGTAATTTAAGTGATGCACATTTTATCATTTACTTTATCTTATAATCTCTTTAACAATGTAGACGTTTTGATAGTTTACTTCAATAAAAGTAATATTTAAAGTAAAAAAAAGCATATCAAAAATAAACTATAAACAGTAAAAATAGAATGAAGAGGTAGACATGCCAAGATATAATAATTTGAAATTTTACATTTTAAAACTCTTAAAAGGGAAATTGCCTCAGTGTTCACATAGAAATTACATCTTTGTAGAACAAAAAAGGAGACACACTTGAAATAAGCTGTTAAAAGTCATAATTATGGTTAACCAGGTGGGCAGTAGAGACTGGCAAGGGACAGGTAAAGTTTGCCAGTGTGTTGCTAATGTTCTGTTTTTTCACCCACACGTTGTTACATGGGTATGTTCAGTTTATGACAATTTAACTAGCTCCACATTTATGTTTTCTATTCTATATATTTATTATAGTTTAATAAAAACTTTAAAAAATAAAGGAAGGAAGAAACTTTTAAAAAATTCAAAGGAAAGTGAAGAATTAGATGGTAAACAAAAGATCCATCATATGCATAATAGGAATCTTTAAGGAAGAAAATCAAAGTAAGAATAAAGGGAAAAGTACTAAAAACTATAACTCAAGAAAATGTCCTTGAGTGGCAAAACTAATTGAAATGACATACTGGATGGGCATATCATGTTCCTGAGAAAATAAATCCAGAATTACCAACACTGAAACATACTCTCAAAAAATCAATAAAAGTTAAATAAATAAATAAAACCTTGAGGCAAACAAGTAAAAATACGAAGTTAAAGAACAGAGTAGGGGATTAGACAAAAGCAAATTTTCATCACTTTTCAACCTCAGTTCTTTAGGCCAGAAGAATGTGGATTAAAATAGCTAAGATCCCCAAGGAAAGAAAATATGAACTAAGAATATTTTATCTGTCAGCAGATTTTCAAAAGTAAAGGCTACAGAAAAGAGTTATCAATATGAATGAAGTCAGGAAATAGTGTTCCCATGAGTCTTTCTTGAAGAATTTATTAGTGTACAAGCTTCAGGCAACCAAATGATTGGAGAGAAATCAAGATAAAGGCTAATGGTGAGCATTATATATAAGACTAAATATGACTAAGAAAAGTATATAGTATTTAATTCTAGTATTGCTGATAAAAGTAATTGGAGGAGTTACTGTGACATTTCCAAGGATAATTGCTTTCGGATTCAATCAACACTTTGATTAGTGTATCCCCCTACTTGCCCAACACACTTGAGTTTGACAGTACTATCTATCAGCAAATTAAATAAGTGTTGATCATGGAGTAGGAGAAGCAAGATGGCTGGCTGGTTGTTATTTATTGAGGTAGCTTATCATTAAAAACAACTGGTAGGCAAATAGGTTCTCTCAAATAAAATGTGACCAGAAAACTAAAAAATACCAAAATAGTGGGGCAACAAATTCAACAAGAAGAATTAACATCCTACCAGCAGAATACAGTTATTATTCTGACAGAAAATTCAGAATAGTTGCACGCAAAAACTCATACAGATTTTTTAAAAGAAAACACTTGATCAATGATATATAAATAAAAGCAATATATAGGTTGCATTGCTAAGTAAACATTACAGAAGGGTTAGAGAACCAGAAGACCATACAAAGAAGTTCAATTCTATCACAAAGAAAAAAGGATGGACAAAAATTAAAATATATGGAATATAGTTAGCATTTCTAATATTAATCTAAAAGAAGTTTCATAGAGAAGTTGGTGGGGAAATTAATGAAAGAAATAAACCAAGAATATTTTCCAGAACTGTAGATGGATAGGAATTTATAAATTGTAAGTGCTCTTTAATTGCTGAGCAGGATGCAATCTTATAACAGGGATAACTAAGAACTACAAAATCATCCAGATAAAGACAGAAAAATTAAAAGTATGGTTACAAAAGAACAAATGAAAATTTGGTATGGAATAGCCATAATGGATTCTGAAAGAAAATGAAGCAAGAGCTTGAAAATATAATTTCAATACAAGATAACATTCAAGCAGAAAGAAAACACAATGACCTTTCCAGTCATATGATATATGACTGGAAAGATATATCTAGTCATATGATATATACTATAGGTAAGAATCCTAAAGGAAAGTATACTAAGAGACTATTAATGGCAGTAATAAAATCTCATGTAATTTCAACTTTAAGTATTCTGGAAAGATTGCAGGTGTTAGTGTCTATGTGAAATATCAATCATGAATGTTCAAAGAAATTTCAAAGTTAACATGCTACACACAAATCTCAGTGTGTTGCCTGTCAAAATAATTCTAAGAATTATTCCTCAATATAAATGTATTCTTTAAAAACACCCATTAAGGGTGTTTGTTGTTCAACAAACACCCTTAATTTAAAAACACCCTTTAAGGGTGTTTGTTGTTCAAACTATGAATCCAATACCAATACTATAAAAATACCAATACAAAATTATATTCATATTAATACAAAAGTAATAGCCAAAAAGGAGTGCATCCCTTTCTGTTTTATTCTTCACATCCTCTCGATCAGTGCAACTGAAAGTGTGGTCTACAAACTGCTAGCACTCTGGGATGAGATATGTACAGAAATAGAGACAATATTTAGAAATTCTCATAGCAATTTAACACAATAATTTATGTCAGTTGAATCTAATAATCAAATTGGGATTACATCTTCGTGTCTGTCAGTTTATTTCTTTGTGATTTATTTTTAGTTTATTTTACAAAATGTTGGCCTGTGATTACTGATCTTTACACAAATGTCCTTCACCACCAATATTTTTTTTTCTGTATATAAATGTTTGTTTATTGCAAATTTATTCTTGTGTGTTTGGATATAATTTATTTCTTTTTTTTAACCCTTTATTGGAGTATAATTGCTTCACAATGGTGTGTTAGTTTCTGCTTTACAACAAAGTGAATCAGCTATACATATACACACGTCCCCGTATCTCCTCCCTCTTGCGTCTCCCTCCCACCCTCCCTATCCCACCCCTCTAGGTGGTCCCAAAGCACCGAGCTGATCTCCCTGTGCTATGCGGCTGCTTCCCACTAACTATTTTACATTTGGTAGTGTATATATGTCCATGCCACTCTCTAGAAACAGTTATAGGTCATATCTTCCATTACATCTTAGTAACATCTACTACTCCATCTCCACCCCACAACTGCCACACGTACAGAAAAATGATAAGATTATCATAGCTCTTCTGTCTGCTTCTCCTCTTTCCTTCTTTATGTTTTCTCCTAAATAGTTATAAGGGTGATGATTATAGATAAATTGTAAATAGATACATGCTATAGATATGCTACATGCTACAGATGTATTATACACTGTAGATTATTTCCTTGCAGAAAAATTAAAGTTGTAGAATTTTACTTTTAAAATAATTCATTTAACGTATCTTTTCTAACATAAACGTAAGATATATTATAGCAGTCTCCTCAAAATGATTATATTTTGAATGAGAGATAAATATCTATATCAAATTTCCATTCTCACTGCGTGCAATAAGAAGAGGCATGCAGTAAAATCAGCTGAAAAAACATATTTCTTAGTCTCTTTTACCAATTAGTGTGGCTGTGCCCCCAGTTATGACCAATTTGATACAAGCAGAAATGACTGGGTTCCACTTTTGAGAAAATTCTTTGGAAGAAGGCAGAGAAACAAAGAATGTTTACCTTATTATTTAGCAAGTAAAAATTAGAATGACAGCTGATTTTCAAAAGGAACACTAGGTACTTGCAAATATTGAAATATCTTTAAATTGTTTAAAGAAAATAACTTTGAACATATAAATTTATATATTATCTAATAAAAATGAAAGTAGATGTGCACCTTGGAGTATGATGAAGTACTGTACAGAAAACCAACGCTCCATCTAATAACTAGAAAATAAACATAGTAAGTAACCACCACAATAGTAATAAACATTTATTTAAAGTTACCAGACAGTGGGAGGTAGATGCAAGAGGGAAGGGATATGGGGATATAGGTATACATATAGCTGATTCACTTTATTATACAGAAGAAACTAACACAACACTGTAAAGCAATTATACTCCAATAAAGATGTTAAAAGATAAAAAAATTTAAAAAATAATAAAGTTACCAGATAACTAATGAAGCAATCAATAATAGAAGAGCAAACTCCCAGAGAAGTAGTAACTGTGAAGAGATGAGCTGACATTTGGCAGCTGCATTTTCCCTTTCTCTTACTAAATGTAAGACAAGAAGTTTAGAACCTTGGCATTTTCGAGACAGAGGAACACTTCTAGGGGATAGAGAAATCAGGAGAAATTTTGTAGTTTTTCAGGAGTTGAGGGAAAAAAATTAGAAGCTAGGGAGATTAAGATCCTGATGAGTAAAAAATGACCAGAGAACTGAGCCTAAATGAAACAAGTTTTCTACTCAACACATTGAAAACTTTGGAGGCCACAGGAGTAGAAGAGATAGAAAGGCAATACAAAAACTTCTTTGAATATCTTGATGTGTTAAACAGAAGAAAATTTCAGTTCAGGACATAGCAATAGAATGTATACCCATGAGGACTGGCACCTCAATAACACACTTAGATATTTTTCTCTAAGGATAGCAGGGAAACTGAAGTAGATGGAGTAATACCAAATGTGCAGAAGAGTTTGACTCAGCTGTTTCTGATTGAATTAAGGTAAAGAACCCCATTCTATCTCCCTAATAGAGGAAAGGGTGAACTGTATTTAAAGGAGAAATACACCATGTGGAACACCTAAAATTTTTATCCACAATGTCCATAATTTAACCAACAAGTATTAGAATGGCCAAGATATGGGAAAATATAACTGAAAATCAAGAAAATAGAAGACTTATATGTGATTCAGATATTGGAGTATAATCACAAAGACTAAAATATCATGATTAAAATTTTAAAGAAATAGTATAAGATGGAGAAAAAAATTGTTAAACCTGGAGAACTTTACCAAAAAAATGGAACTGAAGAAAGAGCTAAATAGGAAATAAAGTGAAAAATTCAATAACAGAAATAATTAATTGGCATAATAAGAAATTAGACAATGGCAGGAGACAGAATTAGTGAACAATTAAGCCAAGAGAAAATATACAAACTAAAGCATAGAGGAAAAAAAGAGCAAGAGTCATATACTACCCAATGAAAAGATTTCATATTTATATGGAGTTTCAGAAAAAGAGGAGAGAAAATTTGACAGAGTTCATAAAATATATCAAAATATATTTCAAGATGGTCTGAAAACTCTAAGGAGAAAAAAAAAAACACAAAGAAAGCCAAACCTAGTTTATTTAGTAAAATGGCTGAACCCCCCATGACAGAGAAAATCTTAAAAGCAGCTAAGGAATAAAGATACATTACCTTCACCAGAGCAGCAATAGAATAAAATAGACAGGTGGCTTCCCAACATAAACAAAGACATCTTGAATGTGCTCAAAAATTATTACCAACCTAAATTTGATCTAAAGGAAATCAAATAATATTCTTCATGCAGAATGATAATTTCAGATGGAAATAAGGAAAAGAAAAGGAAGTTATGAAGAACAGAAGAGGTAGCCATGTGGGAGTGTTTGTGTGTGCAAAAGTGAGAGGGGGAGAGAGACGCAGAGACAGAGAGGGACAGAGAGAGGGAAGGAGGGCTCAAAATGATACTGTCTATGGGGTTTCAAATATATATAAATTAAAATTAAAATGCATGAAACAGTAAAACAAAAGGCAACAGTGAGGTACATGAATGGGAATTAATTGTTTTAAAGTCTTAACTTTATTAAAGTTATTAGGGGAGAGATAAAAAGTGTTCACTGTATTAAACTGCAATAAATCAAAGATACATGTAAATCCTATGGCAGCCATTAAAAAATAAGGAAATAATAAATAACTATATTATACATGTTAATAAATGATAAAATTCAATGATAAATACACTAGATTAATCAACATCGTCAAGTAAAGACTGATAAAAAGATATAATACAGGTGGTTTGAATAGAAAACACATAGTAAAACAGACATAAACCAAAAAATATGAAATAATTACATTAAGCCTAAATGGAATAAATACCCTTATTAACACAGATACAAAAATTCTTACAAAATATCAGAATATCAAATCCAGATAATATATTGCAGCCAATTGTCATAACCAAATTTTATTCCAGGAATTCAGAGATGGTTTAACATTTGAAAATAAATCAATTCACCAATTAACCAAAATAGACCTCAACATGATTTTTAAAAAATGATTAATTGAAAAACAAAATGTTTGTTTTGTTTCAAGCAAAATAAGATTGCCAAAAGGCCACGTTGATTTCTTATGTATGAAGGTCAACAATAAGGAAAACTAATCTATGAAGCTAGAATAGTAGATACTCTTGGATAGTTGGGGGAATTGGCTGTGAACAGGCACAAGGGTGTTAATTTACTACTTTTATCTGGGTGCTAGTTATATGCATACATTTACTTTCGAAAATTCTTGGATCTCTCCATTTGTATTTGTGCAATTTTCTATTTGTATGTTATGCTTTAACAAAAAGAGTTTCCTTAAAATGATGGGAGACTTTTCTAAAGGGCTATGATAAAATAATTGCAACAGTCAAATCTACCATGGAGAAATATGGAAATAGCCAGATAAAATATAAAAAACAAACAAACAGCAACCACCACAACAAAATCATTAGAAGGCAACAGAGAATTCCCAGAGGAAACAGTACTCAAGAAGCCAATATCCTAAAGAGAAAGGGAACTACAGATAAAGGAACAAATTCTGCAGACTCTTCATCCCTCAGGCCATTTGATAATTCTTGGTATGTATCTTGAGAGATAGTCCAAGTAGGGACTACTACTACTAAAGGCAGAGAAGCCAGGAGATATTCTGTTAATTTCATGGGGCCAGAGGAAACAAAGTAAGGATTATGACTACAAAAACAGTCAGAACTTGGGAGAGAGGGAGTTAGCAGATATATTCCTGTGAGAATGTGCCACAGGAAAGTAAACCTAACATTATACTGGTTTTGTCCTTGAGGCAACTGCCAAATCCTTGAACTGCACAGGGCAGAATATAAGAAACTAGACAGAAAGTTCCTGGTGGTCAAATAGGCATTTTCTGCAGTTTTCAGTGCTGAGAAGACAAAAATTAAAGTTCAAGACCTCACCAAGGAGAGGCACCCTTGGTAGACACCTCATCATCTCAGTTGGGAACCTTACAGGACTAAGTAGATGCAGAAGTAGAGAGAAATTTAAAAAAACATGTTATAGTCACATAATTGAACACTAAATAGCAATAAGAATGAATGACCCACTGCTACATGCAACAAAGTGGAAGTTTCTCACAAGCACATATTGAGGAAAAGAAGCCACAGAAATAAGTACTTAACATAAGATTCATTTACATGAAGTTCAAAAGTAGGCAAAGCTAATCTCTATAATGTTAGAAATCAGGATAATAGTCACTTTGAGGGGAAGCAGTGAATAAGAGGGAGAGGGAGATTTCTCGATTGCTGGTCTTTTTCTATTTATTGATCTGTGAACATAATTTTACATTGTGAAAATGCTGCCAATATATATTTATTATTTGTGACTAGTTACACATGTATTTTATATTTCAGTGAAAATTTAGTTAATAAAAAGTAAAATATCCAGTGAATATTTTAATACTTATATCTTTAATATCACAGAAAATAAAATACAAGATAAAATGTCACTTTTACACATTTTATTAAAGACAAATAGGACAATAAATAAATAACTTTCAAGCATAAAATGCACTAAATTGGGAGAAAAATTCTACAAGGAAAGTGGAATGAAAATATGAGTTCAAAGTAGAAAAAGGGAAGATATAAAGTTTCAGAAAGTTAAAAAGAGCATGTTCATTAATTTTTAAGTGGATGTTGGTAGATATTTATATTCCATTGAATATATTTCACAAACTATTCAAATACATAATAATCTTATTACAGTTTTCATTAAAATGTCAATATTTAATTATACAGCAGTTACAAATTTTACAAATTAGAATGAAAAAAATGTGTAAAGATTAGATTTTAAAAACGTATTTGAGGGGATATGCAAACAAAGAATTTTGATGCCCTCTGTGTCATATAGACCACTTTTTCTTATTAAAAACTAATGGATGTGCTTCCCTGGTGGTGCAGTGGTTGAGAGTCCACCTGCCGATGCAGGGGACACGGGTTTGTGCCCCGGTCCAGGAAGATCCCACATGCCGCGGAGCGGCTGGGCCCGTGAGCCATGGCCGCTGAGCCTGCGTGTCCGGAGCCTGTGCTCCGCAGCGGGAGAGGCCACAACAGTGAGAGGCCCACGTACCGCAAAAAAAAAAACCCAAAAACAAACAAACAAAAAAAAAACTAATGGAATATTTATCATACAGTAAGTTTCCACAACTACAGGGAAATGTTCTTGTGATTTTTAGACTAATCCCTTGTACATTGCTGAATCAGTGCTACAAGATTTTAAAGTCCATGCCCTCAAGACAAATCTTTATAATTGTTATAGCATATTCTCCTAACATTTTACCTCACAAATTTCTTGTCCATTTTATTCGTTTACATCTTCACCCTTATGTAAGGATCAGCTTGTGAAGTTCTATGAAACATTTGATAAGGATTTGGGAGTAAATATTTGTTGTATTTTAATAAGGGATAAGTGATATTTCTAACAATACTCAATCTTTCTATACATGAACAGGGTCCACTTTCCAATAACTTCCTGAGAGAAATGATTGGGAGTTAAAAATAGTGAGATTTTGCACGTCTGAAAAAGTATTTTATTCTATCCTAAATTAATAATTTGCCTTGATAATATTCTAGATTCTAGATGGACAATATTTTACCCTCAGAACATGGCAGGTATTTCTCCTCTCCCTTGTAGATTCTAATGTTACTGTCATCATCCTGGCCTCCAAGTCTTTGTATGCAATGTGTTTTCCTCCTTCTCCTCCTCCTTCTCTCTGGAAACATTATCTTATATTTGTCCCTCAAAAACTAAGAAAATTACACCATCGTGTCTTAGTTTATTTTTTATGGAATCATTGTGTAGGGTCCTTTGTAGCACTTTGAATGTGAAAACACATTTCCTTTAGTTTGGGAAAATTTTCTTGTATTATTTTGATCATTCTGTAACTCATTCAAAAGTTGCATCAGTTAAACTGTATTTCTATTTTTTCTCCCTTTTGAGTTTTGTAGTTGTTGTTATTGCTGTTTTGTCTAAAAAACTTTCTTCAACCTAGACCCTATATATTTTAATTAATATTTATTTCTACTACCATTTTTATTTCCAAGAGTATGCATTCTTTTAAAATATCTGTTTTCCATATGTAATATCTTTTCTTATTTCTCTGAAGATATTAACTAGGTTGTTGTTAGTTAGCTTCATTTTTCTGTTGATTCTTCTGTTTCCTCTGAGTTCCTTTAGTTTTCTGTATGATTTTTGTATCTATTTTTGATATTAAAAAACTTTCCTCAACTGTATTTGTCCATTCATATTTGAGATGGAGGCACTGAAATTTACTTAGATGTTCTGGTTATAGAAACAGTGCTTTCCCAGTGCTAAGCTTTACTGTAGGCTAATTGTATAAGAGACTTAGCAGCTGAAGGTCTCAATTATCCATATTATTATCTTTTTTTTTTTTTTTTTTGTGGTACACGGGCCTCTCACTGTTGTGGCCTCTCCCGTTGCGGGTTAACAGGCTCCGGATGCACAGGCTCAGCGTCCATGGCTCACGGGCCTAGCCGCTCCACGGCATGTGGGATCTTCCCGGACCGGGGCACGAACCCGTATCCCCTGCATCGGCAGGCAGACTCTCAACCACTGCGCCACCAGGGAAGCCCTATCTTTGTTTGTTTGAGGCAGTTGGTGTGATCCAGTTTAGTGTGATCCTTCTGGGTGAAGAGTATAAGCCTCATTGCTGGCATTCTAGATGCAGAGCTAGAGAAAAGTATTGGTTATCTATCAATAGCACTGTTTTCTATATGGGCAGGTTGAGGAGGAGAATTTGAGGATTGAAATGCTTTTCACGAAGTCTCTCACCCGCACTTTCACTTTTCATGCTATACCACACCCTTTCATTTTCTAAGGTAACTGACATTTCCCATTCATCTTCTGGGAAAATGGCTCCCACTATTTCATGCATGGGTTTTGGCATTGTGGAAATAAATGAAGACTAACTGAAAGAGAAAAGCAAAGGCTATTTATTCTGGGCTTGCTTTAGCTAGGGAGTCAGGTTGGTGGTAAGTTGAAAGCAAGGACAAAAATTAGGTAAGTTGTCAATTATTTATCAAGTCCTTGTCCTTTTTAGCCAATTGTTACAGAAATTATTGTTTAGCTCCCTGAATTGTTACCAGTGATAGCAATCTGGCTTCCTGTAAGTCTGACTTACAGCAGGCTGGCTTCCAGAGTTGTTTACTATAGATAAGGGAGTTTGTTTCTTGGGTAGTTGCCTGCAGGTTGTGAGTCAGAGTTCTATACGGTCCACCTATTGTTTGTTTTTATATCAGTCCGTTAACAGTCTCTCTCTGACAGTTAACACTATTTCATCATTATCGAAATTATATAATTTTGTTGTTATTCTTGGTATATTCTTGCCACCTTCCTTGATTGTTTTTCATTCGACTATTTTTATTTCTCCACTCTTCTTTTGAAAAATACAAATAATACTGCAATGAATAACCTTGTGTGTATGTGTATACATTTATATACGTATTTTTTTGAATTGTTGGAAGTATGTCTTCCGGATAAATTCCAAGAAGTGGGATTGCTGGGCTGAAAGATAAACACATAGGAATATTTTTGGTTTTGAGGTTATCAAATACTCCTACATAAGAACTGTATCAGTTTATTATCAGTTTGTACTGCCAGTAGCAATTGTGCAGAATGTCTGCTTAATCCAATCAACAGAGTACACTGTCAAGAGTTTTAATAGTTGCTAAACTCTGTCTTATGAGTGGCAGACATGTTTATATGTTTAAAACAATTTTTATATCTTATTAAATGAATTGCTTGCTTCTGTCTTTTACCCATTTCTTTTGAGTGGGCTGTGGTCTATTTTTCCTCAATTTTAAAATATTTTTTATATCATAGGGGATTTCAGCCTTTTATCTATGACAAATGTTGCAAATACTTTCTTTCAGTTTATTATTTGACTGATTTTACTTACAGTGTTTTATGTATTTGTTGTTGCCATATACGTATGTGTGTGTGTGTGTGTGTGTGTGTGTCTGTGTGTGTGTATGCATGTGTGTATAGCTGAATTTGTCAATCTTTTCTTTGATTGCAACTAGATTTTCAGCCATTGTTAAAAATCCTTGTCCTACATCTAGGTTATAGAATAATTCATTCATTTTCTTTTAATGTTTATATAGTTTCACTCATTGTGTTCATAGCTCTGATTCATTTGGAATTAATTCTTGTGAGATACAGATCAAATTTTACCTTTGTCCAATAGTTATTCACTTAGTCATCCAAAAACAATATTTATTACTCAATCTTTGCCCCAGTGATTTGAGATGCTTCTTTTATGATATACTAAACATGTGCTAAAGAGTATTGCTATTGCTTGCCTGTCAAGCACCTGTACCAAGAAGTTTTAATTCTGAATTTGTACAATTGTCTCCTTACATCTTTTTTCAGCGTTTACTGATGACTCTTAAAGACTTATTTTACTGTGTGAAATGAGATATCAACTGGTTCCTCACAGAAGCTGTGGATAATTTTTGTGGACTAGCATTAAATATTAAATATTTGGAGAGAACTAAAATCTATATGATGTTGAGTCATGTTACCTAAGAACAAGGGATGTCTTTACAATTCTTCAAGTCTATATCAGTGTCTTTCAGGAGTGTTTTAAAGTTTTCTTATATTGATTTAAAATAGTTCTTTTAACTTTCTTCCTAAATATATTACCTTTGTTTTACTATAGTAAATAGGGTTTCTCAAACATTATATTTTCTACTAACTGGTTATTGATCGTGTATATAAAGACTATTGATTCTTCCTATTAAGTTGATATTCTATACTCTCACTGAATTCTCTTATTGTTTGAGGTAATTTTGTCGATGATTCTCTAAGCATTTTAAGTTTACTAACATATTTTCTGAAAATAGTATTTTACTTCTTCCTTGCTAATTCTTATACTTCTAATTTATTTCTTTTGTTTGATTACATTAGCTAATACTTCTAGTATACTGTTGAATAAGTAACTGTGAGGATTTCACAAGCGTGAGTGTTTAAAGGACTCATAAGCACCCATGACTCTCCTCACGACACTCCTGCATACCTGTGGCCTGCTGTCTATTATGTTAATTCCTGAACAAGGTCTTCACATATATTTTTCCCTGTGGATAGAATTGTCTTCCACCCATTATTCATCTGGTGAAGTCCTATTACAATGCTAGGTTTCAGTTCTAATGTTAGTTCCTTAAAACAGTCTCCCATGACTTCTATATCCATGCACATCTTTAATGAACTGTATCCTTTTCACATCACCATGGGCTCCTTCCATTTATAACAATTTTATTCTACTTTGTATACATATGTTATGTATTTATTAATGTCAATCTCTATTTTATTCTTTACTCATGAAAACAGGATCCTCTATCACACAGCTGACTCACCAGTGCCTAATACATGTTTGTATACTTTGATGGTGTATAACACTTTTAAGCTGCTGAAGTGTCCACACTAGACCCAAGCTAGAGTCTCTTAGGCTAAGCCCCATGTCAGCAAACCAAAACTTAACTAAGTTTCTATGCTCAGCCTTCCAAGAAAAGGAAGGCCTAGGTCAACCAATCAGTGCTTGCCTGCTCAGCACAAGTTACCTAGCCTGGGTCCAACACTTCCCTTTGTTCCATAAAAGGAAAATGACCTGCTTTAATCAGTCAGCAAATGCCCAGTATAATTTCCTTGTTTCTACTTACTTCCATCTATAAAACCTTCTCTCTTGTACAACTCTTTGGAGCTTCTTTCGTCTGCTAGAATAGATGCTGCTCAATTCATGAATCACTGAATAAAGCCCATCAGAGCTTTGCAAAATTTATGATTTGGGGATTTTTCCTTTAAAAAAGTAAATGAACAGATTAAAAGTATAATTTATATGATCATGTTTGATACATGCCAAAGTCCAACTCAAAATTCAACAATATTCCTTTAAAAATTTGTAAACTTATTCGCAGACAAAAGTTATGAGAGTACAGTAAGTCCCCTACATATGAACTTTCAAGTTGCAAACTTTTGAAGACGGCGAACATGCCCAGAGAAAGGACGAAGAGAGACAAGAGGAAGGAGAAGTAACTGAAGAACCAAAGAGATTCATGACACAGGAAATGGCAAGAGGAGGCACTGTTAGTTTTTGAGGCACAGGACCTGAATGTAGAATAGTACACGAAGGTTGCAGCAGCCGTTCCGAATGCAATCCAGTGCTAGCGTGTCATCTATGATGACAAAAAAAGAGCTACTACCCAGACATCACTGTATTGTTTTTTCAAAAGGAAACACAGAATTGAATCCAGCAAGGAACCAGAACCTGTGCCATCAACATCAGGTGTGAGTAAAATTGCAGCTTGCCCTCTGACCCCTATTGCTGACAATCCTTTAGCTCTACCATCTCCCACCTCCTTCCTCTCCTTCCTCCAGTCAGTAACTCTTCTTGCCTGTTCATCCGATGCCAGCCCCTGTATTCCAGCTGTTGTACTGTACTACTGTACTTTTCAAGGTACTGTACTGTAAGATTAAAAATGTTTTATTGTTTGTTTTTTATTTATTATTTGTGTGAAAAGTATTATAAACCTATATGGTACAATATTATATAGCCGATTGTGTTAGTTGGGTACCTAGGCTAACTTTGTTGGACTTACGAACAAATTGGACTTATGTATGTGCTCTTGGAACAGAACTCGTTTGTACGTAGGGGAGTTACTGTACGGAATTTAAAAGAAGGGACTCTGGAAGTAAAACATTTGAGTTTGAATCCTGTCACTTAGTAGTTATATAAATATAGCCAAGTTACATATCATTTTTCTTCCCTCATTTTTAAATAGCAGTATCTGTTTCGTGTAGTTTGTATAATAATTGAAAGTGTTAATACATGTAAACACTCAGAATCCAATGCAGAAAGAGCTTTCAAATCTGTTGAATTTCTTCCATTACAAGCTAAAACGTTCTCAGACTGATTCAAAGCAATAACTCTAGATTTAGCTTTCTACTTTCTGAATAGGAAGATATGGATAAATATATTGTTTTAAAAAGCATGCAGTTGCCAACCTTAAGCTTTAGACTAAACTTTAATTCTACTTATCTGTAGTTTCCTCTGCTATATAGGAAAAAAGGATATGGCAAGGTTAATAAGGTAGTTAGATAAAGCAGAATAAACTGAGACCTCACCAGATTAAAAGGCAATGGATGTGAGGCTAACCAGGTGTGGATGATTCATTTCTAGTATGGATTTGAAAATGCATACTAATAAATAAAGTTGGATATGAAGTTCATTGATGTTTTGCCAACTATCCATCATTCTTATTAATATTTTATATATATAATCATTCTCCTGTTTTCAGTGATAAATATATCAGATACAATAACATCAGATTGTTTTTTCAGCAAAACTTATCAGAACCTTCAATTTAAATAATATTTACATGGATTGTAAATGTCATAAATAAGATGTGAACCACTAGGGAATACATAATTTTATAAAGTTGAATTAAACTCAAATATTTCAAATTATGAACCAGCTTTAAAGACCTTTCTCTTTAGAAGACAACATAACAGAATAAAAACTTTCTCTCTTATTTTACTTCTAGTAAACGTAACTCCTGCTACTAGTGCCTACCCAATGTTCACTCTTCCTTCATCATTTACTAACAGACCTCTAATTTTTTCTTTTTCTTTTTTTTTTTTTGCGGTACGTGGGCCTCTCACTGTTGTGGCCTCTCCCGTTGCGGAGCACAGGCTCTGGACGCGCAGGCTCAGCTGCCATGGCTCACGGGCCCAGCCGCTCCGCGGCACGTGGGATCTTCCCGGACCAGGGCATGAACCCGTGTTCCCTGCATCAGCAGGCGGACTCTCAACCACTGCGCCACCAGGGAAGCCCCGTTTGTACTCTTAATAATACAAACATATTTGCAATCCAAGATTCCACTGAGCCTATCTTGCCATGATAAGCATACTTTCTGCCACTGCTTCCACTTTCTGAAGACCCAATAATGATCCCATTTGAGTGAGTTGGCTTGTAAGGAAAGCTGATTCCTCTCAGGACCCATAGAGCCATCTACTCTAAATACTTACAGATCTATAATTAGTGTCATATCCTAGCAACCCAGGAAGACAAATTAAAGTCTGTCCCAGGAGAAGGTACATAAATACCAGACAAATTGCAAACTTTTTCCAATATATACTGACAGAAACATTTGGAGTATGCAAAAGGATGCATTCTAAGGATATTAGATCAAGGAGGAAGAATATAATTTTGGATTGTCCAAATTTACTAGTTTTGAGTATACTTTCTAGAGATTCTCAATTTAACCTATAAGCTTGAACACAGAATAGCACTCACAATTTGCTTGGTTGCTTAATGAAATGTCAGCAACACTGGAAAATAATCTGAGAAACCAGAACTTCTTCGGTATGTTGTAGAAGACTTCTAATGGCTCAGACATGCACTGGTGTTAGGAGGGTGCATAAGTAGGTTTTTGCCAGCAATTTCTGGACAACTTCCTGAGAAGAACCCGCTCTGCTTAGGGGAAGTAGGAAGCAGAAAAACATAGATACCAGCTTTTATGTGATTCTGACCCTTCTGGTATTCTTGAAAGTTACCTTTCTAATCTGTTCTGGCTTGCAAAGATTTTATAAACCTCTACCTCCCTAAAATAAACTTCTTCCCATATTGACTGTCTAGGGTAGCTTCTGCTTTCCTTACCTAATTCTGATGATTTCTCCTTCCAATATCCATTCCTATTTTGGACCAGAGACACCATATTCCTATCAGATGGTTAGCATTCAGATATTTGAGTATCTGGTAATGCTTCCTGCCTAAGTAAAAGAAAGTCTCGGTAGTACTGGAAAATGACCTCAACACTATTAACCACAGAATTTCTTTAAGGCACTAAAATCTCTGGTTTTAGACATCCCCGCAGCCCTGCCCTTGACACAGGTTACATGAGCCTATGCAATCTCATCTCTCCCTAAGGTGTGTTGAGTCAGGTTGCTATCACTTGTAAAGAAAAGCTCCAATAAAAACAAACATACACACACACAAACCAGACTTCTGGCAAGAAGCTGTATGATTCAATATGCATAGGAGTAAGGATGAAATTCAATTAATTTGTATCGAGTTTTATAAGCAGTTGATTCTTACCCTTTGCTCTATAAACTGTCAAAAATGAGAAATACCACTATTAAATAATCTTATAACATAGAAGGTAGAAAAAGTCCATAAGATATCATGATGTTGATGAATCTGCAGTATAGAAATCTCACAATTTTTATGAGTTTCTGCTAAGGACATGTGTACATAAAACATGTCATAAATATAATACAAATGTATTTATAAATTTATATAAATTAGTACATATTTATAAATCACATTATATAGGTGTGCAGATATTTATAAATTCTATTATATATTATGCTATTAGCTGATCCCTGAGCTATACTTTAGAGATCAACAATTGATATATTATTATAAGTACTCTAAGTGTGCTGATCATAAACCATTTGAGGTTACAAAATTTTCTGGGAGATAAACAGGAAAAAATTCATGTATAATAGACTATTCTGATTTGTTATACCAAGCGATTCTTGGTACTTATTATACCAAGCATTCTTATTTTACACTATTCAGTAACCTTTAAGCTCTGCATTCATTACCCAAAGGAGAAAGCAAATAACATCAGCATTTCTAATAACTAAAAGTATGCTTTCAGTATAACTTCAAGGAGAAAGAAGGAGCAGTTTACTCTGTATTATTTCCTTTATTAAAAGAAAAAAGTAATAAAGAAATAAGTGAAGCAAACTTGCCAGTGCACAATCCTGTCTTATCTTTTAGGAACATATATATTTATACAATTTATCATTAATTATGCATTACATGGACAATAGCTATCTCTGCCAGTTTAGCACCTTTGCACTTAGATTTCCTGCCCAGGGGATAATGAATGAGCAGGGACTGAATTTCAATAGTGAAATTCAAATCTATATTCAAATATAAAATTGAAGCCAATTAATTCAGAGTGCTTAACAGTCTCTTTAATTTTGAATCAGTCTGTGCTACTAAAAGTAGATCACCTTATCTAGATGCCACAGAAGACCAAATTAGTCTTTCAGGCCATTAATGCATTCTCTTTAATATTACAGCTACATCCATTCAATGTTCTTCCAGTGACCTGAAAAGTAGATATACTTCCAAATGACTTAATTTACATTCCATAAATTTAGCAATTTGTTATCTCTTTACTATATTATAAAAGGTCCCTTTTTACCCAGCTCCTAGCTATCTTGCCCTCTGTATCTATCATGATTGCTCTCATCAAACTTTATGCTTTATGCTCCTGGAACACTGCTTACAGTTGCTTGAATGAAACTTGCTGCTTTGATTTTTTACTTGCTCTTTTCTCATCACCCAATCAAATATTAGTCAGGTATTTACTCTCTCTTCTGTGATATATTGCTATGCAAACATTCACACAGACATAGACACAGAATGCAGTAAACCTTCAATGAATGTTGACTATGTGATAAAAGGGATAATTAAATATATGTGTGAAATGGATTTTCATATATATATACTCACATATATGACGTTTCATTAAATACACACTATATGCAAAGATATATATTAGGTCCATGGGGAATATAAAAATGAGTAAGAAAATATGGCACTGCCCTTAAAAGAGTTAAAAACTCAAACTGGGGCAGATTTTTAAGTAACTATAATGTGAGACAAAATGAAATAACCTCCACAAAGCAGGTACATATGTCCATGGATAGATCATGGAAGGCACAATTAATTCAACTGAGGAAATAGAAGTGACATCATGGGTGAATCATTTAATCTAAACCACAAAGGAAATAAAACTTTAATGGGCATATAAAGAAAGAAAGGACAAGCAGTGTAACCAAATAGTCAGAGGCATACTAGAACACAGGGTGGTGTGAGAAGGCTTTTGCGGTTGGAATTCAGATGCACAAAAAAGATGGGTATGTTAGTTAGCACTGATTGTTTTCAAGTGAAAGAAGCATATTGGAGCTATTTTACAAAATAAAATTGGGATAGGACTAGGATAAATTTGTCCTAAGAAAATAGAACTATCTCACAGAACTCAAGGGTGGGGATCTGTCATGGAAAAGAGAGATTGTAACCAGGATGTGGAAAACCATCAAGATAATTTTTCAATCTCTTACATTTTCTTCTCTTTACATATCTGATTATTCTATTTCTCTCTCTTCTTCCTCAACATTATGGAAGATCTAATATGATAATAACATAGTTCCCAAGTTTCCAGTTAAAGTTCTTGCCAGAAGCAGAAAAAAAATGGCATTTCACAGATATCCAGGTCTAATATTCTGGAAGATTCTGATAATTCTCCCATCATGGGTCAATTGTCCACTTGTCTTATGGACAAAGTGCAGTGCATACACAGTCATACCTCATCCTCAGAATGAAGCCTATTACTTTACACATGTTAAGAACTGGTGATTGAGATGCCTAATGAGGTTCAGGAACTTCTACAAGTTCATAAATCAAGTAATTGGGTCATTGGTACTATCAGGATTTCAACACAGTCTGATAATCAGACTTGGGAGACTTTTCAACCATTATATTGTACTGTTACTACTTCACACACTTAGCCCCTTGCCTACCTGAGCAAAGACTGTTTAAAAACTGATTTCTAGTATAGCTAGAGCAAGCCCATACCCCTACTCTTTTCATTAATATATTTTTTAAGACTTCATTTGTCAGCCATCTCACGTGAACGAAGACACATGTCCACTGGTAAGAGTCACGGCAGTTACATAGTGTAGTTTGAGGTGGTAGTTTTTACTGTTTCTTCCAGGAAGAACATTATAACAATTTTTAATGAAATAAATACCAAACTCAGACTGTTTCAGGCTATTACAGAAAAAAGTCAATTTATTCCAGGGAGTAGTTAATGAGATATCTCACTAGATAAAGAGGCTTACCCAGTATATAAAAAATTTATATTGCAGAAATAGGGTTAGAGACTCTACATATTAATTTCTACTCCAGGTGGTTAAGATTAGCAGAGAAATTCCAGCACCCACATGGAGTGAGAAAATGAGTCTTCTCTTTATGGACAAAAATTAGGCTTAGTTAGATTTCCCAATGCTCAAGGATGAAAAACAGAATAAATGTGAGGCCTCCCCAAAATTTCTGCATCATGAAAGACAAACAACATAGGATACAAGAGGGTGTAGAAAGACAAACTTTAGAAGCAAAATATTGCAGTAACCATAGGAAAAAATGGTTCACAACATTTGTTTGGTAGTTTTAATGAAATTCAGGAAAAATATATAGATATTGCCTAAAATAATATATGCCTACCCATTTCCATTTATATCTGTTTGTATTTAAAGAGGTGTGATGTGTCTTTCTGCCTTTTTTCAGTTGGCATTTTCTTTATGAGGTAAAAGCCAGATTTGCCCAGAAGTGTGGGTGGGTGGAGTATTCTCAATTCAGATCTCATTTATGATAAATTCTATCTCCTCTCATCTACGGCAATGTTTGTCTCTACCAGCCTTGGGTTTTAGTATTATTTTCTAAACTTCCACTTCAGTTTTTATAAGTAACTGAGTAATTGAAAAATTGCAATCTAAACACTATTTAAGAAGTCCTATGTATGCTATATTTTATGATTTCAAAGTTGATAAAAGCCTAGATGATGTCAAAGACCAAGGTGTGAACATGGGTATAGGAGGCAGAATGGAAGTAAAGTTCATGAAAGTGAAAAAAGTCAAAGATATGTAGCATAAATATTAGAAGAATCAACTCTGTAGATGCTGAAGCCCCATAAATCATTTGACATTCATAGGCACGAGCCATTGATGAATATAATTGATGAAATAATTACTAAATAACATTTCAAGAAGGTACAGTTATAATCAGACAGCATGGCTGCAAAGAAAGAAATTTTACACGTGAATGAGTATGTAATGTGCTATAGCAGGAGTAGAAGGTGAGAATATGCATTTTCAGAGTGATAGTGGTACCTGAAATGGGAAAAATGAGCACCATTCACTTAAGGAAGCTTCTTCAAGAGAAAAGCTTTCCTTATGGTAGAGTCCAGTTAAGACAACAAATTAGTTACTTCAGTGAAAAGTTCATTTGTATTGATGCTGGACAGAGCCTCCAAAAGACATGACAAAAGAGTTTGAGACAGTGAATACATTTCTTAATATTTAATGAATACCAACTCTATATCAGAAAACCAGAAGTTGGCATATTACATTGAGTTCAAAACATTGGTTTCAATGGTAAACACAAGAGGCAAAGTACCTGCACACTCATGAAGCTTACTGTAAGTCATACATATACCTAAAATTTTGCTTGCTTAGAGAGCATAAAATGAGATGTATTCATTATCTGTATTATCTCCTTATGACACCATTTTGAAAGGACTATGTTAATCTTAGTGATATCTACATCCTTAGCTCCTTTTTTCCCCCCCAAAATTGAACCTAAAAAATGTTGAAATCAGTTTAGATAAGACAATGCACATAGATACCAGGTAAACACTAACAGCATTAAAGAGCCATCAACAATAGATATTAAAAGTCTAAATTCATGAGCTCTTGGTGAGTTCTAATTTTTTCTTAAAAAAAGTGCTTCCATAAGCAATTGCAAAAGAGAATATACACTCACATTTCTGGATTATACTTTTCCTGATTACCACATTGTAGGCACTATATCCCAAAGGACGGTGAGATAATTATATTATCCTCAGAAGTGGTATAGTCCAAGGCACCATGTTGAGAACTGCATACAGCAAAGAGCAGAGCAGTCTCTCATGACCAGCAATGGGAATATGGGCAGTTCACTTGGCCTATTTTGCAGGTCAGATGTCGAACTTTGTATCATACTTGTATACCAATTATATACTCCTGGAAATGGCTATACTTTTTTTTTTTTTTTGTGGTACGCAGGTCTCTCACTGTTGTGGTCTCTCCCGTTGCGGAGCACAGGCTCCGGACGCACAGGCGTAGCAGCCATGGCTCACCAGCCCAGCCGCTCCGCGGCATGTGGAATCTTCCCGGATCGGGGCATGAACCCGTGTCCCCTGCATCGGCAGGCGGACTCTCAACCACTGCGCCACCAGGGAAGCCCTATACTATTTTTTATATATATACTGGGTATTTAGGAAAAGAGTATATTTGGGGATATAAAAAAACCTGAATTTTGGCAGGGTTTTTTCCTCAACTGTCACTGAATATTTTACAGCCATGAAAAACCACCATTAACCTTTTTTAGGCTGAAGAAAGCATTATAAAAATCAGCTTTACACAGATAATTTATCATCCCATTTTCTTTCCTTTTTAATTTATTTTTCATTAGCACTTGTTTATAAGAAATTTGTGTAGTTGCTTGTTTTGTGCCAGTCTCAGGCTATCAGTAATCAATCATGTGGCTGGAATGGCCCTTGTGGTTCTTATGATTGCAAGACACCCTCAGCAATAACCATCAGGAAACTTAGAGGGAAAAAAAAGTTTTATCACATACATGTCCTAAAAATTACATGGCACACCAGGGGCCACACAGCAAGCTGGATGGCGGAGAGTGGAAGTGTGAGCATGAGCCTGGGGTTCTGCTTTTATGGGGATTAAAGGTGGGCGCTTATGGTTGCTGGAGCTCACTCTTTATTGATGAATTTAAAACTTAAGAGTGGGAATTCAAAGCCCAAAAAGAGAAAAAACAAAAACAACAACAACAAAAAGCAAGCAGTCCGAACAGTCAAAATAATCAGTTATTGAAATCACCCAAGATTTCTAAAACAAAGGAGCCTGGGCTGGGGGGTCTGGCTCTTTCACATGGCTAGTGATGTGTTTATTCTAGATAACCATCCTTGAAATCGATACCTGGCAATCAAAGCTTAAGTCAGGCACTTGCATTAAAAAACAAGAAAAACCAACTGTCAGGTTTTATACTACACATTGCTACAGAAAGAAGTTTCTATTTCTTAGTTCATTTAGATGAGAATCTGTTGGAGAGGACAAACATGATTAGGAAAGGATGGAATGGTAAATGGGGACAGGAGAAGGAACTTAAGCCCAAACCTGGGTATGAAGATGTTTCTCACCAACTATGTCATACATGTCAGGACTATAGGTAGACAAGTCTGACTACTGGGGGAAAGCATAATTTTTTTTTCTTGAAAAAATCTGTGAAGTGTGATTGTGTTGTTTCTTTTGCCAAGATTTTCTCAGTGAACTCACTGACTTTTTTTGTTAATGTTTCTTATTATTAACCACTGCGTTCATTAATAATTTCTTTATACTTCTCTGTTACATGGAAATCTGGTAAGTTCCAGAGAGTGGCACTAATGCTTAGTAAATTCATTTGCAAAGCATTCAGTATAAATTCTGCACACCAAACAGAATACCTCTGGGTTTGAACTACTACAAAACTTACTTGCAACACTGGCAATGCCCATTTATGGAAAATATGAATTCTAACAACTTGTGTATAATTGTACTTGTCAGCAGCACCTATAACTTGAATGTAAGTTTTGAAGGACTGCATTTATTATGTCAAAGGAAAATTAGCAGCTGCTCAAATGGGGATGGTAGAATTTTAATATAACATCTGCAAAACAGCTTTATATATCTAGAATCAGCTTTTTCTCATGCAGAGCTTTCAGTGAGTTTCACTGATAAACTCACTCCGTATGTCTCCTGCAGTGTTTCATACTCTCTAGAGTAACAGCTATTTTAACTGGTATGCCTAGGCTCAAAAACCTTTATGTCACTGAGGCTTATCCATCTCCTTTACATTCCCTTCAAATTAACCTCCAATGTAAGTGCTATGTTTCTCTAATTCATAACACTGTCCTACATTTCTACATTAGCCCCTTATCAGTATAGGCCTAGATGCTTGAATAGGCTACGTCTAGTTTTATGGTCTCTATTTAACATATTTTAAAATATCATTTTGTTATGTTACATTCTCTTCTCAGTGACTCTCCCTTGGAATTTGAAGAAAATGATAGCCTAGTAATAGAAGGTGTCTAAACTCTGTGACAATAAAACAAAATAAAACAAAAACAAAATGAGAAGAGAAAACTTTCACAATAAAGAAACTCTAGTATGAACATGAATAGAGAAAAGCATTATTCATACCTCAAGAAAATACAGGGTTTTTTTCTTATATACAAAGCAAAGATGGTCATATTGAGAGATGTCAGCTAAGGACACAAGCCTCAGACTGAGATAACTGTGAAAAATTTATAATTTGTCTATTTTGTGGCAAATTATAAAGACATTTTAAAAAAACTGAATGGAAATAGAGGATAGATGAGATGCCTGGCCAAGAAATAGGCAGCAAGTATGGAGCTATACCTAAAGGACGTTTGCAGGCCATGAGCATTTTTGTTTATTTGGATTTTCAAAATGTGACAAGGTCCTATCAGACAAAATTTACCATTCTCCTGAACTGAAAGGTAATCTTTTTAATGTAGTGGGGAAAATACTGGAATTAATAGATATGGGGGATTTCCGTTTGTAGCAACCATTGCCTTAGCAGAAGAGCGAGGCTTTAGGAGTTACACAGTGTTGAACCACCATGTGCAGGAACAGGACTAAGAAAAGCTGTGGAATGTGCACCTCCTTCCTGACTCTACTTTCCCCTGGCATTTCTGAATCTCATCTTGACTTAAACAAGCACTTTTCTGACTCTGAAGGACAAGCCCCAGTAGGGGTAGAGCATTCCTTTGACTACACCAGGAAAGAAGCCAGAGATGAAATAAGATATAGTTCCACTCCATGAGTTGAATAGGGAGCTGCCAACCCTGAGAACACAAACCTGGTCTAAGAAACAGGGGATCCCAAAGATGTAGAGAACATACAGTTTTCAGAATGAAGGGCAAAAGAACAAAATCATGGAAAAGAGAGCATATAATGGATAGAAAGGAAATGGTGATCAAAAATACAGATCAAACAATCATTCTTCTTCTTTAACCCTTCAGCTGCCAGAAGACTGTGAAGAAGTATCCACGTTGGTCAATCTCAAAATGCCCTTCCCTTCCATGGTTGAGAGTCATTGAGTACCAGCCCAATTAATAAAGGGAGAATAATGTGTTCCTCAGGTGGTGATATTGAGGTATCCCAGAATTACAGAAGGAGTTAGAGTGAAGAGAAAACTCTACCAGTTTCTATGATTGAAATAAATTGAAGGAATAACTCATAAATTAACATAAGATAGAAAAAGGGGAGAGAAAAAGAGACAAAAAGCCAATTGGTATGTTACAGAATTTGAAGGATTAAGTGCATGAAAGGAAATAAAAGAAATGAAAATCTAAAACAGAAAAAATGTTTTTGAAAAATTTTCAAATAAAGAAAAATAGACATCAAAGACATCTCAACAGCTGGATCAGGTAAGGCAAACTTGTATATCCTCCTCACCATAACATTTCCTCTACATTCATTAAGTATCTAGTTAGGTAAATAGTTAAAATTTATCTTCCCACTCTTCCTCTCCCTACCCCATCCCTTCATTGTTCCTGTTAGATAATTTACTAGTTAAAAACCCTAACAGAAATCCGAGGGAAATTCTATGAAAGTAAATTTTAAAAGCTAGAAATATCTCGGAAAAGGAGAGATAAAAATCTAAATGAACTTGCACTTAGATTTCTTAACTTGAAAACAGAGGTAAGTTAAAACTGTAAATCTTGAAATATGATATTTAGAACTCAAGGCAAAAGCAACATGACATGAAAAAAGGTAAAGAGAAAATCAAATGCAAAGACACTGATTCCACTGTCTTATTCAAAAATGGTAAGAAATAATCATTTGAAAGTAAGATTTGTGTCAACACATGCATATTCTATGATATGTTGACATTCAGAGATCAGGGATTGAGATCTGAGAGCTTTTCAAGGATACTGCTAATTGCTTAAACTTTATACTAGTTATATGATAAATATTATCTTTGGCAATTACTTTTCTGCTTTATATGGTATCCTCAGCTCTATTTGTGCTAGCACCTCGGTTCACTCTAATGATGGGTCATGTATGTATAAGCTTTAAATATGTAGGCTTTCTTTAGCAAGCTGCTGAGTTCCAGTTCATACTGCTCTGGTTATTTATAATATTTATTATTTAATGTTAATGCCACTGTCACATTTTCAGTGTTTGTCTAAAGAACTCTTAGTGTCAACATGCAGAATGTCACTTCTTGTCAGGATGCACCTGCCCTGAGCAGCATAATTCTTAGATAGATCACAACCTAATCTGTGCAGTCTTTAGAACAAAACAAACTATCATCTTGCCAAAGGGGATGAGTATTCAGTACATAAAGTGTTTGACTAGACAAGGAGAAAGCAAGGAATTAAGGAAAGGATAAAGGAAGAGATTCCCATGTTTTTTGATTTCTTTAAAGAACACAAAAATAAGTTATACTAAATAAATACAACTAAAGAGAAAATGCATATTTTAAAAAAATCTTTATTGAATGTATTATATCAAAAAACTACCTTTATCCTTGCCATACTTGAGGATATAACTGCCCATAAAAAAAGGAATTAATCACTTTTTTCTGTGGATGCTTGCTAGAACTCAATCTTTAGTAGGAAAAAAACTCAGACTCTAAACTAAACTAGGACTATCTCTTCTGAGTAATATGAGGATACCTGGATGTTTATTATAAGAATAAATATTACAACTCTAAATGGATCTTTAGGAAGGTCTATTCCTTTGTATTCTGGGAGACATATAGTGTAGACTCTGGAGTCAGCCTACCAAGCTTTAAACTCTGGCACCACCACTAGCTGATATGAGACAAATTACATAAATTCTCATGTACAAACTGGAAGTAATAACAATATCTACTGCAAAGGGATTAAATGGAACAATACACATAAAATGCTTAGAACAATACCAGTCACAAAATAAATACTCAGGTAATTATTACTACCTGAATTTAAGATCCAGCACATAACATCCACATACAGTGGAGATTTTTAAAAATTGTTAATAGTCATACATTTATACTTGTAAGTTTAGTTTCTTTGCCGTGAATTCTTTGTTCTAATAGCCATCAATTAGTAACCATTAACTTAATCAGTGATTTCAATTTTTATATTGCACAAGGACGATGTACAAGTATGTTGCCATCAAATTCAAGTTTCAAGTGGAATGTTCCCCTTTTAAGAAGTAAATCAATTAACTAGATAATTATTATACCCTGTTGTAAAACTTGGGTGATCGCTGTAATATAGCTGTATTTTTGAAGAGTGCAAACACCAAAAAAGTTATATTCTGTTTGAAGTACTTTGTCAACATTTTTTTTCTCTTGATTTACTGGATCAACCTCACTTAATTGTTAGAAAGCCATAAGGCCACAAATCAGCTGACTTTGAGTTACTCAGAGATAAATTTTCCTGGGTGGGCATGATCTAATTGGGTGAGCCATTAAAAGGCGCTGGGTCCTTCTTGAAAAGAGAAATTCAAAGCAAGACAGGCTGTCCCATTAGCTTAAGTCTTCTCAAAAATTGCTCCATGAAACTTCCATACTCATCCAAAATCCTATCTGACTAACTTTTAGCCACAGAGAACACATACCACTAGGATCCAATCTCAAAAATCTCCCTGTTATTTTTTCCACATAAGAACGTGAAACTGCATGTAGTCTCTGGCCTTCCAGAATCCCAAGCACCCAAAGCCTACAGAGTCCTCTTCCCAGCAGAGAGTGGAGCATTTCCAACCAATAATCTTCCATCACACTGCAGCACTTCGCAAGAAAAGTGAAATTGTTTTTTACTCTCAGAACAAAAGTCTGTGTCTACTCAAAGTAGACACAACCCCTTGAAGTGAAACTCTGACAAGGAGAAAGACAACATTTTACATTGGTATGTAAAGCGGGTTTATCTCCTCACTTATTTAAACACTTTCATTTCATAAAAGGATTTTGACTCAACTTCTATTGAATACATAAGCAAAAGATCATTACAATATCTTTCCCCAAAATAAACATTAGCCTTCTCCAAAGATGAATTAGAAAATAGCTGTAGCCTATTTAAAATAATAATTTTTACCCCTTTTTACTCTTCCAGATTGCAAATACTGAAATATAATCTTATATTCGACAGCATTCATTAAAAGTCTGATATAACTAAATATAATCGACAGCATTCATTAAAAGTCTGATATAACTAAAGAGGTATTTGAGCTCAAAAATTGAGACTAAAGTATTGCAAAAATATTCTTAATTACAATGCACCATAATTTCATAACTCTCAAGGATAAAACAAATCTTCATTTATATTAAATAGGTATGTGTCTGTCTCTGTTGTTTGGATTACTGCAGTAAAGACTCTGTGTGTGGGTGATTATATTTAATGAGTTCAACTGGATTTGATATATAGCATCAGCAAACACCCAAAAGATTAGCAGAGGTTAGTGCTGATAGTTAACAGTGGCTAAACTAGATTGGAGTGTGTAATTACAATTATGACTTCTTAGTTGCCTCATTTCACCAGTTGATTCATCCCTCTGCCTTAAAACTGTTATCTCCCTTAGCATGATTCCCTATTCCTATAAAGAGCATTTCTTTGACCTCTCATTCTCATAACGGTAAATTGCCCAGCAGTTGCAAATCAAATGCCTCTTGAATGAGGCAGGGAACTTTAATGTATATAGCATACTGGATGTTGAAGGCTGGGTGCTGAAGGCCAAGGACTGGGTTAAATTGGAGAATGCATATCCAAACTAAAGGCATGTAAATGCAAACTCCTTGGAATACTGTATAACCAAGTAAAACATATCTGCAGAATGAATTTGGCCAAAGGATGTTAATTTGTCTACTGTCTTAGATCAATAGTTTATAAATTTGTGGGATGAGATTAAAATAATCCTTTCAGATTGTAATGAAAGATTTTCCCCATGGATTTTTTTCTCTGTTTTTATACTATATCTTGGATAATTTCATTCAAATTACTGAAGTAACCAATGCACATGGTTTATAAGTCAAATAGTACCAAAAATATTATACTGAAAATCACCACTTCTCAGATCCCACTTTCCCCACCCCTCCCTCCCTCTCCTCAGAAGCCACCAGTTTTGACTCAGATTCTTGTTTAAATTAGCACTATTTTTTAAAATACTTGCATTGCTAATTAAAATGATAAAATCTATACATTTTATTTACTTTATGCTATGATGGATGAGGATTAAGTAATCTTATAACAAGCCCAACTGTCCTTCTCCATCTTCTCAAAGTATTATGTCACTACTTTCCATTAAATCTTACAAGAACGTTTATGGCAATATGTCTTCATAAGTGTGTTCACAGCCAAGACAAGCAGAGGACTCTCATTACATTTCTCTTCTTTGAATGATAGTACTTTATCTTTCCTTGTGATTCTAATTGTCCCTTTTTTGGCAATATACTGTACTTTAAAATTCCATTATATCAGGCTCATTTTTCATCATTTTTAGTAGAGATATTTTAATAGGTTGTGCTTGTTTCCATAATTTAAAAAACAAAAGAAATATACAAATACAAAGATACAGGAGTGAAAGCCTCTGTGTATTTCAATCCCCTGTTTATGTTCTATAACAAGCCATCTGCTCCATGTACACATATCAGTAACAAGTGTTAATATATTGTTGTGTAACCTTTCAGAGTCAGCTATACATGTAAAAAAGCAAATATATATTCTTATTCCATCTTTTTGTATAACAGTAGGATACCACATATATTTTCTGAACCTTATTTTTTCACTTTATATTACTTTTATTTACATACAAAAAAATTAACATTTTTTTGCATTTCTTGAGTTTTGAGAAAGACACACAGTTGTGTTGCTACCACTATAATCGATGTACAGATTAATTCCCTTGTGCTGCTCCTTTCTAGTCCCACCGTAGTTGGAAACTACTAATCTATTTTCTTTCCTTATTATGTTGCTTTTTCCAAAATGTCAAAGAAATGGACTCATACAATATGTAGCATTTTAAGCCTGATTTTTTAAATTTAGTGTAATGTATTTGAGACTCATCCATATTGTTGTAGGTATCACATTTCATTCTTTTTATTTGAGTTGTAGTCCATTGTAAGGATGGACCACAGTACGGTTCTGCATTCACCAGAAACAGTTTGATTTTTTTCTGTCTTTGTGATTATGAATAAACACTCGCTTGCTTAAAAATACATTGTGCATAAGGATCATAGCAAAGCAAGTGAACACAATTTTCATTAAATATTTTTGGGAAATGAGGTAAAATAACAACTATCTGAAGATGTTCCTCAAGAAAATGGCATCTAGGTATTAGGTAGAAGCATGAATAATTTATGTGTGGTAGCCAGAGAGAATGCCAAATGTGTGAATGCAGAAGGATATATGGATGTAAAGTATGTGGTAATGGGAATGTTCTGTTATTATGGCTTCAATTTTCTCAGTGATACAGGGAACAAAGGTATCAGCTGATATAGTAAAGAAGGGAAGGTAGGAGTTGAAAGTTTTAGGGAAGAAGAGAAGATGCAAATAGAAGTAGACTGTAATGACTTGGAAGCATCATTTGAGGCTAATGATCATTAAGTGAGCATGAGACCAGTCAGCATGGCTGAGTTTTTCTCCAGCCACATACAGTTGCCTGGGTGAAGTACAGAGGAGATGCAGAGTCAGACTAAATCAGGGTGGTATTTTGCATAATTTACATGGTGAAACAAGTGAGGAGCAAGGTTAATTTTTAAATACTTTACAATAGACTTTAAGCTGGTAGAGTAATAAGAGAGGATATAAAAGCAAAGAGCTACAAAAAACTTTGGTAGTTTCATTATTTTCTTAATTATTTTATTTTCCTTTCTTTCTTTCACCCTTGTATTTTACACATTTAAATATTCTCTTATCTTATTTGATCAGCTTATCTATTTTATTGATTTTTCCCAAAGGTCTAAAGTTTGGATTTATTGATGATTACTGGTATGTTTTCTGTTTTCAATTAAATAATATGTTTTATCTTTATTTCATTCTTTTGCTTCAATTCAGTTTATCTAGTGCTCTTATTAATTTTGGGAGTCAGTGCTGAATGTATTTGTTTTCTTATCTCCTTATTTGTTGATGCATGCAATAAAGGCTATGAATTTCCATGTGAACTGAGTAGCTGTACAGAAAACATTCTCATATCTAATATTTCATTATTATTTTTGCTAGAGTTAGTACTATTTGATTTGTATTCTTCTTTGACCAAATAATTAATGATTTTCTAAAGATAATGTATTAAGAGAGAAGCACTTAATTTCCAGGTGAAACAGACTATTTTCTACGTGTATTGAATTTTGAGCAGACAGTGCTCTCAGTACTACTTCTATTGCTTGGGATTTATGGAGGTTGTCTTCATAACTTAAGGTAACATCAATATTTTCAAATATTCTTTAGCTACCTGCAAAGAAGTTGTGGGCTCTATTTTTGCATAACACATTTCAACGTATACCAATAAGTTATACCTTCAATGTATATCAACTGTATATTCATGCATATCAATGTGTATCAAAAATACCTCAGTGTATATCAGTAACATCTGTCTTATTAGTCACACCTTCTTTCTTTCTTTTTTAATTTATTAAAGAGGTCAAATAAAATATCAATTTAGTATGTTTCTTCAATTTTCCCCTTAATTATTTTTAAGAATATTACTGCTGTTGTCAGTAGACATTCCTAAATGTTACATCTTTATTGTGAATGATGACAATATTTGACATTAAAGTGTCTGCACATTTGTCTGAATCCCACGTTTAGTAAAATCACTACCCCTACTAGCTTTATTTTCAATCATCTGCTATATCATTGCCCATTCTTTAATATTCAGCCCTTTTTAATGCTTTAAGGTGTGTTTCTTGTAAATAGTAAAATCTTAGGCTTTGTTTTGTTATCCTGTCTGCTGAAAACACTTTTGTTTAAATAGATGAACTTAAATGTTACTATCCTAACAGATATGTTTGTCCTTAGTTGTATCATATTATTTTCTATTGCATTTTTGTTTCCTATTTACATTTATTTTTCAACCTTTCAATAATACCTGATTTGCCTTCTTTGGTGGGTATATGTGTATATCTATGCATGTGTAATTTTCCTGATATTTTAGAGGGTTCAACTTTTTGTTCTAATGATGATAATCTAATGATTACTTTTATAATTATTTATGTATAATTATTTATGTATTACCCTCTTTGGTGTAAGCCCTAAATTTCATATTTTGTGCTGCCTTCATATCTAGATAGGAAGGGCCTGGCATGGCCAACTGCAGGTCGCCCCCACCCCACTCTGCTCCTATGTATAAGGTCCCCTAAACAACCCTCCTTACCAAATGGACCAAATGCAGTTCAGTGCCACTTATCATACACTTGAAGATTTTTGTTCAGGACTTGCTTCTCCCCTTTTTCACCCTGCTGGCTGGAAATGGTTTTAACCAAAGCAATCTTACAAGTCAAGTGTTAAAGACTGCAGAGCCACTTTGTAGCCTGGATCCCCAGGTATCTACTTAGAACACACACACACATACACACCTGCCCTAAACTGTTAAAATGAGCGATAAATAAACTACTTCTTGTTGAGCCACTATATTTTTGGATGTTTGTTAAAGCAGATTAGCCTTCATCCTAACTAATAATGTATGTTTTATTTAAATTCTTATTTTGAGATAATTACATACTCACAAAGAAGTTCCAAAACAACACAAGGAACTCCCATTTACTCTCAACCCAAATTCATCAGTTGCTTACATTTTGTCCCATTTTTCTATCGTAATAATAAATAAAAGGAAACATTTACTATTATTTAATAAATATTGATTATGTATTAATATATCTGTGATTTTTATTAAATCATTTTGAAGTAATTGTTTTTTAGCTGCGTATTATAAGTTAAAATTTGTGACTGCTAACAGAGAAAGTTTTATTCCTTCATTTCAAATATTTATTGTTTTGGGGGCTTCCCTGGTGGCGCAGTGGTTGAGAGTCTGCCGGCTGATGCAGGGGACACGGGTTCATGCCCCGGTCCGGGAAGATCTCACATGCCGCGGAGCGGCTGGGCCCGTGAGCCATGGCCACTGAGCCTGCGCGTCCGGAGCCTGTGCTCCGCAACGGGAAAGGCCACAACAGTGAGAGGCCCGCGTACCGAAAAAAAAAAAATTATTGTTTTTGCCACATTACACTGGCTAAGACTTGCATGAGAAAGATGAATAGGAGAGATGACAGAGAAAATTCTTGTCTTTTCATGATCATAACAAGGAATCATGTGATACATTACCATTATTTATGAGCTTAGCTGTATGATCTCGTAGCTATGCTATCAAATAGAGGAAGTTTTCTGCTTTGTTCTTAAGTTTTGTCGTAAATAGCCATTACGTTTCATTAATTTTTTGGTATCCATTGAAATGATCATATGATTTTTCTCCTTTACTTATGTGGTGAATGGTATAAATTGATTTTTGAATGTTGAACCAAACCTACATACTTGTGATAAACCCACATTAAGTGTGATACAAGTCTTTAAATGTATGCAGGCAGCATAGACTTTTTCTATAAAGGAAAAGATAAATATTTTCACTTAATGGGATCTAACTGCTTAACTCTGCTCGCCTAATGTAAATGCAGCCATGGACAATATATGAATGAATGGGTGTGGCTGGATTTAGCCTGTAGGTTGTAGTTTCTTTCTCACAATGATATCAGTCTGTGGCTTTCTTTTCTTATAATGTCTTTGTCATGATTATGTAAGAGGGATATATTGCCTCATGAAACTGAATTGTAAAATACTTCCTCTTCCTCATTTTTCTGAAGAATATTGTTCATTAGATAATGTCTTCCTTAAAGTTTGAATAAATTCAAAAGTGAAATTATCTGGGACTAGAATGTTCTTTATGAGAAAGTTTTATAATTAGAAATTTAATTACTTTAATAAATAAAAAGCTTGGCAATATGTAGAATGTGTATTGATTTTAGCAAGTTTTGTTTCTTTGGGATTTTTTCCTTTTCATTTATGTTGTCAAGTTTATTGTCATGTAACTCCACACACCATCATCACCTTAGAATCCCTTAAATGTCTACTGGATCTATGGTGATATTCTCTTCAATTTCTGACCTGTTTCTCTCATTTCTTAAATTGATTAATGTATTTAAAATTTTGCCAATTTTATTAATCTTTTTAAAGAAAAAACTTCTCACTGTTAATTTTCTCTTTTGTTTCTCTATTTTATATTTCATTGTCTCTGCTGTTATATTCATCATATTCATGTCCCTATTTATTTTTGGTTTAACTTGCTCTTTTCCTAGTTTTTTGAGATAGAATCCAAATAACTGTTTTAATTAATATAAGCATTTAATGTCATAAATTGCCTTCTAAGCACAGCCTTTATTGCATTCCTCAAATGTTTATATTGTTTTTCCATTATCATTCAGTTTGGACTATTTTTAACTTCGTTTTTTTCTTTCTTTCTTGAACCATGGACCCCACAAAGTTAGTTTTAGTTGCCAAATCTTGTGGATTTTCTAAACATCTTTCTGTTATTAATTTCTAAGGTAACTTAATGATCAGAAAGCATAATCTCTAAGATTTCAATTTTTTCAAATTTATGCAGACCTGTTTTGTTTCTATATGTAAAAATAATATTTACTGCAATCGCTAGATACGGTATTTTTAAACATCAGTAAAGTCAAATTGGTTGATAGTGTTGTTCAAATCTTTGTTATTCTTGCTAATATTTTTATACTTAAAAAATAAATTACTAAGAAAAGTCTTTCAATCACAAACCATGATTTTGAATTGTTTCTTTCATACTTTAACAACTGTATTTGGTAATTCCAAATTTAACTAGTGTTTTATTTCTACTTGTACCATACTTATTTTTACCAATTTTTGATGTGAGATCAGGCCTTTTCTTTTAGTGTGGGTCCACACTTTGGATTTGCAGATTAGCTTTATTGCATAAGCCAGAAAATAACACTTTACATTCAATTTCTATGTTCTCTTCCTTTAAAGAGGAATGATAAAGTTATTACTGAGTACATATTTCCTCTGAATTTTTATAATCTACATCCAGTCTTCTATAGTTTTTGTTACCCACACATCACTAATAGCATATTTTCCACTGACTTCTATTTATTATATTTTACCAAAGCATTCAAATCATATTTTTAATAAAAAATGTTAGCTCTTTTTCTTTCAAACTCATATTTTGTCCTTTAATTGATAAATATCAATAGCAAATACAATCGATATAAACATATTTTGGAGCACCTGGCTGATTCTTGCTATCATAATTTGACTTATGGTTTCAAAAGCAGACAGCACATTAGAATTAGCCTTTTGGGGGAACTCTGTATAACATTTAAAATATTTAGTATGTTTTAGAGGGAGAAGGAAATTGCTGCTTAATTTAGCCAGTTAAGAAGAGATCAGTTAAGAGAACTTCTGGAATACTTCTTAAAAATATTTATAAGAAGAGTGGAGATTTAACTACTTTTCTTAAAGTCTGTGAGAAAAATAATAACCAACATTTAGTGACCTCATAATTTGAAGCAAGATCTATTCTAAGTACGAAACAAAATTAAGATTTATTTCTCACAATAGCATTCACAGAAAGTTTAACTTACTTAAGTTCATTCAGCTAGTAGTTGGTAGAAGTAAAATTTTAATTTAGAGTCTGATTCCAGAGTTAGTTCCTTAAGCCTCTAAAGTAATACTGAAACTTATTTATTTATTTATTATTCTATTTTATTTTTTTTGCTGTACGTGGGCCTCTCACTGTTGTGGCCTCTCCCGTTGCAGAGCACAGGCTCTGGACGCGCAGGCTCAGCAGCCATGGCTCACGGGCCCAGGTGGTCCATGGCATGTGAGATCTTCCCGGACCGGGGCACAAACCTGTGTCCCCTGCATCAGCAGGCGGACTCTCAACCACTGCGCCACCAGGGAAGCCCGAAATTTATTTTTTTAATCACCTTTAGGAAAATTTATTTAGAGTAAGTTAAAAAAATAGATGGAGTAAGTAAAATTAAAATTAAGCTAAGCACTGTATTTATACTGGAAGCTTGAGGAATGTTTCCTAAACAATAAAAATAAATCTAGGGGATGGCACAAGCAATAATTTAAATTGGACCACCAATATCAGCTAAGAGCCTTCAGGAATCAATGGTAGAGCTTGAGCTATTAGCACTCAGACAGTTGCAATGTCCTCAAGGTGTAGGGGATGCTGGTGGGCACTGATGATCTCATTAACAGGGCTAGCAATGAGGAAATCGGATCTAGGAAATGGAGAGGCAATTTTAAAATATTTAAACCTTGGATAGGATAACTACCATAAAAGGTAAATATTTATTCCAAAGCTACAATACACAACCTGCAATATCCAAGCATTTCTCACTCCAACAGCAGACAAGCTTTATAAGATTCAAAGCAAGCTCTATGAAATCAAGTTTACATATTTAAAAAATCAGTTGTATACAAGTGGGCAATCAAGTACTATCTTGGCCAAAATTCCTGCTTCTAAATGTTTTCAAGTATATCTCTCTATAGTTGTTCAATTTATGAAGGAAATTTATGAAGGAAAAATACTGTTATACTTTCATATGTTTGAAAAAGTATTCTATAAATGGCACTGTGATACTCATAAGAAAGACTCAATCAGTGCCTTTGAGGCAGTCAAATGAGACTTCAAAAAAGGATTTGGTTATTTTTAATTTGTAAATGGATAAGAGAACACACACAAAGGCATAACATGTGAGTGGCTTGATGTGGTCAAGAATGATAAGCTTAGTGTGGTTAGAAAATATTTTATATGAAAAAATTGATATGAATAGAATTGTCAAGGTGAATTGAAATCAGACCAAATGCCATGATATGAAGTAGTAAAGAAATTTTAACTTTACCTTGAGTTCTATTTTAAGATTTATCACATACTAATTATAAAATTGGTATGAATTACTTAAATTTTATAATTTCTATAATTAGCAAAATTATATGATGGAACTTTGTAACTATTTCTCAATCATTTCTGTACATTAGGATAATCTGGGGAAATTTAAAAAAATAATACCAGTACCCAGGTTCATATCCAGAATGTCTGATTTAATTAGACTCAGACAGGGTTTCTCAACTCTGGAACTGGATAATTCTTAGTTGTACGGGACTGTCCTTTGCATTGTAATATGTTGAGTACCAGCCTTGGGCTCTACTCGTTAGATGCCAGTAGGATCCACCTAATTACCCCCTCATTTGTGACAACCAAAAATATCTCCAGACATTCCTTAGAAGTCATAATTCTCCCCCTTCCCTCACTGAGAACCATTGGTTCAAGTTATAACTTGGATTGGGTTTTGTTGTTTTGGCATGTAATAATTTGAAGTTATATGTGCCATGTCAACTTTTAAAACTTTTCTTCATCCTACTGAAGAAAAATTTACATACAATTAAATAATATGCTTATACATTTTTATGAATTTAACAGTTGCATACCATATCAGTAATACAATCACATCAATCAAAATGTAAAATCTTTCAGATTCTGAAATTTACAAGGAAACTCCATCGGGACCTATGCTCCTACAGATGATAGTTATAGACTCTGGACAAAATAGAAAAACAATGATTTAAAAACACTGGAAAATGATTTAAATTAAGAAGACTGTAGAGTGTAGTAAAAGCTTGGAAGAAAGTACTAGCACAACATGTTTCCCATTTTCACAGTACTTAGACTGAAAGCAGGACAAAGTCAGTCCCACATGGAGAAACGAAACTCAGAAAACCCAGAATCATTTTTTGCCTAATGATTGAAAGAACAGAATTCAGGTAATAAGAACCACTAGAAAGTAGAAAGAAATGCTGGAAAGCAGGGGTTCAGAGAGAAGGGGCCACTGATTTGACGTATAAAGTTGGCACAATACTCTGGTGACCATTAAATAAACAATCATTTAATGGAGATCTGAGCTGTCGCCCAAGACCTAAAATTTAATATTTGAATTCAACCAAGTAAATTGCTCACTAAAACAAAAACATCGATATACTTTGGAAAAGTAGAATGATCCAGAGTTTCCAAAACATAACTTTCACAACATTCAAGATTCAACCCAAAATTATTCATCACACAAAACAATCATGAAAACACATCTAACTCACAGGTAAAGATAATCTAATGAGATCAAATCTAAGATGATATAGATGCTGGAATTTGCAGACACAGATTTCAAAGCAACCCCTATGACCATAAACTGAAGGAAAGTATACCTGTAATAACTGAAAAGATAGAAACTATTAGCAAAGAAGTAAAAACTAAATAACAACAATAACAAAAATACAAAGTAATCACAGAACTGATAATTATATTACCTGAAATTTAAAACCTGCTGGTTTAGTGGAACAGCAGAATGGGGAAAGAAGAGAAAAACATCAGAGAACTTGAAGATAGACATTATCCAACACGATGATAGAAGAGAAAAAGATTAAAAAAAAAAAAGAGCTTCAGATACCATATTGGTACGATAACAAAAAGTCTACTATATGGATGTAGTTTGAATTCCAGAAGAAAAAATAAAGAGCAAGTGGGGCAAAAAAAAAAAAAAGTGAAGATGTATGTCCTAAGAAATGTCACAAATTTGGTTAAATATATGTATTTACATATTTAAGAAGATCATGAATCAGAGTAGGATTTTTTAAATGCCTGGGTACGTCACAGTCAAATTTCCTAAACGTAAAGTTAATGAGAAATTTCCAAAAGCAATCAGAAAAAAAAAAAAATGACAGTACATACAGGGAAACAACAATGAGAAAATTGCTGACTTCTCATAATATAAGACACTATGGAAATCAAAGACAGTTTCACAACATCTTTAATGTGTTGAGAAAAATAAATAAATGAATGAAGTACAAATCCAGAACTCTGTGCCTAACAGTGAAGGCAAAATAAAGACATTTTTATATAAAAGAACATCAAAACTATTTGTCACCAAAAGACCTGCTGTATAAGAAAGATTAAAGGAATACAAGTAAAAATATACATCTTCAAGTAGATATGAAGAGTATGATAATATATATATGAGTCATTGTTGTGCAGGGATTATAATGTATTTAGATGCAATACATATGAAAACTATAGCACAAATGACCTGAACAGTTCCAAGTTTTCTATATTTGATGGAAAGCAGAAAAATTAATTATAAGTAGACTTTAAAAATATAAGTATATTGTAATTATCAAAGCTACCAATGTAAAGAAGGTGTAGCAAAGGAGCCAAAGACAAATTGAAATAAAATATAATTTTGATTTTTAAAATTAATATACACTTTTGAGTATAAAATATAGAAATTTCAGGAAAGAGTAAGAGAGAAACAAACTAGCAATATGGACAAAAAATAATACTATGGTGGAGCTATATCCAACTACATAAATTAACACATTAAATGTTAAAGGATTGAACACTCAAGTAAAATTCAGAGATTGTTTTCTACCAAAAAGAGATGTAATTTAAATAAAAAAGACACAGGGAGATTAAAAAAATGAATGGAAAAGATATAGCATGCAAACAATAAGCATAAGAATACCAGAGTAGCTAGATCAGTATCAGACAAACCAGACTTTCAGATAAAAACATTCCCAGAAAAAAAGAGACATTCCATAATGATAAAAGGGTCAGTGCATCATGCAGATGTAAAATGATAAATGTGCTAATAAATCATAAGCGTTTTGGAATTTATAGAGCATAACTTGACTGACTCAACGGGAAAATTAAACCATTTTACAATCCCAGTTGCTGGTTTTAACACTCAGGAACAGCAAGTAATAGAAAAATCAGAAGAAAGTTAATGAAGTTCCAGATGATTTGAACAAGTTAACCAACAACTTTGACCTAACAGATATTTTTAGAACACTAAGCCCTGTAACTGTAGAATACATATTTCTTTCAAGAGCAAATGCTGCATTCATCAAGATAGACCATATACTGTGCTATAAAACAAGTCTTAATATACATAAAATGACTGAAATCATATCTGTTCATAACAGTGGTAGGCTAAACAATGGCCCCCAAAGATATCCAGGTCCTAATCCAAGGAACCTGTAAATGTTATATCAAAAAAGTGACTTTTCACATGTAAGTAAATTAAGAATATTGAGATGAAGAGATTATGCTGGACCACATACATCCTTATAGGAGGGAAGCAGTGGAAGACTTGACTATAGAAGTGGAAAAAAGCAATGTGACAATGGAAGCAGGGGAAGAAAAGGTGATGTGATGCAAGGAAGAAGTCATGAGCCCAGAAATGTAGGTGGCTTCTAGAAACTAAAAAAAGACAAAGAAACAGATTCTCCCCTTGGAGTCTCCACAGGAACTAGCCTCACCAACCCCTTGACTTTAGTCCATAGGACCTTTTTAGACATCTGGCCTCCAGAAATGTAAGAAAATTAATTTGTGCTGTTTTAACACATCAGGTTAATCATAATTTGTTACAGCAGTCATTGGAAACTAATTCAGTGATGGAATTATATTTGAAATTAATAATAATAAAATGCAGAGGAAAACACAGGGTATTGGGAAATTCAACAGTATAATTCTAAATAGTGCATGTGTTAAAAAATCACAAGGGAAATTTTAAAATATTTCAAACTGAATAATATGGAAATATAATATATAAAAACTTGTAATATTCAGCTAAAGAACTGTTTCAAGGGAAAGTTGCAGCTTTAAATGCTTATGTAAACTCAAAGATCTAAGGTTTAACCTTAAGAAGCTAAAAGAAATAAGACAAAGTTAAACCCAAGTTAGTAAAAGGAAAGAAATAATAAAGAAATGAGCAGAAATCAATCAAGTAGAAAACAGAAAAACAATCAAGAAAATTAACAAAGCCAAAAGTTTGGTTACTGAAAAAGTTCAAAATAATATATAAATACTTAGCTAGATTGATCAAGAAAAAAGGAGAAGAGCAAAAATGATCAGTATCAGAAATAAAAGAGGGCTTATCAATATAGATGCTACAGACATAAGGCAGATAATAACATAGCATGAATAATTTTATGCCAATAAAATAAACAGCACAGATAAAATGAACAAATCCACTGAAATATACTACTTACCACAATAAAAGTGACATAATATGAAACAGTACATCAGAATATTCCTTTATATACACAGGCATACCATATTTCTTACATGTTGAAGGTTTATGGCAACCTGTGTTAAGTCTATCAGCACCATTTTTCCAACAGCATTGTTTTTAATTAATGTTATTTTTAAATTAAAAAAAATTTTTTTAGACATAATGCTATTGCACACTTAATAGACTACAATATAGTGTAAACATAACTTTCATATGCACTGAGAAGCCAAAAAATTTCACATGGCTCACTTTATTGTGTTATTTGCTTTACTGTAGCGTCCTGGAATAAAACCTGCACTATCTTGGAGATATATATATATATATATATATATATATATATATATATATATATCCTTCCCACAAAGAAAACAGAAGGCATAGATGGTTTCACTTGTGAATTCTATTGAATAAAATATTTGAGGAAGAAAAAATAGCCATCTTACCCACAATATTTTAGAAAATAGGAGGAGTGTAAGCTTTCCAACTCATGGTATAAAGCTATCATGGTCCTACTACAAAACTTAGCAAAAATACAAAAAAGTGTATCATAGGCATGTCCCTTAAAACATAAACAAAAAATACCAAGATATAAGCAAACCAAAGTCAGAAATATAAAAAAGATATATTATCATGATAAAGTAGTGTGTATGCCATTGGGCATGACTTTATATGCATGGCTCAGATGATAATATTCAATTATTCAGACAAGGATTTGAAAATAATCTAAAACAGAGGCTCCACCTTGTGAACATGATGTTTAGCGTACCAATAATATCCCCTGGGTTGCTGAAAAAAGAAAGCATGAGTAGTGCTGAATAAAGAGGCAAGCATGGTTCAAGAAAAGGCCAGGGGTTCTTTTTATCCTTAGGCCAGTAGGATTTATTCAAGAGTTAACTATTTTTGCACATTAGTAAAGGCAGCCACCAGAGAATATTAGCTGTAAGATTTTTAGCAAAGGAAAAAAGATAAATGAAAATGTGCTATCACTGCTCCTAGCTTAAATAAGCTCTTTCAATTTGGAGGTCATAAAATGATCAGTCCCCCATGATTTTCCTACTTATGACTCAAAGATAAATTGTTAGATGTTTTCTTTGATGGAAGCAGGATCCAAAGTAGATTAATTTTCACCAAGCTTCGAAGAGATGAAGTGGATGTATTTTGAGTCAATCTAAGTGAAATTCAACTGGTTTAGTAAATATAAAATAAGTAAGCTCAATTGGGCTAAACAAACTCTTAACACAGTAATCCCGACTTTGCAATTTGAACTAAAAATAACTAACCAACCACCAGTTTTCACTTTGTTTCCCATGCAAGAGCACTGCCCTAATACTGCTTCTAACTCATTTTGGATTTTACAAAAATCAGATTTTTCAAATGGCTGAATGATCCACATTAGAGTTGTCAGTCCTCAGGTAAAATAGGGTCTTTGAAGAGTCAAAGATATACTGGAGTCACTAGAATGTATGCAGAGTGATGATAAAAACAAGAGGGTTCCCAGTTATATTAAGAAAAATTTTTAAATGTAGAAAATATTAATAAGATTCACCTCTGAAAAGACATATAGAATAAGAAACTCTCAAGAAATAGAAGGAAATAAAAATAATACAATAACCATAACAACATCTGTACTACACTTCAAAGTTTGCATTTTTATTACATGATTTTTGCCCATCCTTACAGAAACCTTGTAAAGTACATATTATTATACTTGTGTTATAGTTGAAATAACTAAAAGACTTAGGAAGTATCTTGCCCAAGGTAACAGATGTGCCTGGAGTGAACGAACCAAACCCAGGTATTCATTTTTCATTTACTCTGTTAGGTCCTGGGTTTTCACGGACCACCTGGTACAATAAGGACCCTACTGCTTATCATGCAAAAAAGCTTTCATTCTATCTCTTGTAGAGACTCACGGTCTACAGTACAGCGTGATACTCTTGTATATGATTGACTCAGGTTCTCTACTTAGATTTTAGCTACTTACTATCCTAGGAAAAGCTTCTCTATATTCTCATTACTTCCATCTTATCACCACTACTCCCCTCAGCTATTATACACTGTCCTGGCTAAGGGTATTGCTATAACCTGGACCACTCTCCCACCCCGCCACATACATTGTTAAAACACTTAACTACTGACAACACAGATAAAGTGTGAGTTGCTCACATTCTCATAGACATTTTCATTTGGATTTATAGTCATTCTCAAAGGAGCCATACCCGAATCCAGGCAAATGCATCTATCTGTCTCACACTTGCCATTCCCCAGTTTATACAAGGTTCTATTTGCTTGTTGCTGCAGTTCCAGTTGGTTTTGCAATTAAATAATTAAGAACTTAATGTTTATTGAGTGCTGGCAAAGTACCAGGCATTGTACTCTTCCAATGTTTAACTCATTCCATAAAACAGAATACTACAACATAGGCATTAGTATTGTCCCCATTTTACAGATGAGGGAACAGAGGCAAAAAGAGGCTGAATTTGTTGCCAAAAGACAACAGATAAAGCCCGGATTTCAATCCTGGCATTCTGACTTCAAAGTCTTGTAAACTTATAAACTCTACATTATATTCCACAGAGTGAGACTATTTGAATTTGACAAAAGTTATCAACAGTAAAGTTATTTCTTTAAGGGAAGAGTGGTCACCTCTGCAACAATAATTAGAACTGTTAGACTAAGTTTTGAATTGAGACAGAGTGAAAAGGTTAGATCTGGCAAAAACAGAAAACAAAAATCAAAAAACTTGACTATGTGCCATTTGATTGTCCTTTCCTTCTGTTCAATTTAAAGCAAAAACCAAACTCGGCAAGTCTATCTGTATTCATATGATTGCCTTATCCTTGCACTCATCATAAGGAGATTAGGAGTGACAGCAACATTAGATCACCACTGGATGGCACCGTCCACCTCCCTGCTCTAACTTACACTCTTCTTAACACTGTCTTCACAGCCTTCAACACTCAGGTCACGTATCATTGTCCCCAGGAGGCCTCACTGAGCCCATGGGCCTGCCTAAGTACCTTTCCCATACGTAATTATGACCCCTCTATTTTAGCACTGGTTGTTCCACCTTGCTCTGAAATCTTCAATCTATGTCTCTCTGGCCTGAAACTGAGAACTATTTGGAATATTTCTCTACTTGAGAATGTCACAGCACATAGTGCCTAGTACTTTTTAGGAACGTAAAGAATTATGTGTGATGATGGATGCTAACTTTCATAATATATAAAAATATTGAATCATTATGTTGTACATCTGAACTAATATTATATGTCTGTACCTCAAAAAATAAACAGAACATAAAAAAGAAAAAAACACTCAAACTTCTGAATTTATGTAGTAGAGGATGAGGTAGTTGTATTTATTTGACATAATTCCCTTTGTGAAACCAGAAACATAAAAGCCTGCAACTTAATAAATTTATAGTTGCAATTACAATGATAGCTTTTAATCATGGAAGGATTATGCATCCTCTACAATCCTCAATTTTCTCATCTGTAAAATGTGATAATTCATGGGATTTAAATGAGGATTGATTGAGTTCCTTGTAGAACTGTGTAAACTTTAAATAAGCATTTAAATATTATTATTAAAACCTACGAGGTTATAAGTTGCTTTCCAAAATGGAGCAAGGAGTGCCTTTTCTGGCTATGTTTTGGCAATGTAACACTGGAAAAGATGGAGTAAATCACACCTTCTTTAATGTTCCCCTCTATTCATTCTGAAACCAAGCCAAAATAAGCCAGTAGAAATCATGTAGAACAGAAGTAGGAGAAAATGAAGAGGAAAAAATGACACAACTTCCTCTGTTCTGTTAAAGTGGGTTTTCCTGATTCTTCAATAAACAATTAATTCCCTTATTCAAGTTTGATATAGTGCTACAGTTTCATAATTTTAAGTTTCAGTTTGAACACTGAAAATGTCTGATTTGTAATACTTCTGGTGAATCTGTTCTTTTCTGTGACCATTAGCCACAAATTTTGCAATGACTTACAAAGACAAGATACTTCACAATCATTCTGATGTGCCTGCCACTGCAACAAAATTTGAACTACCAAAAGGGATCCCAAGTGTTCCCTGGAGACAGATCTTTCCCATAAACAAAAGAAGCTACTTTATATGATTCATTGTGTTGAATTATGAGGGAGCCAGAGGTGAGCAGTCATATGAAATAATCAATTTATCCATAAAATTGCCCTTAATTTAAAATTTAATAATTTTGTTATCTCAAGTAAGATCAATTTTAGTCAAATCATTTATTACATAACAATTTTGAGTTCCATTAGTTTACAGCTATTTTTCTTCCCTTTTATCAAAATAAAATATAAAAAACATAGTATAAATTTCTTGATGTTAACTTCTTTTGTCACAAACAATAAAGCTTTCTTCTATAGACCATCAGAAAAAACGTACAATGTATCTTCCAATATCATTTTCAAATGAAATAAAGCTGAACTCAAAGTAAGTAGGAGTTATGCCAGACATAGTGGAGACTGATCTGGATCCAGAGCTCTGGGTGAAGCAGAGAAGACCCCTGTGGCTACATATTTGGGAATGAGCCAGAAAAGTTCATTTTCCCGCATGCAAAAGCAAAAACTGATTTGCAAACAATTGCATAGGGGTACTCTACTGGCAATACTTCCCTGGACCCATCTGGTTCTGTATGAAGCAGAAAAATTAGGAGTAAACATGAAATCACACAGAAAATATATATTTACAGGAAGCAAGCTTTCCTTATGGCAGCAGGATCAGAGGGCAGGAGAGATGAGAAACTCTGTATTACTTTGATTGTCTGTATCAAAATTTAATTTTAGTGAATCCAGACACAAAATCCCGCTAGCCCAGAATATGTCCCTGGCTTCTCTCTTGCAGTGAGCTCACCAAATTAAAGAATAAAAAAAAAAAAAGCTTTCAAAAGTAAGATCCTACCCAAGCTTATTATCAGTGTTTGATACATCTATGTCTTTTGACCCAGGAGAAAACTCCCTCTTTGAAACATTATATTCACTTGACTCCCAGGATAACATCTTCTGGTTCTCCTCCTTTATCACTGGTTGCTAACTTTCTTAGTTTCCTTGGTTGTACTATTCAAGGATTTAGTCCTTAGACATATTTTCATATCTAGGGTTACCCACTCCCCACATTCTATTATCCGCTCTTAAAAGGGTTTAAATACTACATATATGCTGATGAGCTTCAAATTTACATATTCAGCTTACACTTCTGACTATATTTCATATCTAACATGTTTAACAAGTTAAAACTTCGTATTTAACATGTCCAAAACCAAGTTATTTTATTCTCTCCAAACAGCTTCCTCCCTTGGTCTTCTTCATTAAATAAATGGAAACACCAAATTTCTGTTGACTCAAAACAGAAACTTAAACATCACCTTGACTCTTCCCTTCAGACTCCATATACAATCCATAAACAAATCCTGACAATGCACTTTCCAGATATATTAAAAACGTAACAATTTTGTGCTGTTTTAACCACTGCCACCCTGGTTCAAGCCAGCATTATGCTTCACCTTTCACAGTTTTGCTTCTATCTTTTCCCTGCTTTTCTTTGTTCTCAAAATAGAGCCAGAGTCACAAAGTAAAACTCTTCTATTCAGAGTTCTCCAACAGCATGTAAAGAAAGCACAGCCTTTTCAGTGGTCTACCTATATTAGATTCCTTGCTGTTCTTTGAACACACTGAACTGCTACTGTAACTCCTTCTGCAGGTAATGATTTAATCTCAGATATCCATGGAGGTTCTCCTCTTCACTTTCTTTAGATCTTTCCTTAAATATCACTGTATCACAGAGACTTCAGATTACCTTAAAATAGCATCCCACTTTCATTCTCCACCCACTCATCCTGCTTAATATCCCCTTACACTTTTCAACACCCAGTATATTACACATCAATTTTTTCCTATTTTTAATCCCCTATGCCGTTCCCCCTAAAACATAAGGACTTTTAGGGCAGGGAAAGTATGTTTGCCGTCATATTCCTTGTACCTAGAACAACACCTGACATTTGCTAGATTCTCAAAAAAATATTTAATGAATACTAGATACAAGAAAATATGATAAACAAAATTATTTTAAATGAGTATGTCAAAAAGAAAGAACTATATATACAGTCAACATTAAGTGCGCTTTAATTGCAAGTCAGTTTTGTGGATAAGTTAACATACCAGGTACCTGACTAGACTGACTCTTAAGTGGGAAGAATGATATGAGGATAACCCAAGTTAGCATTCAGTCTGTGATATCAATGAACTAGCATATATACAGTTCTAGAGATATTCCTCTAAATCTTATTCCAATGGATAACAATAATATGAATCACTAAGTGGAGCTTATCATTCTTCAGCAACAACAAAAAATTATATACATTTTGGGGTTACAGAAAGGTAAAAATAAGATAATAGTTTGTATTTTAAATTATTTCAACTAAAATACACTAATAATTTCCAGATATGGGGAAAATTCCGTACACTCTAACTTGCAGAAGTGGAAAAGTAAATAGGGCCATTTATAGACATACATAAACTTTAGTAGCAAATATTTCAATCATTGATTTAAATTGTGCATGAGTATTTGCTTTGTCAATTGATTAAATAGTTAAAGAACTTTTATCTGAGCCTTACCTATGTGTCCTGCACCTAAAAATGGAAAGGCTTGTCCTTCCCTTAAACCATAGGAAAATGTAAATTAGTACTTTGAAAGAAGCCTGCGGAAATCAATTAATGTAATCCACCACATCAACAGGATAAAGAAGAAAAGCCACAGATGATTTCAATGAATACAGAAAAGCCATTTGACAAAATCCACACCCATTCATTACAAAAACTCTCAGTGAATTAGGCATAGAGAAGAATTTTCTCAACTTGATAAAGAATATCTACAAAAAACTTACAACTAACATTATGCTTAACAGTGAAAAACTAAAAGCTCTCCCACTAAGATCAGGAACAAGGCAAGGGTGTTCCCTTTTACCATTGCTTTTCAACTTCATACTGGACATCCTAGCTAATGTAATAAAATAAGAAAATAAAATAAAAGGTATACTGCTTGAGAAGAAAGAAATAAAACTGTCTTTATTCATAGATGACATGATCATCTACGTAGAAAATCCGAAAGAAGAAGAACAAGGAAAAGAATCCCTGGAACTGAAAAACAATTGAAACAAGGTTGCAGGATATAACGTTAATATACAAAAGTCAGTCACTTCCCATATACCAACAATGAACAAGTGGAATTTGAAATTAAAAACACAATACTATTTACACTAGCATCCAAAAAATAAAATACTTAGGTATAAATCTAACAAAATGAAAATTACAAAACTCTTGAGGAAAGAAGTCAAAGAAAAGTTAAATAAATGGAAAGATATTCCATGTTCATGTTTAGGAGTACTCAATGTTGTCAAGATGTCAGTCTTCCCAACTTGATCTATAGATTCAATGAAATCCCAGTCAAAATGCCAGCAAGTTATTTTATGAGTATCAACAAAACGATTCTGAAGTTTATATGGAGAGTCAAATGACCCAGAATAATCAACACAATATTGAAGGAGAAGAAAAAAAATAGAGCTAACACTACTTGACTTCAAGACTTATTATAAAGATACAATAATTAAGAGTGAGGTATTGGCAAAAGAATAAACAAACAGATCAATAAAACAGAACAGAGCCCAGAAACAGACCGCATAAATACACTCAACTGATCTTTGACAAAGACGGGAAGGCAATACAATAAAGAAAATGGTGATGGAACAACTGGACATCCACATGCAAAAAATTTAATCTATAAACAGATTTTACACCCTTCACAAAAATTAACTCAAAATGGAACTTTGACCAAAATGTAAGACTCAAAACTCTAATGCTCTTAGAAGATAACATAGGAGAAAATCTAGATGACCTTGGATTTGGTGATGACTTTTTAGGTATGACACCAAAGACATGATCGATGGAAGAAAGAATTGATTAGCTGGGACTTCATTAAAATTAAAAACTTCTGCTCTGTGAAGACACTGTCAGGAGAATAAAGACACACGCTACAGAGTGGGAGAAAATATTTGCAAAAGACAAATCTGATCAAGGTCCGTTATTCAAAATATTTTAAAAAACTCTTACAACTCAACAATAATTAACCAACCAATTAAAAAATGGGCCAAAGACCTTAACTGACACTTCACAAAGAAAATATATTGATGGCAAATAATCATATGAAAAGACGTTCCTTGTCATATGTCATCAGGAAAATGCAAAGTTAAACAATGAGATACCACAACACACTTAGAAGGGTCAAAATCCAGAACACTGACAACACCAAATGCTGGTGAGGTTGGGGGACAACAGAAACTCTCATTGATTGCTGCTGGGAACAGAAAGTGGTACAGCTGCTTTGGAAGGAAGTTTGGCTGTTTCAACGAAACAAAACATTCTCTTGCCATATAATCCAGTAATTGTGCTCCTTGGTATTTATCCAAAGGAGTTGAAAACTTATGCCTACACAAAAATCTGTACACAGAAGTTTATAGCAGCTTTATTCTTAATTACCAAAACTTGGAAGCAACCACAAGTCCTTCAGTAGGTGAATGAATAAATAAACTGTGGTACATCCAGATAATGGAATATTATTCAGCCCTAAAAAGAAATGAGCTATCAAGCCATGAAAAAACAGGGAGGAAATTTAAATGCATATTACTAAATGAAAGAAGCCAATTTGGAAAGGCTACATCATGTATGATTTCAACTATACAGTGTTCTAGAAAAGGCAAAACTATGGAGACACTAAAAAGATCAGAGATTTCCAATGATTAGGGGTTAAGAAGGGATGCAGAGGTGGAGCACAGAGGATTTTTGTTTTCACAGAATAGTGAAACTATTCTGCATGATATATAAATATGATATATATTATCATATATACATATAAAGTGGGGAAATTTGTTTGAGTTTGGAAAATGATGACCAGTAATTTGTGGCTCAGTAATAAAAATAGCACTGAATGATATTAACCATGCATATATGGAATTAGAATTTAATTGATAAGTCATGATAGATTCACCATCTAAACATGTTTTCTTCTTCCTTGGTTACTTTAATAAGGCACTTTGTTTATTAGTACAGACTCAATTGTTTCAAAGCCCCAGTCATTGAAAGAAATAAATGATTATCCCCTTAGTAGCAAAAAAAAGTGCAAGAATCATTTAATGAGTTTGGACTAGAAACTGTAAATTTTTTATATTCCCAAAGTTTAGTTTACCTAATTGCAATTGGTAATTTCTCTTAAATTTTATAATATAAATCAATCATTACACAGCAATCTAACATACAAAGTCCTGATAAATCTTAAAATTTTTCCTCAATATTGACCGTATCTTCTTCTAAAACAATCTCCAGCAAGGAATCTGCACTACCTGAAATTATTTTTGATTGAACATATGTTTCTTAATAAAAGCAGCTCTATTGGTACATACTTTGGAGACCATAATATATAAAATGAAAAAAATGCTTAAACAGACTTATGTAAAGTAATATAAAAACAGATTTTGAAAAGTTATGATTTTTTTCCCTTGAAGTTTTGGAAGTCCTAATGGGATTGTTCCTAATCACACAAAACTGTCACATATGTATTATTTCTTACTTTGAATATCTGTTAAATTTTACCTAAAAACATGACACAACATAGGTTTCTGTCTTTTGGGTTTTTTTTTTTGGTCATAAACTGTTTTTTTTTTGAGGTTTTAGTAAATACAATAATCATCAAAATGAACTTGTGAGGGATATTTGGTAAGAAAACCAAATTGACAATTTTCATATTAATATGCCTGCACTATGGCTACAAGTCTACTGAAAGACACTGAATTTAAGTCAGAATATGCACCTTACCAATCTCCTGTCTTATTTACAAAATGACTTTATAACCACTTTCACTTACTCCTTAATTCAGAAAAGCAGACCACAACCGAACAGTTTAAGTGTTGCATAAATTGGCAACAGTGGAAATCATTTAATCCCAAATTATTATGGCAACATGCATTCCCAGGTAAATTACCTTATGCCAAATTCCACTCATTAATATTTTAGAAGTTCAAGAAGATATCTAGAATAGTACAGGGACAAACTCACAATAGTATCCTGCAACCTAGAAAGCAAGTTGTCAAAGACAAGACTATAACTACTGTAGATAAACTAAACACAATACGCTAAAAAACAACTTCTATAGTTGATTGATACAGAATGTTATCAGCAATGTTGTTTCATTTGTATTACAGAAGGTTTCACAGAGATGAATGGGATATTGAATACCTATAATTCTGCCAAAAACAGACTATTATATAACTCTTATGTGCAAAAATAAACATGTACTTTAGACCCATGGAAATTTCTTAGTAACAGCAACTAATTTAGAATAAATGCCTACATTTATTGAATGAAAGAGGAAAGAGTTCTAAGGAAAAGGAAAAACAAAAAGAGTGCAAAGTGAGAAGAATAAGGAGGATGTCTCTAGCTATAATTTCCATGTTTTAACAACCTTTTTCATCTATAAAACATAGATCCACGACAACATGCCCAAGTAAATGATAAAAAAAAAAGTATCATTCCTACCTCTCTTTTGTACTGGTTAAAAGGGAGCATGCATCATCTAGGGATGTTTTTCTGTAATCCATTACTCTTTTCTTCCTAGTTTTCTAATTCATGGAGATAAACCTGTGGAGAAACCAGCAAACAAAAATACATTATCCGAGTGGCCCCTTTAATTGAGAATCCCTTAGAGATTTTCTATTCTTCAATAGAGAATGTCCAAGTATATTTATATTCTGGCAAGTCACACACAGTACAGCCAATAAGTTTCCATGATTGTTATATTATTATTATGAAATTCACAGTAATTGAGATTATTTTATAAAAGAGTGATCAACTAACAAATTATAGAGAAAATAAAGGGCATATATTAAACATACTTTTTAAAAAACACTCATTTAGAAATAGTAATTGTAAACTAAAAAGGATTTAAAGTCCCTCTTCATATAATATTAGGAAAGTATATTCTACAAGTTAGTATAATTCAATTATTTTCATAAAAGGTATTTTGAATGTGTGTTATAACATGCTAGAGAATGTACAAAGAGCAGCTAAACAGACAAATCCCTTATAAACGTGCACCTATTAGCATAAACACATATATGAAAATCATGTACAAATATCAAAGCTTTGCTTTAACATTAGTGAGTAGTTTGTGTAGTTTGTGTCAGAAAAAAGGAGTGCACTGTGAGTTACAAGTTCAGGCAAGGCGAAAGGCAGCAAAGTTATTTTCCAGATCCAAAGAAATCTATAACACTTGAAGATTACTTTTTCACAAGATGAATAATTTGTTTGATTTTTGTAATTTCTCCAACACTTCAGAGGATTCGTGGGTCCATATTCCCTCAAGGACATTCTGATTTAGACACTTCACGTTTTTTAGCTCTTTCACAGAAATACACATGCAGAGAAAATGCCTAAAGGCCTGTTAGAATATACCCATTTTATTTCAATCCATAATGTCATCAAAAGGTTAATTTGAAAAGAAGGTTAATTTGAAAAGTGACTTCATTTTAATTGCTTTACATATTAGGGCAACCAATGTTTTGGAGAGTTTTTCTTAGACGACTAATTTATGAAAAATCTTAATTTAAAAGTTATGTAAAAGGTAAAACTCAAATGTCTCAATTGTTTTTCTGTACTCTTTTTTATGATATTTAAACTTATTAAAGTATTATTCACTTATAAAAATGTCAAACAGTACAAGGGTATATTAGGTAAAGCTTACATGTCCTGTTTCACCAGTCCTCAATACATTATTTTCTGTGTATCACAGATAATATTTGAATAACCATCTAGGGCTTTTTTCTATGCAGTTGCAGAGACTTTTATACACACAGCCATATGGATATTGTTAAATAAAAATGAGATCATACTATAGATATTTTTTGTAAATTAAAAAATTCCCTCATGGAACAAAAAATCATGAGTATATTATTCTCACATTATCACAAATCTACCTCATTCTTTTTTAAAGGGGGCAGATGTACTAATATTTATCCAAATATTTCCTAGAGATGGATATATACGTTGCTTCTGAAAATTCCTCTTAAAATATGTTACCTGGATATTCTTATAGAGAAGGAGCTGAGCACATGTACAAACATTTCTTTAGTTTGAATATTTCTAAAAGGGTTGCTAAGCCAAGGTATGCACATTTAAAATTTTGTTAGTTATTCATAAACAGACCTTAAAAGAATTTATTGTTTATATTTATTTCAGAAATGTATGAAAATATACATTACCACTCATGTACAATTGACTAGGTATCATCAATCCTTTATTTTTTTCCAATATGAGATGTAAGAAATCGTATTCGTTGATGTGAAACATTTTGCCTTCAATGATTTTCAGTGAGTCTGAACATTTTATATAGGTTTCTATAAGCTATTTATATATAATGGATGATATTTTATTTAGCAAGTGTTTTTCATGTATTTATTCTCAACCTGTATTTTACATTGTACCTTTTATATTTCACCGTGCTGATGTGAAATTTTGCATTGCAAAACCCACCAATCTTTTGCTTTACAGTTAAAACTTAAGTAGAAATAGAAAGCCTACCTTGTCACTAATTATGAAACAATTTTCTTATATTCCAATCTAGTGTGTGCACATTTTTTCCACATTTAAGTTATTTGAACATCTTCAACTTTTGGTATAGTATTATCCAGGGGGTTAACATTATTTTTTGACCCAAACAGATAGCTAACTTTTCCAAAAGCATTTATTTAATAGTTTATATTTTGCCTTCTGTTATAATCCCTTTAAAATCTCAGTTTTCTTTAGCCTGCTTTGAATCCATCTTAATAATGTATTTATACTTCCTCCTTAATTGTACCCTTATTTTGCCTTAATTTATTAACCAAGCTATAAAAATAAAATGTTTGTCTACAATTAAGTAACACTTGTAGTAAAGAAAAGACAGGCAGACACAACTACACAATCCATTGTTTTCAATTCAATCTCTGTGATAAAATGTCCAGGAGTTTACATGGCCTAAAACTAGAATGTGACTTACAGCCAATTATATAAATGCGAGATATTTAAAATAACATAAAATATGTTCAGTCAATATTGCTCTGTAGAACTCTAAAAATAGCTGTTGATATTTTCCAAAAAGTCAGAGTTAATATTTGTCACTACAGGTCTTTAAACAACAAATTTTTAAAGGAAATGGGGAAAGCAATCCAGCAATCAATTCAATATGCTTGTGCATCCCCCTGCTATGCAGAGATATTCATCATTCAGCAGTGAATAAACTCCTCATCCTGCCTCTACCAGGGGGCATTATTGGGCCTGACAGTGAACATTAAAGGAAAAGCGAATTGCAGCCTAGAGAATTAACAAGAGGAAATGAGACAGAAGGAAAACATTGTTCTAATCATTCTTTGAGTCCTTATAATTATGAAGTTAAATCATTCCTTGAGGGTTATTATGGTGATAGCCATATAATGGAGAGGAGACTGACGGATTAGGATAAAATATGTTGTGTCTGGGCTTGTATAAAAGGTAAATTTTTTAAAAAGTAGCAAGAAAATGATTTCTTTTACAGAGAAACATCATTTTGACTTTAGTAATTTAACAGTTGTTTATTAAGAGAAAATTTAGAACTAGAAGCCCTTTCCAAAGCAATTTTGAGGAGATGTGTAGGAAATAGGAACAAACTTATTGTTTTGGTAATTGTTAATGGAATTGGACCCTTGACGATGTATTCTCCAGATGTTTATTACTATTATTTTTATTATGATTGAAATTAAATGCCTTTGGCATTGTTCTTTATATTTAGAGTGGTTTAATCTCATTTTCAAATCCTAAATTCCTAAGTTCCTAAGACTCAGCAATTAGTTTAAAAAGAAACCAACTTAGTCTTAAAAATAAGTTTAAGATCTCATCCAAATTCTGCGATCATCCCACTCCTTAAACTCATTTGCATATATAAATATTTGTCAACGTTTATATTTTTTAAATAACGTGGAAGTGAAAGTCACATAACACAAAATTAACCATTTTAGAGCGATTCGGTGGCATTTAGTACATTTATAATGTTGTACAACTACCATCTTTATTTAGTTCCAAAACATTTCATCATTCCAAAGTAAAATCCATTATCCATTAGCCCTCTTCCCCTTTTCCTGGGCAACCACAAACCTGTATTCTGTCTCTATTAACTTACCTATTTCTGGGTATTTCATATACATGGAATCATAAAATACGGGACCTTTTGTGTCAAGTTTTTTCATTTTGGAGGTTCTTCTATATTGTAGCTTATATAAGTACTTCATTGACTTTTATGTCTGAACAATATTCCATTGTGTGTGTGTGTGTCTGTGTGTGTGTGTATCTGTGTGTATATATATATATATATATATATATATATATATACCACAATTCACTCATCCATTCATTTGTTGATGGACATTGTGCTGTTTCCACCTCTTAGCTCTTGTAAATACTTCTGCTACGAACATATGTATACATGTACTTGTTTGAATGACTGTTTTCAAAATTCTTTTTGGTATATACCTAGGAATGGAATTGTAGGGTGATATGATAATTCTATGTGCAACATTTTGAGGAATCACCAAACTCTTTTACACAGAGGCTGAACCCTTCCCACCAGCAATATATGAGGATTCTAATTCTTCCACATTCTCACCAGCATTTGTTGTTTTTTATTCTTTGTTGTTGTTATTGCTCTTTGGTGTGTGCTTTTTTTAATACATAACCTAATTCTTAGTGGGTATGAAATGGTACCTGACTGAGGATTTGACTTGCATTTCTCTAATAACTAATGATGTAGACGATCTTTTCATGTGTTCATTGGCCATTTGTTATGTCTTTGAAGAAATGTCTATCTAACATTTGTATTCATAAGCCCCATGGAATGGAAAATAAAGTTTTAAAATTTAGTTTCTTTAGTTTCTTTGCTGTAATTCTTCAAATGGCCATTCTATTCCTTTATCCTAAGAGCAAAAAAAGGTTCCCACTGTTTTATTTTCCATGATCTTTTATTTCAATTCAGAAGATGTAGGCAAAATGCCTCAGGAACACATAATTTGGAAAGCTGGATAGGCCTCACATATTGAAAAAGCACTCAACTAAGTCTTTGGAGGCTAAACAGAAAATTGTGTGCACTAAAAATGGTTTTACCCTATATGCCCATGTGGTGAAATGGAGATGTAATGAAAGGAATTTAAGTCATAAGTGAATGGTAACAACAGCTGAGTGACAACAAATGTGGCATAAATCTAGCAAATAGCCTTTTCTTTTCCCTAAATTTTCATTTCCCTAAGGCATGCCTCACTTCACAGAGCAGAACACTGGAAAACCAAATCTTGGTTGAGGTCCACCCCCACATATTCCTAGAAACTTAATACTTACTAGATACATGAAGTTTCTTTCCATTAATGAAGTAAATACATTAAACATATATTAAGTCACAACACAGGTCTAAAATGCCTATCAATATAACAAGGAGAAGCCCTTTCTAATGTCTCTTTTCCTCCAAAATTCTATTTCTATTATCTGAAAACATCCTGGCTTCCAAGTTGACTTAATGACTCTTCTAAAGAAACAATCTTATTGGTTTTTAAAATAACCTTTTAATTGACTTATTTTTCCTTACTAAAAATGTAGTTACACTCACTAGCCTAGATGACAAAGAAGCTTTTAGAATTTTAGTTCATCCATTTACTTATTCACCCAAAAATATTTTTAAATGTCTCATACGGGCTAGACACCATTCTAGCTTTGGATATTTGAAATGAATCCAACACAATCCTGTCCCTTAGGAAGCTCACAGTCTAGTCAAATAAACAAAACAAGAAAATGGAGAGTTATAATATAGTATGTTAAGTGCTAAGATCATTATAAACTCAAGGTGCTGTAAAAGAAGAGGAAGAACAAGTATTCTAGGTAGGTGAACTCATGAAAGTTTTCCAGGAAAAGGGGACCTTGAACTAAATCTTATAGAAGAGGTAAATCAGGGAAATGCAACAGAAATTCGCTTCATGAATACAATGCCTTTGCTGCCCAAGGATGTTTGATATGCTCTCTCTCATCAGCTACCACAATGCATTGACTTTTATTTACTGCATATCCTGTCTTCGGCCTTGAGATTCCCACTGATGGCAGCCGTAGCACCACATTTTCACCCAAAGCATACAGGGTGATAAAACCTATGGTCACAGCTGTTTTTATTCTTACCAAATTCAAACTCATTAATTGAGTGAAAGCTTTCAGAATACATAAACTGCCACCAAAGTAAACACACATTGAAAATATAGTATTTTGTCACTGTTAACATATTACTAATGGATGGAAATATTAAGACTAACTATGGACCCTTAAAGCAGTTATATTTAAGATAAAACATATTATGCAGAGCAATTTCTTATGGATAAATTTCAAACTTTTATAGCAAGTCAGTATTATTATTAAAAAGTTATTAGCTTCTAATATTAAAATTATTTGATTAAAATCAAAATTTTTGAGTATAAAGTATATTTTTTCCAAGAAATTTAACATTGTCATTACTTTTACCTGAATTTGGTCCCTATTGTGTCTGAAATCCTTTACAGAAATCTTTGAGTTTTATAAATGTTATTTTCTAGATATTAGTGGATCCTTGTTTAATCAATATGGGTGCTATATCCACACAATTTTACTCTGCTGGGAAACATTTCTTTCTCTTAAGAGAAGGATAGGAATTTATTTGCCTGCTTAAAAATCCACAATGCTAACACAAATGGATTCACACAAAATAATAGCATCTCTTTCTTTCACTCATCTATTGCAAAATCTAATTGTACTACTAACCATTAGTAGCCTTCAGAGTAAATAATAATTTGTTCTGTACTATTATTTTCCTGAAAACATTAAGTAACTAATACCTATAGCCAAGCTTGTGATTTTTTACTTCAAATTAATGTCATAAATTTATAACTTCTACTTGCCCTGCAGCACATTCAGCGATGATATTTGTTTTTTATTCAGTGGGAAAATCTGATCGCTGTCAAAGTATTCCATGTTGTAAATTAAGAGTCAGAACAGATATCTTCTTTGAAAGGAAGATTAACCCCACCCAGAAAACTGAAGCAAACTCATAATGGTTTATAAGCTCATATGGTTTACTTTACACATCTCAAGCTGCCTAAGGCAACTATAAATGGCAAATGAAATACAAAAGTCTTGAGGTAAAAGATAAGCGAAAATAAAAGGTAATAGGACAAATAGGGAATATATGAATAACATATTTGTTTTTCTTGTCTTGTATAGAACCAAAAAGTAATCAATGGATTGGAGTAAATACGGTCTATAGATTGTATATGAGAAGCATTAAGCAGAAATATAGTGTTATTTTATAAAGGCTGATTTTTTACTCAGTGATACAATGATAATGACAATATCCACCTAGAAGTGTTTTTTTGTTACCAATAATGATATGATGTGGATAAACCACTTGTAAAAGGGTATGCACATAGATCGATAAATATTTTTTATAAAAATCATTGATAAATAACTCTTAATGAAGTACTTAAACTATAATTTTCATTAAAATGTCTGTTAATTATAAAAGAGTTATTACAATGACTCATAGATTATCTGACCAGAGTTTGAAGACCTAGTATGAAATATGAATGGTTAAAATTCTTATTTATAGCCACAGATAAACTGTGAGAAAGAGCTGATAAAGTGAGCAGAAAAGAGGAAAGCGAATTTGTATAACTGAAAGGAAAAAGTAAGATGTTTACATTTCATGGGAAATAAAATCTTGGTCTTTTGGGGAAAAATTAAGAAGATATTTGTATTCCTACTTTCGAAAAGATTATTATTTTAATGGTGGATGGTTACTGTTGATTTAGAAAGTCAACACAGTGAAGGTGGGTGATATTTAAACGTCACTGCTCAATTGGCCTGGATAAAACATTAACAGGACTTTAGACACTTCTATTAGCAGTTCATGGGGAAAAAATGGAAAAAGTATATGGCATGGGAGGAAAAAATCTCTCAGAGTAAAGTAAGGCTTGAAAAGTAGCAAGTATAATGTCTTAGAGCAAGAATAACCAATGATTTGGTAGGTATGACCAAGAAGGTAGAGTTCACTGTTCCCCCAAATTCCAGTCAAGGGCTACAGTATCTCTCGGGGAGAAGCAGGCCACCAGCATTTCACATCAGCCTGTATTTCACAGGCTGAATTCCAGAGAAGTGCTGCTGAGAAGCTGAAGGTTCCTTTCCCTAACCCAGCACTCTCCTGTATGGTAGAGTTTCTGCCTCAGACACAGCAAACTAAGAATACTGGGTCCTGATTGCCTAGGTCACTTGCAGGATGGAACATCCATGCTGGGAGAAGTAGCTGAGAAGACTATAAACTAATGCCTCTGCCTAGGCTCCGCTCATAAAACAAGAGTATCACTCCCAGAGATGTGGGCCGGTATCCCTGCCACCAACTCTGGGGTAGTAACTAAGAGATTTTGCCTAATGATAGAGGCAAATCATAAGACGAGAGAGATCCAAAGTTCTCTCCAAAGTAACCAAATTTATTTGGAACAGAGTGTTGAGAAGTTCATGTATAGGATACTTTTAAAAACTATGTAAATTTTAGCAGTAAGCAATTAAGAGGAAGCTAGTAGATCCATTAAAAAATTAAGCTTATTTGCAGGTCAAACAGTTTACCAAAGACAACCAAGAAAAGAAAAAGAGATAACTAAGAGTTCTTCTAGGGTGAGAACAAACCACAAAGACCAGCCTCAAGAAATACTCCTGCAAAGGGGCAAATATAGGATATATATCCTATTGGTTCTGTTTCTCTGAGGAACCCTCACAAATATAGAGGCTATCTATAAACCAATGAAAGAGGCCTCAGAAGAAAAACAAAACAAAACACTGCCACCTTAACCTTGGACTACCAACTTTCAGAACTTTAAAAAATATATACTTTTGTTGTTCAAGCAACAAGTTTTTTGGTATTTTATTATGGCATCCCAGAAAAATTAATACAGGGGATTACCCAAAACCACCCTCAAGTTCAATAATTCACTAAAAAGACTCACAGAAGATAAATGCACAAATTACATAAATAGTTATATCAATGCAATGCTTTGTTTGCAATATATATGGATGTAATATGTGTTATAATAATGACACAAAAAGAAGGAAAAGGAAATAGAGTTATATAAGAATAATGTTTCTATATATTACCAGAATTAGTATTTCTGAACTAGATTCAATTAAGATGTATATGGTAAGCCCTAAAGCAACCAGTACTAATAATTACTCTAAAATATAGTGTAAAAATCCTTAAAGTATTTAAAATGTTATTCACCTAATGAAAGAGAAAGAAAGAAAGGATGAATAGAGGAACATAAAACAAATGAGTTACATAGAAAACAAAATGTAATATGGCAGAGATAAAACCAAACCTATTGATAATAAAATTAAATGTTAATGGATTAAACAATCCAATCATAAGCAGAGATTGTCAGATTGAATATTAAAAAGATAAGATTCAACTACATGCCATTTACAAGACACACAGTGCATTTTTTTCAACTTCATTAAGGTACAATCAATGAATAAATATCGTATATATTTAAAGTGTACAATGTGATGTTTTGCTATATATTGTGGAATGATTACCACAATCCAGCTAATTTACATATCCAACACCTCATACAGTTACTTTTGTTTTTAATGAGAAAATTTGAGATCTACTCTCTTAGCAAATTTCAGTATAAAATACATTATTATTAAGTACAGTCACCATACCATACATTAGACCTCCAGAACTTCTGCATCATATAACTGAAAATTTGTACCCATTAACCAACATCTCCACATTTCCCCTAACCTTCAGGCTCTGGTAAACACCATTCTATTCTATGTTACTATGAGTTTGACTTTTTAAGATTGCACGTATAAGTGAGATCATACAGTGATTGCCTTTCTGTGGCTTATTTCACTTGGCTTAATTCCTCTAGGTGTATTCATGTTGTAGTAAATGTCAGGATTTCCTTCTAAGGCTTAATAGCATTACATCGTGTGTGTGTGTGTGTGTGTGTGTGTGTGTGTGTGTGTGTGTGTGTGTCACATTTTCTTTACTCATTCATTCATGAATACTTAGGCTGTTTCCTTATTTTGCATACTGTGAATAATGCTGCAATATACCTGCAAGTGTAGATATCTCTTTCAGATAGTAATTTTATTTTGTTCAAATATTTACCCAGAAGTGGGACTGCTGGGTCACACAACAGTTTCCCTTTATGTGGTTTCCTTTCACGTGGTGAGTCCCTTTTTCTCTCACTGTTTTCAAAATTCACTTTGTCTTTGACTTTTGACAGGTTGATTATGTGTCATGTGAAATCTTCTTTGGGTTGAACGAATTTGGGATCCTTTGAGTTTTGTGTACCTGGATGCCCATATCTCTCCCAGATTTGGAAAGTTTTCAGCCATTATTTCTTTAAATAAGCTTTCTGTCACTTCTCCCTCTTCTCCTTCTGGAACTCCTATAATGTGTATATTATTATTTGTATGGTGTCCCATAAATTCCATAGGCTTTCTTCATTTCTTTACTTTCTTTTTTTCTTTTGTCTCCTCTGACTGGATCATTTCAAATGACTTTTCTTTGCATTCACATATTCTATCTTCTGCTTGATCAACTCTGTTCTTGATGCTATTACATTTTTCATTATATTCACTCTATCCTTCAGTTCCAGAATTTCTGTTTGGTTCTTTTTTTATTATTATTTCTATCTCTTTGTTAACCTTGTTTTGTACATGTGTTCTCTTCCTAATTTCACTGAGTTGTCTATCTGTAATTTCTTGTAACTCATTGAGGGTCTTTAAAACAATTATTTTGAATTCATTGTTAGGCAGTTTGTAGATCTCCATTTCTTTAGGGCCAGTTCCTAGATAATTATGGTGCTTCTTTGGTGTTATAATGTTTCATTGATTTTTCACATTTCTTGATGTCTTGCAGTGCTGTCTTCACATATAGAGAAGCAGTCACTTCCTTCAGTCTTTACTGACTGGCTTTGGGAGAGAAACATCTTCATCAGTCAGTCTGACTAGGGAGTATGAGGCTCTCTCAGGTGTTTTCTATGAATGATCCCACCTACAAGAGGGTACTCCTGTTCCTGCTTAGGGGGTAATTTTTAAGATTGTATGCCTTCTCTCAATTCCACAAAGCCAGACCAAGTGCTGAGAGCATCCCATTTATTTTCCTTAGGGCAGGACCCTGAAATGCTCAAGATTGTGTGTTTTCTCCCAATCCCACAAAATTGGGCCAGCTTTCTGCACATGCTCTCAAACTATCTGCAAAGGTTTACATGCACCATCCACAGGGGCTGGTACATGGCGGATTCAGCCACTGGGTTGCGGGTGAGGTGTGCCGAATGTCAGAGATGCCCATGGGCCAACCTATGGGGTCTGAAGATGAGGTGTCCCAAGAGGCTCATGGGTCTGATGGAGTCTGTAAAGTGACTTGTGGGATACATGGACCTTTGATGAGTTCCAATCCTTGGCTGCTGTGCTCCCTGCCTTTCCCAACCCCTCAGCCCTGATGATAACCTCAGTATTCTGAGTGTGGTTAGAAAGAAGTAGCCCTCTTGGGCAGCATCCTGCACAGATAGGGAAGCCAGACACTCACTCACTCTGCTCTCATTTTTCCAATGGGAGAAACTGCAGACTAAGTGGGGGGAGGTCTCTCTTCATATTGAGCTGCGCCACCTTAGGGGAGGGCTGACACTAGTTAAGTGAAACTGTTTTTCTTACCCTCTTCAATTCATTTATTTATGGATTTTTCACTCTCACGATGTACTGAAACTTTTCTGTTAAGACTCCTGGATTCCTACAAAAGTATTCTCATTTGTGGGTAATGGTCAAAATCAATGTTCTTTGGGTGGATAATAATAGAAAACTTCTATACCACCATACTGCTCACAGGAGACACAGTATACAAAATAAAAGGTTAGAAAAATAATGTACTATGCAAACAAAAACCATAACTGAACTGGAATGACTAGACTAACAGACAAAATAGACTTTAAAACAAAAAACTTACTAGAGATAAAGCTGTATTATAAAGAAAAAATGTTTAATTATCAGGAAAATGTAAAATATTACATTTGCAGCTAGTAGAAGATCATATATAGAGATATATAGATATAGATATGTTCTATACAAACAGAATAAAGGACAAAAAACACAAAATTATCTCAACAGATACAGAGAAAACATTTCACAAATCCAACCTCACTCAGTGATCAAAAAAACTCAAAAAACTGGTAATAGATGGACTTTTTCAATATGATAAAGGACATCTGCAAAATCCACAACTAAGATCATACTTAATGGTGAAGAACTAAATGCTTTCTGCCTAAAATCAGAGACAAGGCAAGGATGTCTGCCTTCACTACTTCTATTCAAGATTGTAGTAAAGGTTCTAGCCAGTGCAATTAGTCAAAAAGAAAAATCATCTACATTGAACAGGGGAAATCAGCTATCTTTATTTTTAGGTGATAAGATCTTATATACAGAAAATCCTGATAAATCCATTAAAAATATATTTAAACTAATAGGCCAATTCAGCAAGTTTGAAGGGTTAAAGAGAAATATGCATTAATCAACTGTACCCACAAAAATAAAATTCAGAGAACAATTCCATTTATAATATCAAAAAGAATAAAATATATAGGAATCAATTTCACAAAAGAAATGCAAAATCTGTACTCTGCAAATTACAAAATATTCTTGAAAGAAATGAGAGAAGACATAAATAAATATAAAGGCATCTCATGTTCATGGATCAGAAGACTTAATATGACCAAGATGGCAATACACTCCAAATTGATCTCTAATTCAATACAATCCCTTTCAAAGTCCCAAAGGTATTTTTTACATAAATGAAAACGCCGATCATATAATTCATATGAAATTGCAAAGGAGCCCATAAAGCTAAAATAATTCTGAAAAAGAGGAACAAAGTTGGAGGATTCACATTTCCTCCTTTCAAAACTGACTACAAAGTTATATTAGTCAAGAAACTGTGGTAGTACTCCCATAAAAATAGACATATTTTCAGTAGAATTAAGAATTCATTTATATACTTTCACATCTATGGTCAATTCATTTTGAACAAGAGTGCTAAGACTATTCAATGATGGGAAGGGGGAATAGTCTTTTCAATAAATGGTGCCGGGACAACTGAATATTCTGTAAAAGAATCAAGTTGGACCTCTTCCTCATACCACACACAAAAATTAACTCAAACTGTATCACAGACCTAAATGTAAGAGATAAAACTATAGAAATCTTAGAAAAAAGTACAGAAGTACATCCTCATGACCTTAAATTAATCAAAGGACTTCTCTTATGACACCAAAACCAAAAGTGACAAATGAAAAAAGTATAAAAGTGGGACTTTTTTAAAATGAAAAACTTGTGTTTCAAAGGGTACCATCAAGAAAGTGAAAAGACGACTCATAAATGGGAGAAATGTCTTTAAATTACGTACCTAGTAAGGGATTTGCATGTAGATTAAGTAAAGAAATCTTAAATTCAACGAAAAAGACAAATTGTCCAATTTTAAATTGGGAAAAGTATTTAAATAGACATTTCTCCATGAATATATACAAATAGCATGAAGGTATGCTCAAAATTATTGGCCATCAGGGAAATGCAAATCAAAACTGAATTGAGATACCACTTCATACTCACTGGCATGGCTGTTATCAAAAAAAGAGATAACAAAATGTATGGGCAAGAATGTGAAGCAACTGGAACTCTCATACTCTGCTGTGGAATGTAAAATGTTACACCCACTTTAAAAAACAGCCCAACAATTTCCCTGAAGTTTGATATAGAGCTATTGCACAATTCAGCAATTTCATACCTAGGCACATTCCAAAAAAATAAAAAATATATATGTCCATGCAAAAATGTGTACAGGAATGTTCACAGAAGCATTATTGATAATATCCAAATTGTGGAAACAAGACAAAACCTAAGAATGAACAAACATAATTTGATATATTCACACAATGGATTATTATTTAGCAATAGCAAATCTGAAGTACTGCTACATGCTACATGGTTATCTGTGGATAACCATACAGTGCATGATTCCATTCAGATGAAATTTCCAGAATAGGGAAATATCAGTTAGAGACACAAATAGATTAATAGATGCCTAGAACTTAGGGAGGGGGGACTTTGGGAGAAAATGGGAAATGACTTCTAAAGGTTGTAGGTTTTATTTTGTGGTGGTGGTGAAAATGCTCTAAATCTGATGACGGTAGCAGTTACATAACTCTGTAAATATAGTAAAAACTATAGAATTGCACACTTTAAGTGGGTTAATTGTATGGTGTGTTAATTGAATCTCAATAACACTGTTCTAAACAGATTTTTTTGAAGAGTGAGTCAGGAGACACCATTGAGGAAACTTTGATATAGATTTATCTATGTTATATTTCTCCTGGAATGAGCTGAGTCCAGTAAAAATACAAACCCTTAGATATCATTAAAACAACAAGATGAATCAAAGGAAAACTTTCTTCTTCTATTTTAAAAAGTCTACCTCTGGGAAGGAATTTTTACTATAGTCTGAGATGGAAATAATTCATGAAAATATTAATAAAGACTTCCAGAAATAGTAGTGAGAATTGAAAAGAGTAGTTTCATCTTATGAGAAGAGAATGAAAAGATCTAAACTTTTGCATTTGGAAAACAAAAACTGGGGTAGGTATTACTGAACTCCATGAATTCTTGAATGGCACAACTAAAGTCAACAGTATGTCTAATGTTACTAGAAAGGGACACATTTTTAACTTAATCTAGTAATTTAAAGACATATTGTACTAACAAATGAACAGTATCCATTAACCCAAATATGATAGCAGTAGAAAAATAATTTCATTCAAAAAGAGTTAAGACTAAATTAATAACTATAAGTCCTCAGCAGACTTTTAAAAACTCAGTGATCTCTAGAGTTTCTTTTGGGGTGGCAATGAACTTCTCCTCTGTTGACAAAAGCCAGCTGGATAAGTCAGGTTTCAGATTCAGAAAGTTAGTTCTAATTTTCAACTGGATAAATCAAGTACACCATTAGATATACAGGTCTGGGTTTCAAAGAACAGCTCTGGGCTGGAGGTATACATTTTGGAGGCAATAGAATATAGATGGAATTTAAAGCCAAGAGGATGGATGAAATTATGACAGGAATGTATATAAATATATAAGTGTAGTGGATGGAGTATAAATAGATATAGGTAGTGTAAGTGGCAAGTAATACGACCAATCTAATCTATGATGTACTATAATTATATATTTGAGTGGGTATTTCTTACTACTGAGTTCCACAGGAATCAAGTAAAGTTCATGGTATTTTACTTCAGGCCCAGAGTGGTACTGACAATTTACTAGACAGAAAAATGAAGGGGAAGCATTACAATAAAAAATAATATCAAAGCAGACTCTGAGAGATAAGAGTTAACCAATTCAAGATTTATACCTTGCAGGCTGGCCTCCCCCTAAGAACTTGGGAGATGCAAGTTTCCCTGGTAATTGGCTATAGCCCAGTTACAAAGGGAATCTGTTCTGGTGAACTGCAAGTCTTAACATCACGCCTAAAACGCAAGGGGAGGGTTTCTACTTCCCTAACACCAAACACTGGTATGAAAAATCCTGATTCCACTCTCAAATATCACATAGCTGAAATTATAAGCCTTGGACCCCAGGCTCAGTATTATGCCAGAGGAGGAGCTAAAGGGTATCCTTTAGTTTGTGAAGCAAAACTAGAACCAGGTTTCCTTTGGGAGTAAATGGGTACATGCGGTTATTAAGAGATTTGCATTGCATTGTTTACTTTGGGCACATTTTAAAAATTTTAGGCAGACAATTTTTTTCTAAAAGCGATAATTTCTACATCCTTAACAATAAAAAGCATTGCTACCACCTTATGTTTAGATAAGGATATTTTCGCAAGAGATAAGAGTAATGTGAAACATCAGTTTGTTCACTAATTAAGTAGAGAGCACTTAGTATACATTATTAATCTGCTTCTCTCCAACATCTAAACAACTAATTCCTTTAGACACTCAAGTAACTGTATCCATTTCTCCTGACAGTTACAAAATCACAGCTTAAACTCTTCTTAGATTAATTTGGAAACTTTGAGCCTGAGTTGAAAAATGAAACCTAATTTGTTATAAGGTTAATATCATCTTTGCAGAGATGGATTTTGTGCCTGATTTAGAAGCATTACACCTTTTCAAAAATATAAATGAATTTTAATGAATGAACAATAAAATGGAAATGTTCATGTTTCATATTATTTTCTCTTTACAGCATTTTCATTTTTAGCTTAATTTTTATTTTATATTAAAGTATAGTTGATGTGTTAGTTTTAGATGTACAGTAAAGTAATTGTCATATGTATTCATTCTTTTTCAGATTCTTTGCTCATATAGGTTATTACAGAGTATCGAGTAGAGTTCCCTGTGCTCTACAGTAGGTCCTTGTTGATTATTTTTAATATAGTAATGTGTATATGTTAATCCCAAACTCCTAATTTATCTCCCCCCGCCCTTTCCCCTTTGGTAACCATAAATGTGTCTTCAAAGTCTGTGAGTCTGGCTCTGTTTTCTAAAGTTTATTTCTATCATTTAAGATTCCACATGTAAGTGATATCATATGATATTTCTCCTTCTAAATTACTTCAACTAGTATGATGATCTCTAGGCCCATCCATGTTGTGGCAAATGGCTTTCTTTTTTTACAGTATTTTCTAACAATTTATTTCAATTATCTGCATACTTTTTTTTTTAACATCTTTATTGGAGTATAACTGCGTCACAATGGTGTGTTAGTTTCTGCTTTGTAACAAAGTAAATCAGCTATACATATACATATGTCCCCATATCTCCTCCCTCTTGCATCTCCCTCCCACCCTCCCTGTCCCACCCCTGTAGGTGGACCCAAAGCAACGAGCTGAGCTCCCTGTGCTACGCAGGTGCTTCCCACTAGCTATCTATTTTACATTTGTTATTATATATAAGTCCATGCCACTCTCTCACTTCGTCCAGCTTAGCCTTCCCCCTGCCCGTGTCCTCAACTCCATTCTCTACATCTGCGTCTTTATTCCTGTCCTGACCCTAGGTTCTTCAGAACCTTTCCTTTTTTTACATTCCATATATATGTGCTCGCTTACAGTATTTGTTTTTCTCTTTCTGACTTACTTTACTCTATATGACAGACTCTAGGTCCATCCACCTCACTACAAATAACTCAATTTCACTTGTTATATGGCTGAGTAATATTCCATTGTATATATGTGCCACATCTTCTTTATCTATTCATCTGCCAATGGACACTTAGGTTGCTTCCTTGTCTTGGCTATTGTAAACAAAGCTGCAATGAACACTGTGGTATATGACTCTTTAGAGTTATGGTTTTGTCCGGATATATGCCCAGTAGTGGGATCGCTGGGTGAAATGGTAGTTCTATTTTTAGTTTTTTAAAGAAACTGCATACTGTTCTCCACAGTGGCTGTATCAATTTACATTCCCACCAACAGTGCAAGACGGTACCCTTTTCTCCACACCCGCTCTAGCATTTATTGTTTGTAGATTTTTTGATGATGGCCATTCTGGCTGGTGTGAGGTGATCCCTCATTGTAGTTTTGATTTGCATTTCTCTAATGATTAGTGATACTGAACATCCTTTCATGTGTTTGTAGGCAATCGGTATATCTTCTTTGGAGAAATGTCTATAAGTCTTCTGCCCATTTTTGGATTGGGTTGTTTGTTTTTTGATATTGAGCTACATGAGCTGCTTGTAAATTGTGGAGATTAATCCTTAGTCAGTTGCTTCATTTGCAAATATTTTCTGCCATTATAAGGGTTGTCTTTTCATCTTGTTGATGTTTCCCTTTGCTGTGCAAAAGCCTTTAACTTTCATTAGGTTGCATTTGTTTATTTTGGGTTTTATTTCCATTTCTCCAGGAGGTGGGTCAAAAAGGAGGATCTTGCTGTGATTTATGTCATAGAGTGTTCTGCCTATGTTTTCCTCTAAGAGTTTGATGATATCTAGCCTTACATTTAGGTCTTAATCCATTTTGAGTTTATTTTTGTGTATGGTGTTAGGGAGTGTTCTAATTTCATTCTTTTACATGTAGCTATCCAGTTTTCACAGTACCGCTTACTGAAGAGGCTGTTTTTTCTCCATTGTATATTCTTGCCTCCTTTATGAAAAATAAGGTGACAATATGTGCGTGGGTTTATCTCTGGGTTTTCTATCCTGTTCCATTAATCTATATTTCTGTTTTTGTGCCAGTACCATACTGTATTGATTACTGTAGATTTGTAGTATAGTCTGAAATCCAGGAGCCTGATTCCTCCAGCTCTGTTTTTCTTTCTCAAGATTGCTTTGGCTATTCAGGCTCTTTTGTGTTTCCATACAAAGTGTAAATTTTTTGTTATAGTTCTGTGAAAAATGCCATTGGCAGTTTGACAAGGATTGCACTGAATCTGTAGATTGCTTTGGGTAGTAGAGTCATTTTCACAATGTCGATTCTTCCAGTCCAAGAACATGGTATATCTCTCCATCTGTTTCTATCTTTAATTTCTTTCATCAGTGTCTTATAGTTTTCGGCATATTTTGTCTCCTTAATTAGGTTTATTAATAGGTATTTTATTCTTTTTGTTGCAGTGGTAAATGGGAATATTTCCTTAATCTTTCAGATTTTTCATCATTAGTGTCTAGGAATGCAAGAGATTTCTGTGCATTAATTTGTATCCTGCTACTTTACCAAATTCATTGATTAGCTCTAGTAGTTTTCTGGTAGCATCTTTAGGATTCTCTATGTATAGTATCATGTCATCTGCAAACAGGGACAGTTTTACTTTCCTGATTTGGATTTTTTAAATTTCTTTTTCTTCTCTGATTGCTGTGGCTAAAACTTTCAAAGCTATGTTGAATAATAGTGGTGAGAGAGGACAACCTTGTCTTGTTCCTGATCTTAGAGGAAATGGTTTCAGTATTTCACCATTGAGAATGATATTGGCAGTGGGTTTATCATATATGGGCTTTTTATGTTGAGGTAAGCTCCGTCTATGCCTACTTTCAGTAGGGTTTTTATCATAAATTCAAAGGTATTGAATTTGGGCAAAAGCTTTTATGCATCTATTGAAATGATTATATGGTTTTTATTCTTGAATTTGTTAATATGGTTTATCACATTGATTGATATGTGTACACTGAAGAATACTTGCACTCCTGGGATAAACCCCAGTTGATCATGGTGTATGATCCTTTTAATGTGCTGTTGGATTCTGTTTGCTAGTATTTTGTTGAGGATTTTTGCATCTATGTTCATTAGTGATATTGACCTGTAGTTTTCTTTCTTTGTGACATCTTTGTCTGGTTTTGTATCAGGGTGATGATGGCCTCATAGAATGAGTTTGGGAGTGTTCCTCCCGCTGCTATATTGTGGAAGAGTTTGAGCAGGATAGGTGTTAGCTCTTCTCTAAATGTTTGATAGAATTTGCCAGTGAAGCCATCTAGTCCTGGGCTTTTGTTTGTTGGAAAATTTTTAATCACAGTCGATTTTCAGTGCTTGTGATTGGTCTCTTTATATTTTCTATTTCTTCTTGGTTAAGTCTCCTAAGGTTGTGCTTTTCTAAGAATTTGTCCATTTCTTCCAGGTTGTCCATTTTATTCGCATAGAGTTGCTTGTAGTAGTCTCTCATGATCCTTTGTATTTATGCAGTGTCAGTTGTTACTTCTTCTTCAATTCTAATTCTATTGATTTGAGTCTTCTCCCTTTTTTTCTTGATGAGTCTGGCTAATGGTTTATAAATTTTGTTTATCTTCTCAAAGAACAAGCTTTTAGTTTTATTGAAGTTTACTATTGTTTCATTTCTTTTTCATTTATTTCTGATCTGATCTTTATGATTTCTTTCCTATGATAACTTTGGGGTTTTTTTGTTCTTCTTTCTCTAATTGCTTTAGGTGTGAGGTTAGGTTGTTTATTTGAGATGTCTCTTGTTTCTTGAGGTAGGATTGTATTGCTATAAACTTCCCTTTTAGAACTGCCTTTGCTGCATCCGATAGGTTTTGGGTCGTTGTGTTTTCATTATCATTTGTTTCTAGGTATTTTCTGATTTCCTCTTTGATTTCTTTAGTGATCTCTTGGTTATTTAGTAATGTATTGTTTAGCCTCCATGTGTTTGTATTTTTTACAGATTTTTTCCTGTAATTGATATCTAGTCACATAGCGTTGTGGTCAGAAAAGATACTTAATATGATTTCAATTTTTAAATTTACGAAGGCTTGATTTGTGACCCAAGATATGATCTATCCTGGAGAATGTTCCATGAGCACTTGAGAAGAAACTGTATTCTGTTGTTTTTGGATAGAATGTCCTATAAATAGCAATTAAGTCCATCTTGTTTAATGTATCATTTAAAGTTTGTGTTTCCTTATTTACTTTCATTTTGGATGCTCTGTCCATTGGTGAAAATGGGGTGTTAAAGTCCGCTAGTATGATTGTGTTACTGTCAGTTTCCCCTTTTATGGCTGTTAGCATTTGCCCTACGTATTGAGGTGCTCCTATGTAGAGCGCATAAATATTTACAACTGTTATATGTTCTCCTTTGACTGATCCCTTGATCATTATGTAGTGTCTTTCTTTGTCTCTTATAATAGTCTTTATTTTAAAGTCTATTTTTATCTGATATGAGAAATGCTACTCCAGTTTTCTTTTGATTTCCATTTGCATGGAATATATTTTTCCAACCCCTCACTTTCAGTCTGTATGTGTCCCTAGGTCTGAAGTGGGTCTCTTGTAGACATCATATATACGGGGGTCTTGTTTTTGTATCCATTCAGCCAGCCTATGTTTTTTTGTTGGAGCATTTAACCCATTTACATTTAAGGTAATTATCGATATGTATGTTCCTATTACCATTTTATTAATTGGTTTGGGTTTGTTATTCTAGGTCTTTCTCTTCTCTTGTGTTTCCTGCCTAGAGAATTTCCTTTAGCATTTGTTGTAAAGCTGGTTTGGTGGTGCTGAATTCTCTTAGCTTTTGCTTGTCTGTAAAGGTTTTAATTTCTCCATCATACCTGAATGAGATCCTTGCTGGGTAGAGAAATCTTCATTGTAGATTCTTCCCTTTCATCACTTTAAACATCTCCTTTCATTCCCTTCTGGCTTACAGAGTTTCTACTGAAAGATCAGCTGTTAACCTTATAGGGATTCCTTTGTATGTTATTTGTTGCTTTTCCCATGCTGCTTTTCATGTTTTCCTTTGTATTTAATTTTTTATAGTTTGATTAGTATGTGTCTTGGCATGTTTCTTCTTGGATTTATCCTGTATGGGACTCTCTGTGCTTCCTGAACTTGACTATTTTCTTTCCCATATTAGGGAGGTTTTCAACTATAATCTCTTCAAATATTTTCTCAGTCCCTTTCTCTCTTCTTCTTCTGGGACCCCTATAATTCGAATGTGGGTGCATTTAATGTTGTCCACAAGTCTCTGAGACTGTCAATTCTCTTCATTCTTTTTTCTTTATTCTGCACTGTGGTAGTTATTTCCATTATTTTATCTTCCAGGTCACTTATCCGTTCTTCTGCCTCAGTTATTCTGCTACTGATTCCTTATACAGAATTTTAAATTTCATTAATTGTGTTGTTCATTATTGTTCGTTTGCTCTTTAGTTCCTCTAGCTCCCTGTTAAATATTTCTTGTATTTTCTCCATTCTATTTTCAAGATTTTGGATCATCTTTACTATCATTATTCTGAATTCTTTTTCAGGTAGGGTGCCTATTTCCTCCATATTTGATTGGTCTGGTGGGTTTTTACCTTGCTCCTTAATCTGCTGTGTGTTTCTCTGTCTTCTCATTTTGCTTAACTTACTTTGTTTGGGGTCTCCTTTTCACAGGCTGCAGGTTTGTAGTTCCTGTTGATATTGTTGTCTGCCTGCAGTAGCTAAGGTTGGTTCAGTGGGTTGTGTAAGCTTCCTGGTAGAGGGAACTAGTGCCTGTGTTCTGGTAGGTGAGGCTGGATCTTGTCTTTCTGGTGGGCAGGACCTCATCCGGTGGTGTGTTTTGGGGTGTCTGTGACCTTATTATGATTTTAGGCAGCCTCTCTGCTAATGGGTGGGGTTGTGTTCCTGTCTTGCTAGTTGTTTGGCATAGGGTGTCCAGCACTGTAGCTTGCTGGTCGTTGAGTGGAGCTGGGTCTTAGCATTGGAATGGAGATCTCTGGGAGAACTTTCACTCTTTGATATTACATGGAGCCTGACTTGGCTTTCCCACCTCAGAGGCACAGGCCTGACACCCAGTGGAGCACTAAGACCCTGTCAGCCACACGTCTCAGAAGAAAAGGGAGAACAAAAAGAAAGAAAGAAAGAAAATAAAGTTATTAAAAAGTAAAAAATTTATTAAAAATAAAAAAATTAAAATGTAATAAAAACAAAAGAGTAACTAAATCAAAATTCAAATCCACCAATGATAACAAGTGCTAAAAACTGTACCAAAAAAACCAAAAACGGACAGACAGAACCCTAGGACAAATGGTAAAAGGAAAGCTATACAGACAAAATCACAGAAAGTCCACCGCCTCAATTTTGGGATGATTTGTTGTCTATTCATGTATTCCACAGATGCAGGGTACGTCAAGTTGATTGTGGAGATTTAATCCATTGCTCCTGAGGCTGCTGGGAGAGATTTCCCTTTCTCTTCTTTGTTCGCACAGCTCCTGGGGTTCAGCTTTGGATTTGGCCCCGCCTCTACGTGTAGGTCGCCTGAGGGCATCTGTTCTTCGCTCAGACAGGATGGGGTTAAAGAACAGCTGATTCGGGGGCTCTGGCTCACTCAGGCTGGGGGGAAGGAGGGGTATGGATGCAGGGCCAGCGTGATGTTGCACCAGTCTGAGGCACGCCGTGCATTCTCCCAGGGAAGTTGTCCCTGCATCCCAGGAACCTGCCAGTGGCAGGCTGCACAGGCCCCCGGGAGGGGAGGTGTGGATAGTGTCCTGTGCTCACACACAGGCTTCTTGGTGGTGGCAGCAGCAGCCTTAGCGTCTCATGCCCGTCTCTGGTGTCCGCGCTGATAGCCATGACTCACGTGGGTCTCTGGAGCTCGTTTAGGTGGTGCTCTTAATCCCCTCTCCTCACGTACCCTGAAACAATAGTCTCTTGTCTCTTAGGCAGTTCTGGAGTTTTTCCCAGACACCCTCCTGGCTAGCTGTGGTGCACTAGCCACCTTCAGGCTGCGTTCACACAGCCAACCCCAGTCCTCTCCCTGGGATCCGAACTTCGAAGCCCGAACCTCAGCTTGCAGCCCCCGCCCGCCCCGGCGGGTGAGCAGACAAGCCTCTCTGGCTGGTGACAGCTGGTCGGCACCGACCCTCTGTGCAGGAATCTCTCCGCTTTGCCCTCCACACCCCTGTTGCTGTGCTCTCCTCGGCGGCTCCGAACCTTCCCCCCCTGCCACCCGCAGTCTCCGCCCACGAAGGGGCTTCCTAGCATGTGGAAACCTTTCCTCCTTCACAGCTCCCTCCCACTGGTGCAGGTCCTGTCCCTATCCTTTTGTCTCTGTTTATTCTTTTTTCTTTTGCCCTACCCAGGTACGTGGGGACTTTCTTGCCTTTTGGGAGGTCTGAGGTCTTCTGCCACTGTTCAGTAGGTGTTCTGTAGGAGTTGTTCCACATGTAGATGTATTTCTGATGTATTTGTGGGGAGGAAGGTGATCTCCACATCTTACTCCTCTGCCATCTTGAAGGTCTCTTCCCAATTATCTGCATTCTGCTTTGATTCAACATTTTAATTTTAAAAATTCATGTTTCAAATGATTATAGGAAATCACACTATTCATTATTTTTAATCATGCTTCGCTATCCCTAGATATGTAGTGATTTTTTCCTTTTCTAAAGTTCATGAAATAAAGATTTTTTAAATCAATATATAATTAATGCCTAATGGTAGCAATTCTGAAAGGTACACAGGCCTTGAGTTTTGTAAATATTGGGTCACCAGTCTCTTGACCAACAAATAGAGGGAGCCCACACTGGCTATACACAAAGCAAATACGCCCAAATGTATAAAGGAAGTAATATTATTCTGCCAATGGTATTTCAGTAGGTCTGGTTGTGCACTAGGGTGCAAGGGAAGCAGCAGTGTGTTGCTTTACTAGATAGGCAACATCACTGTAACCATTTTCTAGGTACCATCATGCCTCCTCTAACATGGGCTAAATGCTTTACACAACTCCTATGAGACAGGTATCATTTTTATTCCCATTCTCTTCTGAAAAAACTCCCAAGGTCATACATAGCCAAGGTGTTTGACAGAGCCAATATTTATTTATTTATTCACTTATTTATTTTTAATTTATTCATTTATTTTTGGCTGTGTTGGGTCTTTGTTGCTGCATGAGAGCTTTCTCTAGTTGCAGTGAGCAGGGGCTACTCTTCATTGTGGTGCGTAGGCTTCTTATTGCAGTGGCTTCTCTTGTTGCAGAGCAAGGGCTCTAGGCGCATGTGCTTCAGTAGTTGTGACATGCAGGCTCAGTAGTTGTGGCTCATGGGCTCTAGAGCACAGTCTCAGTAGTGGTGGCACGCGGGCTTAGTTGCTCCATGGCATGTGGGATCTTCCAGAACCAGGGCTCGAACCTGTGTCCCATGCATTGGCAGGCGGATTCTTAACTACTGCGCCACCAGGGAAGTCCAGAGCCAATATTTAAACCCTCAGCTGTCTGACCTCAGAGGATATGCTCTTAAACACTGTCCTAGGTAGCCTCCTAGCAAATAGGGTTAAAGAAGGTACTCAGGAATATTCTAGGTCAGTATACTCTGATTTGGAATAGTTCTCTAAACATCCTAATTTATAAAAATACTTAAGGCAAAAAGAGGTGAATGGACATTTTTCCAGTCAGCAGCACAATGGCAAGCAGGTCTGCACCACAGTTCTCACTGATCATAAACACAACTGCAGATTCAAAAAAAAAAAACTATACTGTGCTGTTTTGGTGTATTAGGTATGTGTTCACTATGGTGAGGAATCCAAATTCATTTTGTTTCCTCTTCAATGATCTTTGGCCTACCTATATCTTCAGCCATGAGCAAACAGCTGCATATGAATTTTTATCAGATAACGTGTTCATACCCATAAGACATTTCCCCAGCACTTTTACTGACATATCTTGGCTTAATCCACATATTTGCTTAGGAAAAATAATGTGTTCAAATCTGTAAAATAAAATTGTCTAGAAAATAATATTATTTGTAAGCATAACTTGACAGCTCCACATTCACATCCCATTAAGGTGTGCGTGGTGCAATATATTTTAAGATAGCCTTCAGGTTTATCTTTACATTTACAAAATAAATGAAAATTCTGGGAGTTCACTAGTGCACGAAAGCTATGAATGTGTAATATTTCTCTTTCTGTGGAATTTTCTCACAAGCCATATTGGTTAGTGGGTCTATCTATATCTCTTTCATTTGCTGTACTGAGTAAACCACTACCCAAGACAGTTAACTGCTGAATTAAAGTCTGAGGAGGTAAAGAAATAAATTTGTGAAGCATTTGTTCGACAGTAGTGTACTGTAAGACATTATGAGTTAAAGTACTGTTGTAGAATGCTAGCAACAAAGAATTTAGAGCAGACTCAGAGGGAACTCATAATCATAAAGTCATCCTTAGACAAGAATAATAAAAACACAGTTACTGTAAATAGACCGAGTGCTCAGTAACACAGGATAAATCACATGGTGAAAAACGGAAAAAGCACACTACAGACATCACATGAGCAAGGTAGAGAGAAATTATCAAACAATGAGTTAACAGAAATGTCACAACACTGGAGCCAGTGTTCATTACAACTTCTCTCAATGCCATTCATTTCCCTTAAAGGTCAAAAAAAACTTCAAGAATGATGAAACACCAGTTTCATTTCCTTCTATTTTTAATTTTTTCTGTAAAAGTCTTACCTGAGATCAGACTTGAAAGCTGAAATAGCAGCCCCTAGATTTGAAAGGAAAGTGAATATATTTTCTCCTAAGCTGATGATAAGACCCATTATTCTTTTTTTTCTTTAATTGAGGTATAAATGACATACAACATTATATTAGTTTCAGGTATATAACACAATGATTCAATATTTGTATATGACCCACTATTCTTAAAAATAATTTTATTGTGGTTAGGAAAGGGAAAGAAGCATCAATATAAGAATAAATAGGTTCATAGAAATTGAGGAATTATCATGAGAAATAAATTCTGTAGTAATTCAAAGGCAGAATTCTCACTCTTAGACTCCATGGAAGGTAGAAAATGGAATGCTGGGACATTGACTTTGTTTAGAAACCATGGATGACCTTCCCTAGCTAATGCATAAAATCAGATGTCTCTGGCTTTTTCAAACTACTGCATATTTCTTATTTTAAGGAATCCCCATTTGTTTGCCACTTTTATGAGTGTCCTGTATTATGAACAACAACTAATAAACCACATGCCCAATAATGAGAAAGTCTAGGAAAATTAGATCTGAGGTCAAGAGCCTTTTTTAGAGGCAAAAGTGATCAATCTGAACCACCAAGGATGTGGCTAAAAGTTGAAGAAATTAATTCAAGTTTCCATTTTATAATTAAAGAAATGTAATCTTTGACTTGGGAAATTATTTCATTTTGAGAAAATTTGATTAAATCTGTGTATGATTCTTTTGACCTGGGTTAAACTAACAAGAGACCATCAAAAAAGCATACAGACCCAATGAAACTGCTAAGAAAGGTCAAATAGGCAGTCAGTTGCCAAGATCCACTGCTACAAGCTCTTGACCATCTGGTAGATTCTACCCAATTAACCAATTTTAAGCCTCATGTATATTATCAGATCCCACATCTGTCTATGAATTAGTTATGTATAAACTAAGCTACTATAAAAGAGACCCCAAAATATGGCAGCTCAACCAAGACAGGTTTTTTTTTTTTCAATCACACAAAATAACCAGAGGAAGTGAGGAGTCCAGGGCAGGTAGGCAAGTCTGCTCCACAAGAACACCCAGGGACTCCGCTTAGCATAAAGCCCCTGTCATCCTTATTAGGTGTACCTTTCTGTTTTTTCTCTCTAGGCCTAATTCACTGACTGATCAAATCTTTATCATTTTCTGCACAATGAGAAGGCCAAAAGAGGGAACTGAAGGAAAACCAGTATTCATTGGCCTGACAATAGTACATATCACTTCTACTAGCATTCCATAGTTAAAGGGCCATACCTAGCTGCAAAGGAAGCTGGAAAATTAAATGTCAAGATATGGAACTCTAAAACTGCCTGTGTGTATATTTGTGTATGTGTATATCTGAGTGTTTGAAGAATTCTGTTGCTCTAAAGGGAAAAAGGTAGAAGTAGTACAGGAAAATAATGAGCTGTCTCTGTCACATATTATTTTCTGACTATGGAAGTGGAATGTTAAAATTTGAAGCTAATTTAGTCATGTCTTACAAGAAGACCTCATATAAAATTTTCCAACAGATTCCAGTCTGTATATATTCTAGGGATAAAGCTAGTAAGGTAGACTTAACCCAGATAAACTAGATGTAGTGATACTTTGTTTCCATTATTAAGTGGCTGTGGTACTACAGTTAATAAAGTCTCTATCTTTTCACCAGAATTAGAGGCAAAAGAGTCAGTTTCACAGAAAATTTCCCTGTGCCAGTTGAGATAAGAAAACTAAGTAGTACAATATTTATTAATATAATAATTAATCATATAAAATGGCAGTAAACATAAATCAACAACCATATTTTTGTACCTCTTATGACTTTATTTCATGTTCTAAACGATGCTATGATTTTCTGCCAATTTTTTGCCAATTTTTGCCAAATTATTTTTTGGTCAACTTATTGTGTTGTTTATTATTTCAGTTCTTTGTCAAAGTCACAAAGTTAATAAAGATCACTTAATGCTAAAGTATTTCTCTATTTTAGATTTGAAAATTATACAACAGTTTGATCTTACTGAATCCTTGAGGATAATTTGATGGAATATAGTCCCCAGTTTCCCTGCCCCCCATAAGAAGATTATTTCTCAGCATTCATTTTCATGTGAGTTATGGTATATTCCTGTGGTTTAAGTATACTTTCCCACTGACTTACATTGGTTTAATAGGCCATGGAGTGCTGAGATATTTGGTGAAACATTATTCTAGGTGTGAGTGTGATGGTGTTTGGAGACGAGACTAACATTTGTATCAGCAGACTGACTAAAAGTGCATTGCCCTTCCTAACGTGTACGGCCCCATACAATCTGCTGAAGATCTGAATAGAATGAAGAGACTCCATGTCCCCCAATTAAAAATGAATTTCCTCCTGCCTGACTGCATTTGGACTTGAACTGAAACATCAATTCTTGCATGTCTTGAGCCTGCAGGCCTTCAGCTCTCCTAAGTCTCCAGCTTGCTGACTGTAGATCTTGTATGTCACCCTCCATGATCACACAAGCTAATTCCTTATAATAAATTTTCATATTGGTTCTGTTTCACTGGAGAACTCTAATACACCATGTATCTGATATGTGAAATGAGCTAAAAAGTAACTTTAACTGTATTAATCCATTGAAATATGGGTGTCGTTTGTTATAACAGCAACACCAATTAGCAAAAGTTGATTTCTAAGAGTTCTTTATATGTTCCAGATACAAGACCTTTGTCCAAAAAATGTATTGCAAATATTTTCTGACAGACTGCAGTTGAAGTTAGCTTTTGAAGAAGTTTTTCATTTTTATGAAATCCGATTTATCATTTTTTTTCTTTTACAGTTAGTGTTTTTATGTCTGTCTAGGACATTTTTCATAGCCATTAATGTTTAATGTTTTTATAAATATGTTTGCATTGTCTACTGTCTTGCCAATTGTTTTCTATTTGTCCCATCTGTTTTCTCCTGCTATTTTTGTTCTTTTACAACTTTTTTGTAGGTTATCTACCTTAAGATTCCATTTTCTACTATTGACTTGTTAGCTATACATCTTTTATTTTTTAAATGGTTGCTCTGCTCTAGGGTCTACAATTTGCCTCTTTAACTATCACAGTCTACTTTAAAATAATATGTTAATTCACAGAAACTATGAGACCCTTACAAGAGTACATTTCCATTTCTCCTCTTGCATCCTTTTTTTTTTAAAACATCTTTATTGGCATATAATTGCTTTACAATGGTGTGTTAGTTTCTGCTTTATAACAAAGTGAATCAGTTATATATGTGTATATATATATATATGTTCCCATATCTCTTCCCTCTTGCATCTCCCTCCCTCCCACCCTCCCTATCCCACCCCTCTAGGTGGTCACAAAGCACCGAGCTGATCTCCCTGTGCTACTGCATCCTTTTTGATAGTGCTGACATATATTTAACTTCCATATATAAGTCCAAATTACTTTATTCATTTTTTTAAAGTCTGTATGTTATTCTTTAACAGACTTTTTTTTTTTTTTTTACAGAAGTTTTAGGTCACAGCAAAACTAAGCAGAATGTACAGAGGATTCTCACATATCCTCTGTCTCCTGACACACACAACCTCCACACATCAACATCCTGCACCAGAGTGGCACATTTGTTACAAATGATGAATCTACACTGACACATTATTATCACCCAATGTCCACAGTTTACATTAGGGTTCACTCCTGGTTTTCTACAATCATGGATTTGAAAAATGTATAATGACATGTATCCACCATTGTAGTACTAGGGAGAATAATTTCACTGCCCCCCAAATTCTCTGTGCTCTACCTATTCATCCCTCTATCACTCCAAACCGCTAACAACCAGTAATCTTTTTACTGCCTCCATAGTTTCACCTATCCCAGAATGCCATACCGCTGGAATCACACAGTACATAGTCTTTTCAGATTGGCTTCTTTTACTTAGTAAATATGCATTTAAGGTTCCTCCATGTCTTTTCATGGCTTGTTAGCTTATTTCTTTTCAGTATTGAATAATATTCTATTGTCCAGATTTACCAGTATTTATCCATTCACCAGTGAAGTTACTTCCAAGTATTGACAATTGTGAATCTTGGTTGTTTCAGAATTTAGGCAATTATGAACAAAGCTGATATAAACATCCATGTGCAGGTTTCTGTTTGGACATAAGATTTCAGCTAATTGGGGAAAATATCAAAGAGTATGATTGCTGGATCATGTGGCAAGAGTATTTTTAGTTTTATAAGAAAGAGCTAAACTGTTCTCCAAAGTGGTTGTACCATCTTGCATTCCTACCAGCAATGAATGAGAGTTCCTGTTGCTTCACATCCTTTCCAGTATTTGGTATTGTCAGTGTTTTGGATTTTTGCCATTCCAATAGATTTGCAATGGCATCACATTGTTGTTTTAACATATGAGTTGAGTATATTTTCATATGCTTATTTGTCATCTATATATCTTCTTTAGTAAGGTGTCTATTAAGGTCTTTGGCCTGTTTTTTAATTGGGTTGTTCATCTGCCTATTGTTCAACTTTAAGAGTTCTTTGTATATTTTGAACAACCGTCTTTTATCAGATATGTGTCTTACAAATATTTTCTCCTAGTTTGTGGCTTGTCTTCTCATTCCCTTGACAGCATCTTTCACAGAGCAGAAGTTTTTAATTTTAGTGAATTCCATATACTCAGTTATTTCTTTCACAGATCATGCCTTCAATGCCATATCTAAAAAGTCATAGTCAAACCCCAGGTCATCTAGATTGTCTTCTATATGTTATTTTCTAGGAGTTTTATAGTTTTGCATTTTATATCTAGGACTGTGATCCATTTTGAGTTAATTTCTGTTAAGGGTATAAGCACTGTGTCTAGATCCATTTGTTTTGTTTTGGGTTTGTTTTGCACTTGGATACGTGAATTATATTTTTAGTCAGCTTTATTGAGGTATAATTTACATATAATAAAAACCAATGATTCAATATATCACTTTAATGATTCTTAACAAATATAAATGGTTTCTTAAATGCTCTAACACACCCCCAAATTTCTGTGCCTACCTGCAAGAATCCCTTCCCCTTAACTCTGGACCCTGGCAAAAACTGATCCGCTTTCTGTAATGATAGTTTTGCTATTCCGGAATTTCATGTAAATGGAATAATGCAGCATAGAATCTATGCTGAATGGCTTCTCTTACTTAGCATGAAGTTTTTGAGGTTCATCTATGTTGCTACATGTATCAATAATTTATTCCTTCTGATTACTGAGTAATAATCTATTATGTGGTAAATATTATTTTAATTTCCCAGTTGACAAATATTTCAGCTGTTTTCAGATTTTTATATTATGGATCAATCTGCTAAACAAAATTATGTACTAGTCTTTGTGTGGATGTGTTTTCCTTTTCCTTGGATAAATAAGCAAGAATGTAATAACCATATCATATAACGAGTACATGGTTAATTTTATAGGAAACTGCTGCTTTATTTTCCGAAGTGGCTACACCATTCCACATCTCCACCAGAAATATATAATGAGATTTCCACTTGCTCTACCAGCTCAATAATACCTGTTCATAGCCATATTTTAAACTGTGGCTAGTCTAGTGATTATGTACAATATTTCATGGTGGTTTAATTGACATCCTCAGTAAATAATGGTGCTAAGTGTATTTTTATTTGTCAGTGTGACGCAAATACATTATTTTTTTTTCCTTCAGATAAATACCCGAAAGTGTAATTGTTGGATCATATGGTAGTTCTTTTTTTTTTTAACATCTTTATTGGAGTATAATTGCTTTACAATGGTGTGTTATTTTCTGCTTTATAACAAAGTGAATCAGTTATACATATACATATATTCCCATATCTCTTCCCTCTTGCATCTCCCTCCCTCCCACCCTCCCTATCCCACCCCTCTAGGTGGTCACAAAGCACCGAGCTGATCTCCCTGTGCTATGTGGCTGCTTCCCACTAGCTATCTGTTTTATGTTTGGTAGTGTATATATGTCCATGTCACTCTCTCACTTTGTCCCAGCTTACCCTTCCCCCTCCCCGTATCCTCAAGTCCATGCTCCAGTAGGTCTGTGTCTTTATTCCTCTCTTGCCCCTAGGTTCTTCATGACCACTTTTTTTTTTTTTTTAGATTCAATATATATGTGTTAGCACACAGTATTTGTTTTTCTCTTTCTGACTTACACACTGTATGACAGACTCTAGGTCTATCCACCTCACTACAAATAACTCAATTTCATTTCTTTTTATGGATGAGTAATATTCCATTGTATATATGTGCCACATCTTCTTTATTCATTCATCTGTCGATGGACACTTAGGTTGTTTCCATGTCCTGGCTATTGTAAAGGGAGCTGCAATGAACATTTTGGTACATGACTCTTTTTGAATTATGGTTTTCTCAGGGTATATGCCCAGTAGTGGGACTGCTGGGTCGTATGGTAGTTCTATTTTTAGTTTTTTAAGGAACCTCCATACTGTTCTTCATAGTGGCTGTATCAATTCACATTCCCACCGACAGTGCAAGAGGGTTCCCTTTACTCCACACCCTCTCCACCATTTTTTTTTTTTTTTTTTTGCAGTACGCGGGCCTTTCACTATTGTGGCCTCTCCTGTTGCGGAGCACAGGCTCCGGACGCGCAGGCTCAGCGGCCATGGCTCACGGGCCCAGGCGCTCCGCGGCATGTGGGATCTTCCCAGACTGGGGCACGAACCCGTGTCCCCTGCATCGGCAGGCAGACTCTCAACCACTGCGCCACCAAGGAAGCCCTCCAGCATTTATTGTTTGTAGATTTTTTGATGATGGCCATTCTGACTGGTGTGAGATGATATCTCATCGTGGTTTTGATTTGCATTTCTCTAATGATTAATGATGTTGAGCATTCTTTCATGTGTTTATTGACAATCTGTATATCTTCTTTGGAGAAAGTCTATTTAGGTCTTCTGCCCATTTTTGGATTGGGTTGTCTGTTTTTTTTGATATTGAGCTGCATGAGCTGCTTGTAAATTTTGGAGATTAAGCCTTTGTCAGTTGCTTCATTTGCAAATATTTTCTCCCATTCTGAGGGTTGTCTTTTCGTCTTGTTTATGGTTTCCTTTGCTGTGCCAAAGTTTTTAAATACATTCTTCCAACCTGTATATTACATTTTCATTTTTCTAACCATGACTTTAGAAGAGCAGTTTTAAAAATTTTTTTGATTAATTAAAATTATTCTATTTTCTTTTATGGTTTATGTTTCTGTGCTCTGTATAAAAATATTTTTCTAAAATAAAATCACAAAGATTTTCTCCTTTTTAAAAAATATTTGTAGTTTTAGCTCTTATATTTATATCTCTGATTAGTTTCAAAGTGACTTTTGTGTATGGAATGAGATATAGGTTGAAAAATTGTTTTTATCATGAACCAGAGTTCCAAATATTATAGCATCATTTGTTGGAAAGACTATCTTTTCCCTATGATATCTCCATGGCACTTTATTCAAAATCAATTACCATTTGTTTGTTGGCTCTTTTTATGAACTTTATTCTGTTTCATTGATGTTTGGCTACAAAACAGTCAGCTGAAATATTTATTAGAAATGCATTAAATCTGTACATCAGTTTGGATCAATTTTGAGTGTTCCAATCCATAAACATGGAATATTTCTCCACTTTATTTTCTTTAATTTTTATGAGCAACTTTTTATAGTTTTTACTGCACTGGTATTGCATATTTGTTTATACTTATCCCTAAATATATCTTGCTTGATACTTTTATAAATGATACTTAATTTCAATTTCCGACTATTTATACATAGTATATAATATTATAATAAATTATTGTATATTGAACAAGTATTGCACAATGTTACTAAACGTACTAGTCTGAGTAGTTTTAAATAGATTCTTTCACATAGTCTATATAGATTAGCATGTTATCACTAATCTGTTTTTTACTATTTATTTTTCTTGCATTACCTTATTGCCCTGGCTGGAACTTACAGTAAAATGTTGGCTATGACTAGTAAGATCAATATGATTGCCTAGGTTCTGATCTTAGAGGAAAAAGATTCAGCTTTCAGTGTTTAGTATGATGCTGGCTGTAGATTTTTATTAGATGAAATGTGTCAGGTTGAGAAAATGCCCTGTTATTCATTTTTTACCAAGAGATTTTATTATGAGTGCTTTTTAAAATCTGTCCAGTGCCTTTTCTACATCTATTGAAATGATCATGTCATTTTCTATTTTAATCTACTGATGAGGTGAATTACATTAATTAAAATTTTGAATGTTAAACCAACATTACATTTTGGAGATAAACTTTACTTGGTCATGATGCATTATATTTTTTGTATATTTTTGGATTTGACGTGCTAGTATTTTAATAAGGATTATTACATCTCTGTTTATGATGGAAATCTGTTATATCAATAGCATTTTTAGCTTGTAATATCTTTGTCTGCTTTTGGTTAAGTTTTGCTCCTTGCTTTGTTACCTAAATATAGAGTACTGTATCTTAATTGAGCCTAATATCTATCATGCAATCATACTCAAAATACACCAGGTAGATAAATGTCATACCCCTTTTTTCCCCCAGGATCCCATCCAAAATACCACATTACATTTAGTCATTATACCTTCTTGACTGTGACAGTTTCTCTGATTTTACTTTATTTTTGATGACCTTGATAGTTTTAAGGATTACTAGTTAGGTATTTTGTAAAAAACAAACAAACAAACAATCCCTCAATAGGTATTTTTCTGATATTTTACACATGATTCACCTGGGGTTATTTATGGGTTTTGTGAGAAAGACCACAGAAGTAAAGTACCATTTTTCTCCCATATCAAGGGTACACACTATCAACATGACTTATCCTTGCTAGTATTGACCTTAATCACTTGGCTGACGCAGGGTTTGTCAGATTTCTCCACTGTAAAGTTATTTCTCTTTTTTTTTTTTTTTCTTCTCCCTTTCCATACTGAACTCTTTGGAAGGAATGCACTTTGTGCACCCAACACTTAAGAAATGAGGAGTTATGTTCCATCTTCTTGAGGTGAAGTAACTACATAAGTTATTTTGAATTCTTCTACAAGGGAGATATGACATTTATTTACTTAACTTATTCAGTCATTTATTTGTATCAATATGATCTCACGGATATTTATTTTGTATTTTGGATTATAATCTTATTTTATTTATTCATTGCTCTCACTGTTCCAGCTTTGGCCATTGGAATTGCTTTTGGTTGGTCTGAGTATCTGTTTATTATAACCACATAATTGCTGAATTTTTGTTTTTACCACTTTCTTACCTTTTGACACTATAAAATCCTCTAGGCTCACTGTATATTTCCTGCCCCAGTCCTAGATTAGTCATTTCACCAAAGAGCCTTATGCTTGTATTTAAATGTAGCATTCATTTATTTATAGAGCTTGGTGGACCTTGATCTTTCCAATAAAAACCAATAATAATATATATAAACTATACAGTATCACTTATTATCTAATTTCAAGCATAATAAATTAAAAAGTATTTCTAACATAACTTTCCAAAATTCTTCTTCTTTCAAAGTTCATATTTATGCACTAGTGCCTTGATGAACTAAAGGCAGTTAAGACTTCATTTATAAAATGAAGACCACCTGTGAAAATTCAGGATGCCAAACACCTACATTGTTACTTAATACTTCCCATTCCCTATTTATTAAAGTTTATGGCTCTACCCATTAATTTTATTAAAAAGAAAGCAAATTCTTTACACATGCTATTGTTATACCTTTTCAGAAGTATATTTTAAATAAATTTATAGGTTTCTAGGATCATTTACATAACACATTATGACATAATGTGTATCATTTTTGAAATTTAAAATTCCATACTATGTTCTCCTCATACCAACAGAAAATCATGATGTACAAGTTGAAAGATTAAACATGAAAACAATGCATTTCAAAGTGAATATTTCTAGAGAAAAGTTGTCCATGTAATATCCCATAAGTGCAGTCCCTCAAACAGTCACTACACTGTCCAAATATATTTGACTTTCAGATTTTATTTTCTAGTAGTCTCATCAGCATCTTGGTCATTACTGAGTAAGACACGTCATTATTTGAGCTCTTTTGTCAACAAAGCCAGTAAAAGAATCAAAGTAAATATGTCAAATTAAAGCTAAGTACCTGAAATTTATCATTAGTAAATGGCCTGTTACAGTTTCTATCATTTTTGGGCAACCAGAAAGTATTGAGACTAAATAAAATATATCTGTGATGAATCCTGGAAAGAGTTTAATGCTTATCAATATAAAAGTTATAAAATATATAGGCCAGGAAACTGAATAAGGTGTTTTACATTTCTCAGATTAGCATTATGGCATAAGGAAATGCAACTCTGTGCCTATTTGCAGAACAATCACAAATATTTTCCTCCCATTTAGGAGAAGTAAAACTCTTGGGGTCTACCCCTGTAAGCCTTTCCCCTTCACCTTTCACTCAAATACTTTTCATCCCTAAACCTAGGCATCACATTCAAAACTATTTCATAAGGATAAACTATAAGGGTTTTTACCCTGACAACAAAGGTGGTTTACTGAGGAATTTTCAATGTAATTTGGCTCTTTCATTAAAAAGACAATCTCTTAAATTCCTATCTCGCCAGATTAAAATACTTTCATTCAACTCTCCATTATGTATTTGTTCTTTAAAGCTCAAATTCTGCAACAGGGCTTCTTCACTAGTCCTTGACCAAGCCTCTCATGAAAATATTTTATTGATCACATTTCAGAATCCTGGTGAAGCTAGTCTGTCAATCTCGGTTTACACAAAGTATAATTAGACACATTTGGATTTCACTTCTTACTGAGATTGGGATACTGCTTATCTTGCCAAAAAAAAGAGTTATTTTTCAGATCTACTTTCCTCTGAGCATTTAGCCAGTGGTTATTCTCTTCTTGTGGTATAATTTATACATAATTTTATTTCAGAATGCCTTGTTCTTGATTTGAAACACAAGTTTGGCCCCTGCTACTTTTTTATCTGAACGTAAAGAGTGTATGTATCTTAACTGAGCCTAATATCTATCATGAAAATATACTTAAAGCTCATGTCAAAACACGCAATACAGGCTTTTTTGCAATGTGAAAACCGTGTGACACAGGCTTTAAAAAATAAAAAAAAAAAAAAGCTGAATTTGTGAATGGTTTGATACAGTGGCACCAGAGTCTCCCAATGCATAAACTACTCTCTTGGATTACATCTCTCAATTTTGGAATCTGTATTAACATATTCCATAAGTCATTTAGTGAATAGAAGCAATGGTACTTATTAAGTAATCCAGCAGTAATCAGTAAAATAAAGAATAATACAGTATCTTAAAGAGATCTCAGAAGACTACTTAAACATTGAGAGCATCTGATTAATGCAGTGAATAATCCCAAGGTAATTGTTCAGCTATGTCTTCCATTGTGAAGGATGTGACATGACCTTCTTAGTAGACTTGCATTCAATTATATACCTCTAGGTATTTCTAGTGGAAATTCAAAAATGACATGAAAAGTGAAATTAAATAGTCATGTTCTTATCCAAGGCCCACCTTGTCATTTTTAGATTCACAATAAAAGTGCATATATAAACTACAAACCATAATTATTAATGTTTTACAAAACTTCCATATGCCTAATAATATATACCATAATGCCTATACTTTAAAGTCATAGAGAAAACTATAAATTTAAAGAGGAAAAAAGGAAGGCCATTAAATAGTTAAACAATAGGCTTTACAAGGGAAACCTAATTGAACTGGAATTATTTAAACTAGATAATAATGGACTGCAAGGTGACTTACTGTTGAATATAGAAAGTATAATTATGAGGAGAATGCCAACTTGTTCTGTATTCACCAAGAAAGAAAATTAGATATGTATTAAATTTGACAATCCCTTCTTCCACCCTAGGCCTCACCCCTGTCCCCATCTTCTCTGTATGGATAAATAATTTAAATTGTAAATAGGACAACATCTTTTCAGGGTATGCATATCTAATCTTTCCAACACTGTAGTGAAAATGTTTGTCTTCCATGTTAATACAAGATAGCATGTAGTAAGTTTCTCATGCTGTGTTTCAAAAGAAAAAGGTGGCTATTGTACTTATTCTTCAAATAAAGTCCTACACTTTGAAATACAGAATATAAAATGGCAGCTGAAAAATTACAACAGTTTTTGGGAGGTGTGAAATGAATAAATTATGTTAAACAAATGGAAAGAGATAATGAGGGAGAGAGAGTTTTTGAGGTAGATACTTTTTAGCTGTACTTCATTGAGCGGAGGAAGAGGGACACATTGATTGGCATGGCAGTTTACTGGGCTTACAGGAAAAAGAAAAGAAAACACTGCAGGGGTGGCAAAGGCAGTATATTTTTCTATCATTTTTTTCTTTCTACTTCCTGCCAACAACTATTCAGTAACGAAGATAATGAAAATAGAATTTGAAACTTGAAGGGTGACTAACTGTAGAAGTCACAGTTTATGTCCAATGGGAGTCATAGAACTTGGCAGGCCTCCTAGAGTGCTATGAGTTTGCATCTAGGTGAAACAAGATAGGCGGGAAGGTTGACACTGACTGCAATTTAAGCTTTTCTCTGTCAGTGCCTACATATAGGGCGTGATGGATTCCAAGGCAGATTTACAGGTAGTATTTTATTAAGATTATTTACGTTTCTCTTCCAAATACACCCTGAAAATATGTTAAAATATTGTTATCTCTAATAAATGTCTTCTTAGACAATGTAAAATAGACGTCCTGCCATTTGATGCCAGTAATGGGTTGGCAAAGGCTACAACACCAAATATAAGATATAATACATTCCTACCCAAATGCCTGACTCCACTTGAAGGTAGTTGACAGAAACTCTTGACAATGATGAATCTGAGCAAAATGTGTTGCCTTAAAATTCTTTTACAGAATGTAATTCTTTAATTTTCTGCCAGACTACCCTTAATCCACCCCTTTTCTCTTACAAATCAATTTTTTCTCATCCCCCCTAATCTGCCAACAGATTACTGACATTTTTAAGTGCCCTGTGAACCTAGTCAATTCTAGTTAATTATCAATAGTGCCTGTCAGCAAATATTTGGCCTTAGCTGTTTTAATTATGGAAACCTACATAAAAGCTTAATTGGATATTAAAGTAAGAAGTTATTTCTGCAATTTTTGATCAATGGATTGTTGCACTATGACAAGACTATGTGAGAAAGGGAAGTAAAGAGAGGATTCCTGATTATATTATAGAAAAGCATTAGAAACCACATAATGGTCACTTAGAAAAGCCATGAACAATCCCACAGTGAAACTCATGGAGCATGCCGTATTTGCTCAACCCAAAAAACGGAGGAGAGTTTCATAGCTTCAAAATAACAACTTCCACACAAGGCACTTTGCTGTGGAAAAGTCCTACATATATTCATCATATACTTAGATGCTGTAAAATAAGTGCTTTCCTGACTCAAAATGAGTGACAGTCTTGCTAGAATTTCAGCAGAAATTATTTTCTCCTATCTTTATGAACAACTTCTGCATTATATCAGTTCTCTTAATGAGTAGTGCAACATGTCAAACACTGAAAGGTAAAGAAACACATTTATGTATCGTTAGCTTGGCAATGAATTCAGATCCACGTGGCAAAAATATTACAACTTAAATCCATCTTACAAAAGCCAAACTAGATTTTTCAGAAAAGGAATCGAAATATCTGATTGCACATTCACGCAAGCAATCAGCTAGCCGAAGAAAGACAGTAAAAAAGACATTTCCTAAAGTCCAACAGCATTCTGTCTGTTTCCAGGGATGTGTTCCAGGCCTTAGGTAGTGATAATCATGCTGCCTGTGTAGTCCCTGACCTCCTACTCCATCTTACCTCTTCCCTGTTAGTATTTAAGTTGAAAACACACCTGCCTAAATGCCTAAAGCTTAGAGCTAAATGCCTGCACAATACAGCTAAATGGGCTGAATGCAACCCAGCACAGAACCTTCCAAACATGTGCGTGAAATGCACTGAGAGAAGCATTTTTATGCAAAAATGACAGAAAATTTAATCGGAAAGAAAACCTCTAACAAAGCTGTAGCCAGATGGTGTCCTTTATTGGGGGCCAGCTCATATTTCTGAGCTTTTGAAAATGTCACAGCTTATTGCTGCTCAATTCTAGATTTACATCCTAAATTTGGGAAAAACCCTTCTCATGTGAATATTACAATCTCTTTCACATTTGTCTTGTAATTTACCATTTGGAAAATGCTTTCAATTTTTTGAAACAATTTTTTGTACAATTTTGTACAGACAATACATGTTCATCATAGAAAAACAGGAAGCAATGTGAAAAAATATAAAAGGAAAAATTAGAAGTAAAATAGTATTAAGCATGCTACTGTTTATATTTTGCTTTGTAAGTTTTTTTTACTATGTATCTAGATAAGTATGTTAGAGTGTACAAAACTTAAGTTCAACTATATGGAGATTTGCAAATTTTCATGTAAACTGAAAGTTGCATTGTGACAATTTATCTATCCATCTATCTTCAAATTAACATTTAAAATAGTTGATTGCTGTTTCACTTTAACGTTATTACATATTAACCAGGACAATACTGTGGGTTGTTTTTTGGCTTGTTTTGTTTTGCTATTTCTAATAATGCTGCAGTTAAGTATTCTTAACCTATAACTTTGTATTATTGTTAAAATGTTTGCTTAAATTCCTAGAAGTAGATCCATCAGGTCAAAGTGTATTTATAAGTCTAATAGTCTAATGACATGTTACCAATCATTTGTTATAGTCTTCATTCAAAGATCCAAAGAGGTTGTAAGACTCCTAACTGCCACAAAACCTCAAAAACATATGACCCACCACTTCCACTAATGGGTATATATCTAAAGATAGTGAAAACATTCATTCAAAAAGAGGCATGCACCCCAATGTTCATAAAAGCATTATTTGCAATAGCCAAGGTATGGAAGCAACCTAACTGTCCATCAATAGATAAATGAATAATGAAAATGTGGCTCATATATATATATATATACACATATATAAATACACACACACACATATACACACACAATGGAACATTAGCCATAAATAAGAATGAAATTCTGCCATTTGCAACAATGTTGATGGACTTAGAGGGTACTATGCTTAGTGGAATAAGTCAGAAAGACAAATACTGTATGTTATCACTTATATGTGGAACCTATAAAATAAAACAAAAAAATGTATGTAACTAAAAGGAAACAGATTCACAGATGTAGAGAACTAGTGGTTACCAGTGGGGAGAGGGTAGGAGGGAGGAACAAAACAGGGGTATGGGATTAAGAGATACAAACTATTGATACTATGTATAAAATAATTAAGCAACAAGAACATATATTGTATAGCACAGAGAAATAGAGCCATTATTTTGTAATAACTTTAATTGGAGTATAATCTATAAAAATACTGAATCACTATGTTGTACACCTGAAACTAATATAATATTGCAAATCAAAATAATTTTTTAATTGAGACAAAAAGCCTCTAGGAACTCTCAATATAGGCACGTTAAAAACAAGACAACAGGCCCAAAATGAAGTTGCTTATGCTAAGCCCCACATCACCAAACCAAGACTTAATTACAGTTTTGGCTCTCTCAGAAATGGAATCTTAAACTATGAATCACCTGAACAGCATTAGTTAGGTAATTTGCCTGATAGACCCCGCCATTCCCTAAAGAGAAGTAACCATGGAATAACCAATCTGCTTTTTAGACTATTATAACTTCCTTGTTCCTGCTCCCCTCTGTTTACACATCTCATATTGTACACTTCCTCAGAGCTTCTTTCTACCTGCTGGATTGGATGCTGCCTGATTCATGAATAAAGTCAATAAGATCTTTAAAACCTATTCAGTTCAGTTTTGTTGTTTAACAGGCAGAAAGTGGTAACTGTTGTTTCTTATTCTATTTATTTGTTAACGTGATTAAATATATTCACATATTTTGACTAAACATATGCATATATTGATGATTCATATCTTTTGGTCTTTATTAGAGTATCTGTCTTTTACATATTGACTTATATGATTTTTTATATGTACATTTTATATGCACTGCTTGCTTGTCATATGTAGTACATTTTTACACTTAGCTTTTAATATTTTTATTTTGCTTATAGTAAGTTCTACTGTATTTTACATATTATAGTTTTTCTTTTATGGTTTCTTGTAGATCTATTCGTAACTTCAAATCTTCCCACAAGCCAAATTTATAAAATTTTAAATTGTATTTTCTTCTATAATAGAATTCATTTTGGTAAATCAGTTATTATAACGCCTTTCCTCAGTGACTTAAAAGTCATCTTCATGTTATACTGTCTATACTTATTTGAATGGATTCATAGACTTAGTGGGTGATTTTCTATCGTAAGATTTTTAAATTGAGACTTAACTTTTCTTAGCTAGTCAGTTATGATCCCTCTCATTAATCTTATTTTTCAAACAACTAATAATGGAGACGTTTAAAGATAGATATTTTTCCCCTGCCTTCATGGGTAGCATGAAGTATTTGCTTGGTCCTTTGCAATACAAAATTTTTGTCCATATGTATTCAATACTGGCACTTCAGATTAATTTTTATTAGTGTATAGTTTTAATTTTTCAGTTTTCATATATAGTATTTATTCTTTATATAGAGCATTTCCACCCATTACATTACAGATTATCCCATCACTTTCATTTGTGTAGATCTCCAGTTTTGAAAAAAAGTTATATATATATAGCATATCTTTTCTCTATTCCTCATATAGCTAATCTTTTTTCCACGTTCTTTTTCAGGACTATTTCACTAAAATGATGAAGTGCATCTTTCATATTCATGTTTCAATTTTTTGACAGCTTTAGGTTTTATATTGACTGCCTCTATGACTGTGTTTTTTTTAAAAATTGTTTGTTTCCTTTCACTTATCTTTTTATTGAGCTTATAGTGCTGCTTTCCCTTTTCTCTGACCTATTTTTCTTTTTTAGGATCTTCTAGTCTGTGGATCCATAAGTAAAAAGGACTCTTCCCTACATAAAAAGATTTGAAACACAGGAAGTTTTACAGCAAATAACAGATGGCTTGACTTGAGGAGAAAAAAAAACACATGATCTTAGGTATTGAGCATGTTTTGGCAAAATTACCCACTGGTCAATCTATTACTCAAAATTTATGATATGATTAAAGTAGTTTACCAAAAAAGAAATTGTGAATGCAGAGTAATTCTATGATATAGATGAAATAGCTCTGAATCATATTATTTCTACCTACTAAAGTGACACAGAAAGTACAGTATGCATAACAAGATAGGAAAAAAATTAATGAAAGAAACACACAAGCTGCCTGGGACAATACAACAGAAATTCAAAAACTGTTGCTTTTTTGATTGGCCAGCTAAGAAATTCTAAAATGTTATAAAATAGACATTATTCATCACCAACATACTAATGACCATAAAAATTAACATGAATGGATTCTAATTTAGTCAAAGCTTTTTTTTTTAAAAAAAAAAAAAGAACATTATGAATAGAAACACTTAAAGAATATTTTAACTGAAAAGGCTTCTAGTAATATGGCTCCCTAAACCTATTTTGAGGATCATAAAGGATATGTTTATAAGCCCTGATGTAGCCTAACTGAAAAAAGTTTGGAATAAAGAAATGACTTAGGCAAAGGTTTGCCCTGTGTTTTGGGAAACACAAACTTAAAAGTCTGGATCCTAAAGAATCATGAGAATTCCTCTCCAACAAAAACAGTTTATAGTTCAGTATTAGTATAAAATCACTTTTCCAAGAAAAACTTGGTGTACTGATTATCATCAAGAAGACACAATCAGGGACTTCCCTAGTGGCACCGTGGTTAAGAATCTGCCTGTCAATGCAGGGGACATGGGTTTGATCCCTGGTCTGGGAAGATCCCACATGCCGTGGAGCAACTAAGCCCATGCACCACGACTACTGAGCCTGCGCTCTAGAGCCCACAAGCCACAACTACTGAGCCCATGTGCTGCAACTATTGAAGCCCACGCTCCTAGAGCCCGTGCTCCACAAAAAGAGAAGCCACCGCAATGAGAAGCCCATGCACCACAAGGAAGAGTAGTCCCCGCTCACCGCAACTAGAGAAAGCCCACCCAGCAACAAAGACCCAAGGCAGCCAAAAAATAAATTAAATAAAAAAAAAAAGACACAAATTCAGAGTAATATGTAGAGGCCAAAATTACGTATATAGAAAACTGGACATGTATGTAGAAATGTATATGTAGAAAGACACATTTCACATATTTTATTGAAAAGATTAAATCAGTAGTCACTGACTTTATGATAAGTAGAAGGGCTATAATGCAAAAAGTATGTGTCTTCTTTTAAACAAAGGAATGTTACTGCTTTCATTAAACATATATTCAAGTATATATTTTATTATAGTTAATTAGAACAAAATATTTAAATTTGTTTATGACTATGAATGCTGGACATTTGCCGTGAGAGTAGATTTCAGGTGCTCTCATCACACACACAAAAAAAGGTAAATATGTGAGGAGAAAATTAACTTGACTATAGTAATCATTTCACTATGTATATGTATATCAAACCATTGTGTTGTACCTCTGAATTATACACACTTTTTATTTTAAAAATAAGTAAATCTTTAAAAATTTAAAATAAAACAAATAAAATTCTTAACCAGCCAATCAGTAGGTCCCATTATAATTATTAGATAAGCATGCTTAAGCTATAATTCTAAATAAGCATTGCTATTAAAGTGTTAGCCATCTGCCCACAACACTTGACTTATGAAATCATGGCTCCCTGAATCTACTGCACCTCTGTAAATCTGCTATTTCCTTCAGCCCATGGTTTCCTGGGAATTGTAATTTTTGTCTAGGATCAAGAAATGATGCAGGAGAGAGGTAGTAACAGCATTACACCATACAGATTAATATCCAAAGAGGTACACAATGATGATATTTTTTTTTTCAGTTTGGTAGAGTCCTGCATCTTTGAATCAGAGTGCTGACTCAGTACAAGTATGAAGCTTTATTCTAATTTTTCTGTTGTGGAAAGTAAGGTCAAACTAAAGTCTGGTAATGATTTTCTCAGTCCAAAACTCTATTCCATACTTTTTTTTCTCTTTCTTTTAACAATTATATTTCCTTTTATCTTGATTATGCCATTTTGAAATTTTCTCTTTTAATGCATCTTCAAGAAACTTTTATTGAGAAAGCCTTCATAGTATAAGCTGTAGTCTAAAAATTATTTTGAATTGGAAGTTCTGTTGCTTCGTTATGAAGCTATCAAAACTTATTTGGTACATGGAGCAGTGATACACCCTTACTACACAGGTGTGAAAACTGAGGGCCAAAGTGGTTCAGTGGGTTGTGCCAGATGAAACAAATGGAAACAGGTGGAGGTGTGATTACAGATCAGGTATTTAGTTTTCATTATAATTGTTTTCTAATTTTACAAGTGATAAAAATATGATACAATGAAGATTGTTAGTAACAACAGTAATATCATAACAGCAAGAGGACAGTGCTAAGGGTTTATCAGAATTAAGTGACAATGTAAGATTCTCTAGTTCTTCACTGTAAAGAAATCGACAAAAATCCATTATGTAACTGAGACTGAAATTTGAGATATACAGTCAAAATATAAGAAGCAAATTATCCCACACTTGCCATTAAAAGGGATAGGGAGTATGCAAATGAGTAGTTCCAGGAAGTAGTGCAATTAAATAAAAATTATCTTTCCAGGTTAGAGTGGCAACAAGTTTACAGTCTGATATATTTTCTCTACAGATTAAAATAAAAGTTAAACACTTTATACCAAAACCAGCATCTTTGAGTAAGAACACCAGCCACCTTTTTGCCAAAGAAGTAAACTTAAGTAATTGTAGCACTGATAAAGGTAGATTAAGGAAGAGAGCCAGGTTGCAGAGTTTTCTACTAATACAAAACAGGGAAATATTCAATCAGGCAGTATCAAAAAATGAGGACCATCTATATATATCTTAAAGGTCTCTGGTCTACATCAAACAAGAAACAGTTTCTTCCATACTCGTCACCACATTACACTCAGCTCCCCAATTAAAGAGATAACATTCTGAAGCTATCAGAGTCACAGACCACTACAGACTGAATTGTGAATTCCAAAAGTTCATATGTTGAAGCCCTAACTGTAAATTTGATGGTGTTTGGAGATGGGGCTTTGAGAGATAATTACTTTTAGATAAGGTCATGAGGATGGAGCCCTCATGATGAGATTAGTGCCCTTATAGGAAGAGAAAGAGCCACCAGAGCTCTCACTCTCTACCATGTGAGGACATAGTGAGTAGGTGGCCATCCGGAAGCCAAAAAGAGGACTCCACTGGAACCATAACACCTAACACTTTTCTTGGACTTCTCAGCCTCCAAAACTGTGAGAAAGAAATGTCTGTTATTTAAGCCAGCCAAGTCTGTGCTATTTTGAGCAGATTAATAAACCAGAGAAGATTAATACACATATCTATTCTATCAGTTTCTCATTTCTATCATCCATTTAGATACTTTCTGGTATATCAGGCAGAAATAAAAATTAGGATAGCATATGGTAGTACTTACAAAAAGGATCTAGAGCTTGTGAGAAGAAACTGTTAAAACTCTAGATTGATTTTCAGTGAAAGAACGACATACTCTTTGATTCTCTAGGATGAAAATTATCATTCAGCAGTTCTTAATGGGGATGGGATGGGCAGTAGGGCTGGAGACAGGAGTGGAAGAAAGTGATAGCATTCCCTGTAGTCCTTTATTCAAAATGAGTAGGTTCAAAGTAGAATCCAGACATGTATATTTTGAATAAAGTTCTTCAGCTCAGGGCTAGAACTAGGGTAAGGTGTGTGAGATACACACTTCAAGCACATTTAAGGAGTCACCAAAAAGTTCAGTAATCAAGATATATAATGTTTTACTGAAATATTTTTAAATGCAAAAAATCAATGTTGAAAAAAATATCAAAACTTAAAGCCAGGATGTGACCCTGCATCTGCATGACCCTGTCTCACTCACCTCATCCTAATCCAATATTTGTTCCAATAAAACTTTATCTATAAATAGAGGCCACCCATGGGTACTCCTTCCCAATTTGATTTTATAAAATAGTTAAAAATTTTGCATTACTTAAATATAACATATTTATGCACAAGTATTATTTGTCTTGATTACTGCGATTTTCTTGGCATCCCTTTAAATTCTACACCCAAGACAAAGTGTCTCACTTACTTTAACCTAGTCCCAAACCTGGAGAGAATCTAAATGCACTGTCTTTTTTGAGAATCAATTCCTAAAACATTAAAAAAAAAAAAAAAAAAGAAGAAGTAAGTTAGGCATAGAGAAAAAAAAATCACAACTTCAGCATGGAACAATATAAGATCAAGCCTGTAGTTACCAGAAATTGGACTACACACTATATTCATCAACTCAGGTTTAGATCTGAGAGTCTTTAGCACCCAAACACATGAAGAGGGCTCTAAAACAATCAAAGCACCCTATTTTTAGCAAGTGCTTGACATGAAAAAAATGTATCCTCTTTCATACATGAATGATTAAACTAGGGTGGAAACTATTAAGAGTCCAGTGCAAAAGAAAAGAGTGACATTATTATTTCAGAAGAGAATTAATATCTTGAAAATAATTTAACACAGGAAATATATAAGGACTTTAAAAGTAACAGCTCCATGTCTTAAAAAATTCAGATATAAATGCCTGTATGAACAAATATTAAAATACCATAAAGAGAAGTAGCTCAGATTAAGAAAATTAGCTAAGATGAAGGCTGAGATGAAGGAGCAAGTTAAGAAAATAATTTTAAGGACACAGAAATGTAAGAGATTAACTTAACATCCTGTAAAAAGAATTTAAAGAGCAGAAGTGACTCGGAAAATTAACTTTTTAATATGTGATACAAAGACCAACTTCAAAAGTTATTCCAGATTTCAGAGGAAGAAAATAAAGGAACACAGAAATACCTATAATAAGAAAATATAATAAATATGGAAAAAAGAGAAATTTTTCTTCAAATATAGAGATTCAAGTTGAAAATATAATCCCAATAAATTTAGTTAAACCAATAAATAAAATTACGAAAAGAAAACTTTCCATAGTTAAAAAAACAAAAGGAGCTAAACATACAGCTCAAAATAGTTCATAATATAAAAAACAGGTGAAAACTAAAACATAGATATATCTTGGTACAATTTTTGAATTTCAAGAAAAATGTGTCTGTATATGTAATTAATGTATATGGAACAAAAAGAAGAGTGGCTTAATCACAAATGTTTAGGAGTTGCTTCAAGAGAGCTATAACATTTTAACTGTGAGATGAAAGAAAAAAGGAAAAGGCAATATGTCTAAAATGGAAGATAAGTAACACTATTTTCCCTAAGTTATTATGTGAATTTAATAAAATTACAAACAATATCTTAAACGGGACATTCTGAAATTGATCAATTTGAATTTCCATAAGAAAGTATAAATACACGAGAATGGCTGTGAGATTATATAAAGAGTAAAATAATAAGGATACTCTTGACAGATATTCAATATATTTTGAAAATATAATATTTTATATAGGAATAAACATTCAGACCAATGATAAAATCAAAGATAATGGGAAACAAATATAATGGTATATGCCAAAGTTTAACATAGGGTGTGTAAAGGAATCACGAGTTTATGTTAAATGCTACTTAAAATTACTTGTTTTAAGTAACATTTACTTGTTAAGTGTTACTTAAAAATTAGTTAATGTAAACAAATATATCATGTTTAATCTCATCTTACATAATATCCCAAAATCAATTGATTAAAAAACTTGAGTTGGGGCTTCCCTGGTGGCGCAGTGGTTGAGCATCCACCTGCCGATGCAGGGGACGCGGGTTCGTGCCCTGTTCCGGGAAGATCCCACATGCCGCAGAGCGGCTAGGCCCGTGAGCCATGGCCCCTGAGCCTGTGCTCTGCAACGGGAGAGGTCTCAACAGTGAGAGGCCCGCGTACCACAAAGAAAAAAAAAAAAAAAATTGAGTTAAGAGCATGTAAAAACTAGATGGAAATGAAATAACTAGATTTAAAACAAGACCACACAACTTCAAAGCAATTAGCAAAAAAGGGAAAAAAGCAAAAAACTGTGTCATGAAACTATAAAACAAAGTATAAAGAGTAAGAAAATATTTGCAAAAATAAAAAGCATAAATTAAAAAGGCAAAAGTGAGATAAAGTACAAGAGTTATAATAAATGTAAATGGATTAAAAGTATAGGCTATCATATTTCGAGTTGAATAAGGCCAGCTAAGGGAAGATATGATTTTCCCTTCAAAACCCCGAGTAAAAGGAAGGGTTGAGAAAAAGGTAACTCATTTAAAGTCCATATATAGAAAACTTGATTCACAATCCCACCTTCAAACCTATGCACACAGTCTTTTAACCATACAGGGAAAAGAGAAAAAAAGAAGAAAAAGAAAACCTAGAGAATTTTTCTCCTAAGAAATCATAGGATCTTTTTGGAAAGAACTAGAAAGGCTAAAAGAGACATTGTTTCTCCAGGGCAAAGTCCTCCACTTTATATAATGTAGGACATTCTATGTGCATTTCCCATACCTCACTTAGGAAAACCAAGCTCTGCTGCCCACAGCCCTAAGGCAGGAATAAAATAAATAGGACAAACTGGGCATTTTTCACAATAGAAACATGTATGAGATTGGGTATTATTTAAATTTGTAACTTCAAACATAGAGATTAAAAATAAAGTATTTAAATATTATATTTTTTGCAGTGTGTTGTTCCTTCTATATAAACAGGAGAGCTGGAATTATTTTCTCTGCCCAAAAATGTCAATAACAAGGTTTGTTTTTGGAGAGTAAATATGTAATAGTGAATTGGGGCTTGAATCTTCACCTAGGAGCAATATTTTCATGTCACTAATTAACAAAAACATGAATAGAATTTTTGCAATAATCTTACAGTCACTAATTCTCAAATACTTGCCAAATTATGATATTCTGATGCTATATTTGGTTTATACTACTATATGGCACCACAATTCAATAACTTCTATTCTTGTCTTTATTGAAACTGCCAGGTATAATTAAGAAAGGCAAACCCAACAATGATAGTTCGAGTCATAATGGCTTAAATCAGAGATTCATTTTGGAATTCAGAATTCAAAAATAGTCCAATTTTGGAAAAATATTTCAGAAAGTCATGTCCTGAGAAAATAAACATCAACACAGAAAAAAGGACCAAATGAGTTTCTCAAATATACATTTGGGACAAACAAATCAATGTATACACTTAGGTAAATACATGTGCATACATTTGCAGAGAAATCACATTTGGAAGAATATTTAACTATGTGTGCTAATGTCAACCAAAAAGATCAGTTACATAATTCAACATCTGCTGGTGAACTGAGGTGGGGATTTTGCTCTGGGTGGCATAAATATGTTGATTTCTTCCAATAGTTGAAACATTTCTAGGCCTCCATATCCTTGCCCAGTCAAATAACTTCCAGACTATATTGTATATCCAGTCAATTAAGCAAGATCTTGAGTTGACTAAGGTTTAAGGTCAAAAAAAATATCCAATTTACTTGGTTCATTTAGTAATCCAACAGTTACTGAGCACCTTTTATGTTCCAGCCACTTTTCTAACCTCTGGGAATGAAAAACAAAAAATCAAAACAAACAAATGAGACCAAAACTTAAAAACAATATACCCTGTCCTTTTGGAGTTTACTTTCTAAGCATGCATGTGGGTGTAAGTGTGTTGGGGGCAGGGGGACAGAAAATAAAATATACAGGCCATAAGAATGTATGGCTATGGAGAAAAAGCAGAAGAGCAATATGACATGTGTGTGCTGGCAGGTGGCAGAAGGTAGGAGGTTCAGTGTTAAATTCTCTGACTAGGCAAGACATTACAGAGAAGGCGACACTTTGGGGAATAGCCAGATAAGGTAGAGGAACAAGCCTGTAGCTATTTATGGGGGAATTCTGCAGGCAGAAGGAAGAGCAGGTACAAAGGCTCTGAGGCAGAGGTACACCTGGCCCTTAAGATGCCTGAAGTGGATTAAGCAAGGCAAAAAGCACTGGGATATGGGGTCTGAGAGGTTAGTGTGTGTGAGAACGGTACACACAATTGTGAAGCCTATAGGCCATGGTGAGGTCTTGGCTTTTATTCTGAAATGAGAAGATATTTTAAATTTTTAAGAAAAGGAATTTACATATATTATATGCTCTGTTCTTTTTTTTGACAAAACTATTTCTGAATAATAATGGAATCCAAAGACATAAGCTCTATGTCTCTGCAAAATGTTAGTGCTTTTAATTAAGTTTATTTAAAAATCTAACATAGATCACCACTTAAGCACCATCTATATATACACTTACTTATTTGACCAATTTACATTAAACTTTTCTTAACACAGTAATTCTGTGACTCTCAAAGTCATCATCTCCAAATGTTATTCAGTCATATGAAGTTTTTACTGATGATGAATATATACATCTAAATAGTTGGCATTATATATAGTTGTGTTATCATCAGCTAGAAGAAACAAAGCCATAAATGACTTAACTTTTTTTCTTCCAACACAGACTGTAAATTTTTAGCCCTATCTCCTGTTTGCCTTATGTTTTCAACGATGGTTTCTGTTCAGGACATATAATTTCTATTGCCTTCAATAGATACTCTTTTATAAAACTACCAACTGTAATAAAAATGCCATCTAGGCAATTTTTAACCTAATTCATAGCAACATATCATAGCAAAATAACTCGCTTTATATCTATGCATTTGTATTCAAAAAATAAGCCTGTGGAAAGTTTAGTCCATGTTTCAGTTCATTAAGGTTTTCATCATGAATCTTTCCGTAAGTCTATCATAATCCTTAGTTTTTAGAGATATATATATAATGGCATTTTCCATTCTATTTGTTCAACAGACATTTAGTTAACACTATCAACATATAGGAAAACTGTTTACTTCCACTAAGGAATAATCTTTCATTATTTTTGAAACTAATTGTACTTTCTTTCTTATGTCTACTTTGAAAAATGTACAAATCGAGAATCTCTCTCTCCAGTTAAAAAAAAAAATGGCACAAGGATGATGATGCACAGCAGCTGATACTTGAGCTTAATATCAGGAGGACAAACAGGAGCAGAAATGACATGGATAACCTGGAATGTGTGCATCCCATCTAAGAGCAGAGGCTCTTATTTCTTGCCAATTACTTTCATTTAGGAATGAAAGTTCAATTTGTCAGATCTTCCAATTTGCCAAAAATACCAGAAATTTATATACTTAGGTGAAATCTACTAATTTTAAAATATCTGAATCAATTATTTTCAAAACATTGTGCAGATTAGACAAACTAAGTCTGCAAGCTGTGTTTATCTTTTTAGTCACTAGTTTGTTATGTCTGCCTTAAAATCAAAGTTTCAATATCCACTTGATAAGATTTACAGGACAAGAAAGTAGAGAGAAGATGGGAGAGACAAGCTTTAAAAAAACAAAAAAAACCCAGGAGAAAATTTCTTAGTAGTGAAGAAAGATATAACTCTTAAAACTAAAAAGGCCTGCATTTTGGGAGCAAAAAGAAAAATAATAGCAAAAACAAAACTCACACCTAAAAATTGAACAAGTATGAAGACAGAATACTAAAAAGCTTCCAGAGAGAATGGGGGAATAAAAGATTACATTTAAAAAAGTACAATTATATGGACCACAAAGTTGCTATTGACAGCACTGGAAACAGGAAGACAAGGAGCCAAAGCTTAAAATTCTAAGAGAAAACAGCTTTTAAATTAGAATTGTAAAAAAAAAAAAATTAGAATTGTATACCCAGAAAAACCATTATTTTTAGACAAGAGGACATAGCACAAATTTACTAATTCTAAAAAGCAAAGCTAGTGGACGTTTTTCAAGAAGACAAAGAAGTGAGTCATAGAAGGACAGTAAGAGAATTTGGTAAAGATTCTTAACCAATAATCTGATGTGTAAGAATTGATGTAAAAAAGAAAATTATTTTAATCACAATCTAGTACTTAAATTACATTAAAACCTGAGATTGACAGAAACTAAGAAAGCAAACAGTTCTTCACATGTTTGGAAAAGAATATAGGCAAGTTTTCCATAATATTGGTACAAATGTAAAATTTAGCATGTGTATTAAATATTGAAAAATTATTCAAACAAGTGATGAAAAATAAAATACAAAATTTCTCCCAACTCAAAGGATCATAGTTTTGAATTTAAAAAAATGATAGAGCAGAATAGAACCCTAAATCAGAATGTAAGAAATAAACAGATTTCGTATCAGTAGAAAAGGACGATTATTTAATAACAAGGAAAGGACTTTAAAATACAATAAGTACAAAAGAGGTATGCAAGCAGATACTTGTACACAAAGGCTCATAGCAGCAATATTCATGGTAGCCAAAAAATGGAAACAATCCAAATGTCCATCAATGGATGAAATGAAAAATAAAATGTGATATATACATGCAATGGAATATTTTTTTGGCCATAAAAAATTGTGAAGCAAATAAAAAAAAAAAAATTGTGAAGCACTGATATATGCTATAACACTTATGAATCTCAAAACATCATGCTAAGTGAAAGAAGCCAGCCACAAAAGACAATTACCTTATGATTACATTATATAAAATAGGTAGAAGAGGTAAATCCAAGAGACAGCAAATTGGTGGTTGCGAGGCACTAGCAGTGGGGAGAGAAAGGAGAGTAACTGCTTAGAGGGCATAGGATTTTCTTTTAGGGTAATGAAAATGTTTTGGAACTAGATAGAAGTGTTAGTTGCACATTATAAATATACTAAGTAACACTGAATTGTACAGTTTGAAATGGTTAATTTTATCTTATGTAAATTTCACCTCAATAAAGAAAAGAAAAACACACACAACTAGCAAAAATAAAATCTTTTTTATGATAGTATAAAATTATAAATTATTTAATATGGTTTTGGAGTTTCAGAGCATAACAATGAGAAAATCTAAACAGAATAATTAGTAGTAAAGAGTTTGAATCAGTAATCAAAACCTCCCAATTAAAAAAAAAATGTCTAGGAACAGATGGCTTTACTGGTGAATACCATTCTACCAAATATTTAAAAAAGAATATCAGTCCTTCTCAAACTCTTCCAAAAAAAGAGGAGGGAACACTTCCAAACTTATTTTACAAGGCCAGAATTACCTCGATACCATAATCAGACAAGGACACTATAAGAAAAGAAAATTAAAGGCCAATATCTCAAATAAACATAGATGCAAAAACCCTCAACCAAATACCCAAAAATACAGTTGAAGGATTATACATCATGATCAAGAACATTCCTGACGCCTTCCAACAGTGGTCCCTTTGCTTTTGCACATAATTCTAGATGAAAATCCTTCTCTAACATGTGGAGTATTACCTCATCTACAAGACTCAGCTCAAATGCCATCGCCTCCTTGAAGCCTAGGATGCCAGTATACTTGTAAGACTCATCTTCAATGCCTCTCTCAGCATACTGGATGCATTTCAATAGCATTCACTTTAGGAATGTACCTCTCATTCTCCCTCTCACACATATACACCACTACTCCCCACAATACCCTCCCCCAAAGTCCTTGCTCATTTCTTTCTTCAGTGTGAGTTATCCCAATAGTTACAAAGTCCCATGCAAGGTTTTTTAAAGACTTAAACATAATTATTTTACTACAAGCAATGAGACAAATGTGTGTACAAAATCAACGCACAGATGTGGGCTAGATAGAGCTTAGTTATGCTTCTCAATCATTAATTCATTTATTCAATAAACTTATTGAGTGACTACTAGATGTCACTTTTCTAGGTTCTAGGGATACGGCAATAAAGTTAGTGGGAGGGAGAAAATAAACCTGTGTGTATAACAAATTTTCAGGTGATAGTGAGTGTTATGAAGTGTAAGAGGACAGAGCATTACAGGAGTTACTATTTGGGTTAAAAGGTCATTGATGCCCTTTCCAAGGAGGTGACAAATGAGCAAAGATCTGATTTCTTCAGGCTGGTACCTCTGCCCAGCTTCCAAATCTAGTCTATTTCTAGTCAATTCTCCTTTGGTTTAGTTCTTTGAAACACTTTATACTTAAATGTTCTAGTTAAAATCAGGCTTACTATTCAATCCTTAGCTATTCAATTCTTGTGAAAGGAAAGCTTCCATAAAATCCAGTATCTTCAGCACTTTCAAACCAGATGCCAAATTTTTTTTAAAGTATTTTATTCTTTATATGCAGATTTACCTAGTGTGAACTTTTTGCATCTATTTTTCTATCTCTGAAATCTGAAGCATCTTGGAATCACTCTCAGCCACAATATATTCATTGCTAGACACATATAAGCTCATCATAGGTGTTCATGTTGTCACCATTTTGAGTTATGTGTACTGTTAATAGTTCATGTATTGAATTTAATTGCCTTTTCTACAGCTTCAGAAAGATTACATTCTGTTTCTGCTTTAAAATGAAATATTCTTTTTACTCAGAAATGAAACAACCGTGGCATAAATGTGAAGCAAATATCTGTCACTAAAGGAATAAAATCTTCTGGTCCCCATTAGTCTTCCTTCTTCCAGCAGACTAGGTGGGGCTAGTTCACATGGTAGTAGCAGCTGTCCAAAGAGAGAAAGGAGAGATGCACAGGTCCTCTTGAGAACAAGGCTCCCCACTGGTTCCGTGGTACCTCACCACATTCTGTTAAACCAAGCAAGTGACAAGGCCAAGGTGGGTACAAGGGGTGGGGAAGTAGACACTTTCCCTTGGAGGCAGGAGCTGCAACATCACACAGGAAGGAATGTGTATATGGGGAGTAGTGGAGGATTGAGGCTACTTTATAAGAAACCTACCCAGTATTACATACCACTATCACAACAAAATGCAAAAAAAAAAAAAAACCTGGAAAAGCCCTTGAATAAATGAAAGAAATTTCAAAATCCTGAGAATTTGGAGTGACTAAGTTCTGTGATTCTGGTATTAAGTAGGGCTGTTATTCAATTATCAAATATTGATTTGTGAGACTTCTAACTTTGAACCAAACCTGCATAACTTCCAATGACACATTTTTTTTTTGAAACTTACATAATTTCCAAAAAGTAGCAGTTACTAAAACCTCATTTTATTAGGTGGAACTATATGATATTTCCAAGAATTAATCATTTCGGACCTACAAAAACAGCAATTTCATGAGTTTCAACCCAGTATATACGAGAGAAAAATTCACCCTAGCCAGTAAAGTTTCCTGATATCCTATATATTTAATATCTTCCTCATCTGGGCTTGAAACAAGACAAGAAGAATTTGCTCAAAATTCACTTAATCATATGTTATCTCCAACCCTGTAGTAAACTTAATATCTAAACAAACATTACAACTTAATGTAAATATAGTGTACAGTTTTCATTCAATACTCAAGACTCATTTTTCCTTATACAGAGAGCAGGTAAATATTGTCTGGACAGGCACCTATGGGCCAGAGTCTCAATGCTGTAAGCTTGATTGTTGGCATTTAATTTCTTGCCTATGTATTATAAAGAACAGACTTTTAGCATTCTTTAATGTCTAGTTATTATTATATTACTAGTCCTGGGAAGTTTGATTACATTCTTTCCCTATTTTTAAATTTTTTTCTGTATTTTTAAAATCCCTTGTTTGTTCTTATTCCTGGAGTTCATAAGCATTTACTCATGGCACCTACTATGTACCAGCCACTGTGCTAGGCACTGGGGCTACAAAGTTGAACAACACAGACATCCGAGCTTTCACAGAGCTGATGTGATGTCTGCCTGTGCTGCTAGTCCTTCCTCCTTCACCTTAACTGGGCTCCATGCTGGACTTGGGGTAGTACTACTGCTGGTCTAAGCTCCCAGGATGGGGTACTTCCCCAGGAGTCACCATGTTTACCCTCTCTGTACTGTCCATTCAGAGGACTTTCTGCAAATCCTTTGGACATTTCCGCTTAAAACTCAATCTGTACATATCCAGTGTTCCCACAGTGGCCATCCAGGTTGTCAGAATGTGACTTTACAAAACTCATTAACAGGGACTATTTAACACATGGACTGGATCTATACCTACCCTGTAGGAAATGCTAAAAACTGAGAAGGAAGGGTGGACCTCCTGGTAAAGTAATCCAGGAAAAAAGCACATGCTGTCTCTATGAGCATCCTGGGAGCCAATCACTTTGAAGCACTGGCTCGCCAACTTCAGTGCCCCTCAGAACCACCTGGAGGTTGTTACAGCATGGATCACAGGGAGTTTCTGATTCAGTGGGTTTGGGATGGGACTGAGAATTTGCATTTCTGCTCATCCTTGTCTGAGAACCACATGTGGAGAACCTTTGTCATAAAACCTCCTGAAATTGTGGAGAAAAAGAAGGAAATGGCTACTTTGGCACTAAAATTTGAAGATTTTTTGCTTTTAATTTTCATTTCTAGTATGAGTGGTTTTTACTTACTGTTTCAGTTACTTACTTACTGTTTCGTCTAAATCATTTTTTTCTACAAGTATCTAAATAACTGAAAAATTCACCCAATACAATAAGATCACTAGAGTTCATTTTTTATATCAATAAAATATGAATTTGGTGTTTGCTTTGTCTGTTTATTATGAACTTTTCCAAAGACTGTGCTCTCTTATAGTCTCAATCCAAGACTTTTGGATTCCTTTTATGTAAAAATTAGAAAAACATGTGAAACGATACAAATGACAAACAATAACTGAATTTTACTGTTTTACTTCTGTCTTGGGTAAACAATAAGTTAACATTATATGATTCTTTTAGACTTCGTGGATATGAGAGAATTACATCATCCTAGAACAAGGCTAAAATTCTCCAAAATGGAAAGATGACTGATATACTGTTGACACTAGAATACAAGATTAGTGTTCAATTGACCAATAATCTATTACTTTGTCATAGAAATTTGCTCTTAGGTTAAGGACAGATCAAGATTATTTGAAACTTTAGAGTTCAAGAGCATTTCTGAATGCTCAAAGGAGTGAAATATTTACATTAAAATATGGTTTAAAATTTTAAATATTTCTTAGGAGTCATGTTTTTCAGAATAAACATTTTATTTTTTAAAATATTTAACCTATACAGTATACATTGGGAAGGTCATTTCCAACGTGGTTTTTGACGTTGAACATCACAATAATAATGTTGGCAAATGGGACTATGCAGAGCTCTCCCAGTTCTTCAGAACAGACCACTTCAGGGACTATAGCAGGGATGACGGAGGACCAACTTGCTGTGCTCTTGTCATGTAGGGTATAAGGAATTTTTGATTCCTGAGTAGTCACGGGGGCACAACATTCCATGATATGCTGTTAGTTACTGAAGGTAAAATTTACCAATGGAATTTAGAAATGCTGGATCTAACTTCCAGGGAGTTAGTTCACTAGGTACATAAGGAAATGCAAAGTAACTAAAAATTTTAAATATGCAATTCCCTGGTTGTTATTATTATCAGTTATTATAATGGTTAAAACAGAATTAAGAGACAGATTAAGTTTAGATTCTGGCTGTTTCAAACTACAGCCTCTATCTCAGGCACCCTACCAAAGGAATGTGTTGGAGTAGAACCCTGACACCAGGTCAAGTTTAGATTTTAGATAGCCTGAGGTTGAACTGCTAGCCTCAGAGCCACTGCCAAAGAGAAAAGTTATGCTAAAACAAGGACAGCAAAGAAGGCTAGACTGATTTCCAAGACAATGGAGAAAAGCAAAGAGAAAAGTCAGTGGATTCATCCCAGCAGAGTGGAAATCTTTAAATGGTTATTAAGAGACAGAGTGAGTAAATTAAGCATTGATGTGGTAAAACAAAGGGGAAAGAGAAGGGGGAGAACCAAGGGGCTCATCCCAACAGAGTAGAAAGAAGTTATTTATAAGTCAGATGAATAAAGCAGACTTTGATGGAGTCAAAACAGAGATCTTAAAGCAGCACTCTCAGAGGTTGGGTGGACCAGTAGTAGCCCCTGTTGGTCCCTCAACATTAAACTACTCTCAACAGATCTGCTTTATTCAACCTACTTTGGGCAAGGATCCCATAAGCAATCTAATCAGAACAAGGACTGACCCTTCCACTGCTGACTCAAAGTCTTATGCATATGAATGGGTAAAAGGATCAGCGAGTGGAGAAAAGACATTTCTGGGACTCCTTTACATGGGAGCCCCATGCATTTTGGTATCAAAACCCACTGGTGAAACCCTAACACGGGCTGCAATTAAATTGAAAAGATATAGAAATTTAAGAGTTGAGAGATTAAGGTGGAAGTTTGGATGAAAATTGCAATATTTGAACAAACTTTATGTGAAGTAGTAGCACCTCCTTTACCTGAATGTATTATGGGGATGGGATGAATGTATTATATTACTGGGGAACATTCCCAACATTTCTCCTACCTAGTATAAAACTGAAGGTATGTAAATCTACCCTACAGGCAATATTAATTAGACACACTAAATGGCAACCAGTAAGATAGCCTGAGCCCATGCAAATTATTACTTTGAAAGAGAGTCGAATAGAAGCTGGAGTGTTGGTATGAACAAATTATTTGTACAACTGTCTACTGAACATAGATAGGTGCTTATTACAAAAGCCTGTGAGCAACATCCAGCAATAACTACTGGGATTTCAGACCAGAAAATGTCCTTTTGAGAAACAATTAGCTAGATATTGGGTTTTTAATGAGACTGCCCCTATGCCTGAAGGGCATAAAATAATCCTGAAGACTGAAATACCTCTAATATCTTGAATGATGTCCTAGAGATGCTCTAATAGGAAGGCAATGCCCAGAAGAGTTCCAAAAGAAAACTGAAATGGTTTATAGGAGAACATGCTATTGGGGGAATGCAAGAAGATATTAATGAGCAGGAAGGCTCTTTTCCCCTAGCGTCAACTTTGGAAATGCTTGACCCTATTGCTACTTGGGTGGTGCCCATGAACGGCTCTTGCTGGACTAACAAAGAGCTGTCTGGTTTATGCATGGTAGTTCCAAGGGAAATGGACAGCATCTTATTTGGAAGGCCACCACTCTGAAGAAGTAGATCAAATCAGGTTGTTGGGCTGAATTGCACCATTTTTATCCTTACATTTGGGATTTTACCACTCATGGGCAGAAGCCAATATCCTGGCCATATGTTCAGGCAAAAGGACAATGGAAAACTAGCCTGTTAGGGGATGCCAACTTGCTGCATGGCCCTACGGGAATCATTTATGAGAATCTGAGGAATGCATTAAAAAGCAGGACATGTTGATGCTCATGAGAATAATCCCCTTGCAGGACTGGAAGCTGATCAGAATTGATGAGCAGATATTCTGGTGTACTCAAGTGAGGTGGCCACCTGGATTCATGAAATAAGTGGTCATGGGAATACTACAGCTATGCAGAGATGGACTGTATCTAGACATATTCCTCTTATACCCTCTGAGGCATAAAATGTTTACCAAAACTGTTCTGTTTGCCAAAAACAGACAAAGAGACTGCAGATGTTTGTGGGGAAGACTTCCTGGGGGTAAGGCAAACTTGCAAATAACTGGCAAGTTGAACTGATGCCATTAGCCCCAGGCGGCTACAAATGAGCACTAACAGGAATAGGTACTTACTCTAGACTGAATCCAGTGGTAGATGTAAATACTCAAAGTATTATAAAAGAAACAGAACAGAAGATATTGCACCAATTGAAAAAACTGAGTCACATTTCTTCAGACCAAGAAATACTCTACAGTCCATAATGTCCAACAATGGGCAGAGATAAAACATACTGAGAGTAATGATTTGATAGAGAATTGAAATGGGCAATTGAAACATGGGTTGTCTAAAATGGGGCAATATATCAGCCTGAAGGGCTAGCTTGCACACCATAACAAGTGTGTGCTTATACTCAGCATGGGCGGGGGGCAAGGGAGTGTTCCCATTAGATAGATTCCTCAACTTTTAATTTTTCAGAAAAGAGAACTTTCTTTTCCGGTGAATTGGGGGAAGAAGGGGTTAGGGAGGATGCTGGTATGACTATACAATTCTTCCCAAATAACCTCAACTATTTTATTTTTCTTCATGTCACCTCAACTCCCTCGCCTACACACAAATCTGATGCAGTGGTGACAGGACTAGGACTTCCACTGCAGGTACCATAAGAATGATCCTTGATAAAAGCAGAAACTGTGACTATACTTTTAAAGATTTGTATCAAATTCCTAAGGTCCTGATTGACTAAATGGTGCCTTTTCCCCCTATGGCAAAATTAGGGTTGCCAGTGAATACAGCTATAAGCCTAGGGGTTGAGACAGTCCACACATTCTCTACCTGAGTAATCCTACCTGATGTGGATGGAAATGAATAAAGGGAGAAGCACTTGCTAGACTATCATTGCTGCCTCCAATCTACACTAGGATGGCCAAGCCTAACATTCCTTCCAAAGAGGAAACGTTTGACTTTAAGTTGAAAGAAAGAGGGATAGTACCTGAAGGTCAAGGAATGAATAAATGAATTATACAATAAGGGTAATCCAATGTAACAAAAGAGTCTTAGAGCAAGAGACAATATGGTCTCTTAGGTCAATTCTGCCAGATACCAGAAATATTCCTGAGGCCAGACTTGCTTTTGGAACCTGACAAGATCAAATGGAAACCTGAAACCTTAGTGGCCTCACACTGGGAGATAGTTTGGTCATATGACATGATGATGGAGTGGACTAATTGCTAGTGACAGAAAGGACTTCGGTAATATGCCAGTATCTTTCGACCCTTATTCTTCAGGTTACATCTACCATACTGCATTATGGTAGAATTCTGGCATTGTTGGTAAAATTATAGTATTGATATTCATGGTCAAGTTTGGACTAAATATGGTTGCAATCCTATGAGAAAAATAAATCAGGGAAAATAGATAGGCAGTGCTGGTGGTGACGAAGTATGTGAGTCCAATTTTAAATAGAGTTCAAGAAAGGCCTCACTGAGAATGTGACTTTAAAGTGGAAAACTGAAGAAAGCAGGAGAGGGAGTTGTGAAGCTGTCTGGGAGAAGACCATTTCAAGTGCAAACAATACAGTGCAAAATCCCTGAGGCAAGAACTTGACCTAGGTGGTTCAAGGGCAGAGAGCTAGGGGAAGAGTTGTAGGAGCGAATATGGAGAAGAGGAGAATGTTGGAAATTCAGATTGTGTGTAGTTAGAGGCCAGTATGATACCCTTGGTTTTTACTCTGAGTATGATGAGGATTTTGAGCATGGGAGTGACATGATCTCGCCTATCTATAAAGAATCACTCTGGCTGCTGTCCTCAGGAGGAAGCACGGAGGCTAGTTAGGAGGTTATTACCATAATTCAAGTGAGAAATATTGGTAGTTTGGAATAGGGTGATAGTGGAAGCTGACATAAATAGTTAGATGGCAAAAATGAGGCGACAAGATTTGTTGACAGAGGTGATGAGAATGGCATGGAGCAGAAAGGAGTCAAGGCTAACTTCAAGGAATTTGGCCCAAGGAACTAAAAGGATGGAGTTGCCATTCCCAGGGTTGCAAGGGACAACACTGCTGGAAGAGCAAGAGTCAGGGTGGAAATCTGGGCTTAGTTTGGGACATATTAGATTTAAGGACATTTTTAGACATCCAAGTGGAGATGCTGACTAAGCAGTTGGATACACAAAACTGGGGTCAGGGAAGAAGTTTAGACTGGAAGAAGAAATGTAGGTATCTTCAATATAAAGATGTTTTTTAAAGCCAAGAAACTAGAGGAGATTAAAGGGTCAGTGTAAATAGAAAAGATAAGAAATCCAGATGGCCAAGCCCTGGGGCATTTAGTGTTTAGATGAGGAAAGAGGAAGCAAAAGAAAAAGAAAGTGTAGCTTTGAGGTAAAAGGGTAACCAGGAAATGTAGGTGTCCTGGGATCTCTGAGAAGGCCATGTTTCAATGTGGAGGGAGTGATCAACTGTGAAAAATGCTGCTCTAAGTCTAGTAAGACAAGCACCAATTTAGTCACCAGGAGATCAATAATGTCCTCAGCAAGCAATTATTAAAAAACAATTTTCTAAACCAAAGGCTAAAACTTAAAAATACCAAACATTACTATAAAACTGACAGCTTCAAAGCAATTGTCACAGGCATAACTTTATGATGCTAATTATTCACTAAAATATTTGACAGCATTTCTCAAATACTATACAGATGTTCAGCATCACAAATAAGCCATAATTCAAAAATCTCCCTTTGAAATTTATTTTGTCTCTTTCTTAAGGTACTATTTCTTATTCTATTTTCTTTGAATAAATTTGCATTTTAAAATATTTTTTAGTTAGGGTCCTCCAGAGTTCCTTTATCATTATATTCTGTAAAAATTTTTCTTTAAAAATGTAATATTGCTTTTTAAAGACTGAAATGGAGGATCGGTATAGGAGAGTTTTGTTGATTTTATCATTAACTCCTAAAATTTTGCCGTTCCAAATGTATTTCTTTTAATTAAAATATGAGAGTGATTTATATCTCTTTACCTCTAAAACAAACCATTTTATGTCAAGATAGCACAATGCAGAATACATTTTTGTAAAGTGTTCATTAAATACTTTCTCAGCCTCAAAGGATAGACCCACTTCAATGTATTCTGTTATTATCACTCTAAATAATTAAGGGTCTTTTCTCCCCAGTTTACCCAGAACTGAGTGGTATCCCAGGATATAAGACTGCCAGTGCCAATACAGGGGCAGCCCTGGGCAAATGAGAATGGTTGGTCACTCACTCCCAAAATATCACCTCCTCTGGGTGTCTTTTCCACCTGATTATACGACAACGGTTAAAAGCATAGGCTCTAGATTTAGAGGACCTGGGTTTGAATACTGACTTCATCCTTTGTTTATTAAATGACTTGGGCAAATTACTTTATCCCTAGGATTAAATGAAAAACTGGTTATAAATGCCAGGCCCCAGGCATGGCACAGAGTAGGTGCTCAAGAAATGTTAGCTATTTTTATTATGTGTTTCAGTGACATAACTTCTTTTTCATAAGAAAGTTAAGGCTGCTCCTACTCCAAAGCCTTAAACAAATAATGATGACCAACCACTGAAGAAATCAAAGTAAATAAAATATAAAAAGTATGGAATTTAAATATGTGAACAATATTCCTATTGTAAAGCCTGAATATATCATTAACATAAGTCTTAAACTCTCTTTGGAAATGCAGGGACTGGGAGTGAGAGGTTGCTGTAGGAATAGAAGTTTATTAAAATAAAAAAATGATATTTTAGGTTTGAGTTGGTCAAACCAGGGTGTAATATCTAATCAAGACCTGTAATCACAGAAAGCAGATCATTTAATAACCTTTCCATTTATATGTGAAGAAACTGAAGTCCAGAGAGATTAACTAATTTTTTCTTTCAAAGGCATCTAACCAGTTAGCACCAAAGGCAAACTTTAAGCTTCTCAGGGGCAGTGACCAGTTCTGCCTTTTTCATCTCTGCATCTTTTGTGCCTTTAACAGTTCCCGACACATCATAGGCCCCAACCAAATAAACACATTGAGTGAGTTGGTTGACTCACTCGATGACTGACAAAATGAAAGAACGAATAAATGAATGAATAAATGAATGATACAAACCAGGGGAAAACGGGTTTCTTGATTCTCAGCCGAGACTTTCTCATTTTATCCTTACGCTGTACCCAACAATGACCCAAAGACTCTTTCTCAATATACCTCTGCCTTCATTCTCTCCAAACTTCTCGAGTCAGGGTGCATAACACAAACAGTAAAAATAAACACATTTAGTAGATGGGCTTTGTACTATGAACAGACAGTAACACTGAAAAATATATTTGATAAAATTTTGATGTGTGGAAGAAAAAAATGTTCAAATAAGTTCAGAATCCCTGGAAAAGAGGGGACTGCCACTGTGTTGATTTACTTTACCAAATGTCTCGTGTAGCTCCTGGATTCACTCCATTTATCTAGTCCTATATAGCTGTGCTCAACTTAAGACTTTTCTGCAAGAAAAAAATACTTCTGTACAAACCCCTGCATAATTTTCCTGGTGTGAAAGGACTTATTAATGGAAAAGTAAATTCTAGAATCAGCTCTCGGCACTGGATAGACGCCTACACTATAAGCCAAAAGCAGCTTTATTCCTCAGCGTGCCTAAATATACCTGTGTGGACTGAAAAAGTTGTCACTGAATTACTGCTCATGCAGAAGAGAGAAAATTAAATGGGAGGCTATTTAATGAAAATTACAACTAATAGAAACATCAGATTTACAGAGTCATTGCTCTGCTTCAGAAATCCTTTAGTGTCTCTTAAGTCTTAAAGCACAGACCCCTAATGGATTCAGATATGTTTCAGTTTCAGTTTATACACCCTTGCTGCTCTGTTGGAAGGTTAGAGCAATGTTTATCTATAAGCGTTCTTGTTTTGTTCTTTCCTCGTTTTCTCCCCATAAATATAGACCCTAATGTCCAGTTTTATGAAACTATGCAGAATAAGGTACTATACAAATAGTTCTTGCCATTGTCACAAAAAAAGGAAACGCTTTATACTCAAACCTGATATCTCAGAGTAAGAAAATCAATGAGGGCTTTTTTTTTTTTTTTCCCAATTTCATGAAGCATCCTGAGACCCAATAGGTTACTCTGCTACAACTTGCATTTTGTGTATAGAATGCTTAGTCTTTCCTCAAGATGAATCATTGCCAAGATGAATGCAATCATTTTTTTTTCTCTATCATCCTAAGACAAAGCTTTCTATGAAGGAATTGTATTCTACCAAATGGCATGGAAATGCCTATGTACAAAAATGCCATGAACATCATGAAATACCTCAGTGGCACATACATTTGCAGTCAGAGCTATTGCTGGAGGTCAAGTGAGAACCAAGCCAGTCAATTGGAAACATAAATAATTGTTTGAAAATTATCATGAATTTGGGCGATTTCTATAATAAACCCAGAGAAGCAAGCAAGGTGATGAATGGGAACTGATAAGATACCAACACTTGCTGGCTGTGTCACCTTAAACAAGTGTCATAATTCCTCTGAATTTCACTTTCCTCATCTGATAATTGTGAAGAGGAAAAAAGATAATGAATGTAAAACACTCAATATGCTGCTGCCATATAGAATACATTCAAAAACTGTTAGTTGTTATGTTCATGTTAATGCTGGTGGTGGTAGTGGTGTCTTTTCCAGATTAAATGCTTAAAATATCCTCTATTAGCCCTGGAAAAGAAAAATATTGTCTGAAATTCCCAGATTAATGGGTTAAACACTAAAGTCAGTGATCAAAATATGTCTTTGCTAGAATATCTCTGAAGGATTCTCAGGGACTCAAGGGGAATTAAGTCATATCTTCAAAAGGGTACTGGCCAGTAGGGCAAGAAGGAGTTTGAAAGTCCCAAATGACTAGAAACCATTGTAAAAATTAATAAATAGAAACCTCAATTAAAATAGAGTTGGGAGGACAGAGGGGAAGCTCTCATGCCCTACCATGATAGCAGAGCCCAACAGGAAGGAAAGACTTCCTCTACTTGCCTGGCGAGAGCTCAGTCAATGACAAGCCACTATACTTTGAACTCTCAATTTCTCCATTGGACTTTTTGTTTACCATAGCTTTCCCAGCTTCCTTTCCCCCTTTTTGAAAGAGTTCTTCTCTCCTTTCTGTGGGGGAACTTGCATGTGGCTCACTGTGCTTGTAGACCCTAAACTTCAATTCTTTGTTGATCCCAAATAAACCAATTTTTGCTGGAGAAGTAACTGGCAGTCTGTTTGTTTTAGGTCAACACCATCATGCTATCACTGGTTAAGTGAAAGGTAAGAGTGTGTGATGACAGAAGGAGGAAAAAAGAAGACAACCACTGTCCTAGAGAAAGGTTAGCCTAAGTTTATCTGAATACAGCTAGCTATTCATTGCTAATGCTGTCAAGATTCAGGGATTCAACAAATAAATTTATACTGAAAGCTTACTCTGTCCCAGGCACTATACCAGTTTCTAAGAAAATGACATACCCCTTGTTCCCCAAGAAGTCACCAGATATCAATACCATCTGCCTCAGCCTCCATGAACTTTAGGAGGGTATGAATGAGGTAACAGATCAAAAGAAATGAGTTGTCCTGAAAATGAGGCCTAGCAGGGGTTGACGATAGATCTCAACATGGGTATAATTATAAAAAATAAAATAAAAAAAAGATAGGCCTGCTCTAGCACTTCTTACAATACCAACAATACCAGCACACATTTTAATTGCCAGCTTACTTGTCCATCTACCCCACTGGATTCTGAGCCCCTTCAGGGCCCAGTCTGTGCTTCTTCATCATGGCTTCCCAGAACCTAGAATGGTGTGTGACTATAAGAAAATGTTTGTGAAACTGAATTATTCTGTAGCTTTCTTGGCTTAGCTCAATCTGATTAGACATGATTTAATTTTCTTAATTAGGATTAGAAACATCATAGGCTTTTAAATGACAGTGGCCAGTAGTAGGATCATGAATGGTATCAATAAAGAAGTGAGAATTAATAAATATTTTGTCAACATAAGCTGAAAGAAATCTATGGGTAAGGAAACAGGAAACAGGAAACCAACCAAATCTGAAAACAGAACTATTATCACCTTGTAATTGAAATATGAGAGTGTCTGTATAGGACGTGTGTGCTCATTTAGAATGCAAAGTAATACAGTAGAACATGTTAGAACTTCTTTCGCACTGGCTGTGTAACTAAAACAAATGAGTTTCCTTTCACACAAATCCTGCCTACGTTACTTCAGAAGGTTCTATTTAGAAGAGAAATGGATACGTTAATATATTCCCAGCACTAAAAGATATGAAATGAGCATGCATGCTTTTCCCCAGTGATGATTATTTTCTTAATAAAGGACCAAGGTTAAAGTAAACAAAAGCAAAAAGAAGATGAACACAGAGAGAAGACAAAGAATTAGACAAATGCAGATTTTTATTTTAAAAATCATTTGGGTAGTATACTGTCTTTTCAACACCAATTTGCATACGGGTTAGTTATTGACCAATACAAAGAAAAGAGAAAAAAAATTTTTCCCTCCTCAACCAGCTGAAACTACACTACAGTGGCTGTGCCCTTTTCCACCAAACTTATCTCTAGGGACTTAGATTTTTGTGGAGATCTTGTCCAAACAGCAAAAGCAAAGGAGTCCAAGAGGGGTCTGTGACTTCTTAGGAAAGAATACCAAAAGAATGTGATGAAAGAAATAAAGCCACAGACCATAAAATCCAAAAGCACTAACCAGACCTCTGAGGAATCAAAAGATGTAAGAAATTTATTAAGAGGATTAATCTGATTGAAAGCCAAGTGTGTAGTTGGTCATGCTTTTCTTTAATTCATGCAACACATAAAAAGAAAAATCTACCTAAACAACAAGCAATTGCAAGTCTTAATCACTGAACACACAGAATATAAGGGATTTGAGAGATAACAAAAATCATAAAATTCCGAAGGAATTTTACAGTATAGAAGGCAAGGTGTTGGAGGAAATTTAGATTAAGGCCCTGACCTGATCCATCATGGGAGCTTACACTATTTTTCATTCACTTCACTCCAGAGGTGAAGACTATATTTATCTGTAATGGAATGCTAACAAATGCAAATGTTGCAAGACCATAAAATAATGCTTTGCTAAGACATCACAAGATAACTCCTGAAGGAGAAAGCAAATAAGGAAGATAAATTAATTCTAGTTCAGGAAAACCTGTACTTTAGCACTTGTTTCATTCTTAAGAAATATAAGTAAAAGGAATAGGGTTGATACTGAAACAAGGGATTTAGGTTAGACATCAGGAAAAATTCTCAAATGATAAAGCGGTGTAAATCAAATTCTAAGGTTGAAGCTGGGTTCCTAAGGAATAATACTGTTTGTTTATATATAACAATCATATTTTAACACAAAAATGGCAAAGTGCAATCTGCTTCTTAGAATAACTGTTTTAAAAAAACTATGCATCTATTCCTAAGAGATTTTCTTTTTGTGTTTTTTTGAGGGGTTTATATATATTTTAGGACATAAAATGGGAGGAAGGGTGGCATTTTTTTTTAATCAAGAAAGGTTGGACCTACCTCTTCCTGGGGATCTGCTGGATGTCTTATCTATGTTATATTGTTTAAATGACACGATTACCCTCTGGCGTATATCTTACTATTTATGGGTTTTATTATTAATACCTTATAGACAAGAAAACTGAGACTAACAACATTTAAGGTAATGGCTCAAAGCCACACAGCTAGGAAATAGCAGAGCAGGGAGACAATCTGGCTACATGTCTCAAAATCTTACACTATTCCCCCTGTATTTTATTTTTTGATATGATCCTCAAAGCTGTTCCTAGTCCTAGAATTATGTGATTTATTCTAATTTATTCTTTATTTACTCTGATTTATTCTTTATTCCTATAAATCTGTAAAATTCATTATTTCCCCTCATCCCCCTATAATCAAAGAAAAGAGAAATATCCACTGTAGGAATGGTCTAGGTGAGAGATGCCTCAGTCCTGAACTAAGAAAATAATATACTAGGGGAGAGAATAGATAAGATTTAGCAATTAACTGGCATGTGTGGGTCAGGAGATGGAAATCCTTGATAATGAAAAAATAATAGAAATAAAGAAGAAGGAGTAGGCTCAGGGAAAAAGATAATGCTTTCAATGCTGGACATGAGCACTTAATATTAAGATATTTTGCTATGTCAATAATTAAATCTACCTGGGGCTTCCCTGGTGGTGCAGTGGTTGAGAATCTGCCTGCTAATGCAAGGGACATGGGTTCGAGCCCTGGTCTGGGAGGATCCCACATGCCGTGGAGCAACTAGGCGCATGAGCCACAACTACTGAGCCTGTGCTCCGCAACAAGAGAGGCCACGACAGTGAGAAGCCCGCACACCACGATGAAGAGTGGCCGCTGCTTGCCACAACTAGAGAAAGCCCTCGCACAGAAACGAAGACCCAACACAGCAAAAATAAATAAATAAATTACTAAACTCCTATCCCCAACATCTTCTTTAAAAAAAAAACAAAAAACTACCTGGATATGGTCCAAGACAGACCTTCCTTTCAGTTGTTCTTTATAGCATAATGAAACAACAGTGAATTATTTTTGTGGACCAATAAGATGTTTAATTCAGGCAAATATTTGACATTTAAAATTTGTTCTTTATAAACAGTAATATGTGTCATACTGCGGTTACATGTATTAAATATAAAAATAGCTCACAGCAGATACTAAGTTAATAAATTCACCGTGGCACTGAAAATGTGCCTCCCACTACCAGAAAAATCTCATACCGAGTATTGAATACTCCCTGTGAGAGAAAACATAGCTAATCACAACAAGGAGGTAATAACTCCAGTTCTACTAAGAAAGTTCCTGAATTTTAACTTCTCTGTAGCAGCAGACTGAGGACACTTCAAGTAACACCTCATGAAAAACTGTAGTACATACAATGACTACACTGAAATGCTTGTAAGACTTGAAAATCCAACATCTAACCACGGATATGATACTTCATTTGTTATATATAAAATTCTATGCATCCCATGAATGCAGCGATATTATAATGAAAAGCAATTTTAGGAAAATCCAAGATAGTCCACTGGTTTTAAAATTCAGCACAATCTAGCTGCTACTTACTTGGTAATATCATAGATATTATAGACTTTATAGCCTCAAAAGTATGATTCCTTCACTGCTTATGATATTTCAGCCCTTTGATGATAAATGCTATTAAAGTGCCTAGTGTCTGACTCTCTCTTTCCACTATCTCTTCTCTCAAATAAATGGTGTGAAACTCCTGAATGAAGTGCTACTCTTTTAATTGTGCCTGCCAATGGGGTGATTTTCATCTTAAATAATTCAGGTAATAATTTCATACTTGTTATGCAAACAGGATATAAGCCTCTTTTTGCCTTACATTTCTCACTTCAATAATGTGTCATGTAGAGCTAGGTTGGACTAAAAATATGTACAATGATATTTAAAATTGGACATTCAATTTCCTGTATGGTGGAAAAGAAAATATTTCTAGAAATGTGGTAGTAATAGCATTTTCTAAAATGGCAAAGGCTGAAGAGGCTATGTTTTACTCTTAAAAGATAAGAGGTGTCATAAGAATTTACTTCGTGGGTACAATTAAAAGAGCTGATCAGGCAAAATAAGGATACATTTTGTTCTTCTCCCAAGTATTATATTTCTGAAAGAGGAGTGAGAGAGCAGAAAGTAGACTGCCCTAGAATGTAGCACTTTAAAATACCCCCACTCAAAAATTTCTGATGCTCACCTTCCAATAAAACGCATTTTGATGGATGGGGAAGGAAAGGTGAGAACGCACAAATATTTTGTTCAATGTTTGTGGGGAAAAGGCTTTAGAGAAGTACCAATAAGACATTTGGAGAACTTTTTTTTTCCTTTGGAGTAGTGCTTTTTCCCCCAGAGTACATATTACTCAGTGATATTACTCTGTAAGCAGATAAAAATGAATACTAACTTTAGATCAGTAAATTTAATCTAGAATAATTCATTCATCTGGCTGCAAGGCCCACTATCCAGACAAATTTCTCTGTATCTTCAGAATCTCAATCCAGCAACTGTCAGTGCACTAGATGTGGAAAATTTTTCTCCCTTAAAGTATGTAGTAAAGAGAAATCCAGTTGTAAGCATGCTATAGTATAGAGGTTTAGAGCACAGGCTCTACATTCAGTCATGTGATGCTCTGAGTCTGCCTACTTCCTGTTCCCTCAGCTGTCTAGCTTCTCGTTTAGTGTTTAAGAGCTTGGGCGCTGGGTTTGGATCCTTGTTCTGTCACTCATTACCAGGGCCATTAGTATATACTATATGGAAGTGCAAGTGTGTGTATCAAATTGTTTTGTTTACTCCAGGTTTATGTAGGAATGGAAATAATAAAAATTTGCACATAGATGGCAAAACCAAAATACATATTCCTCTTACCTAAGCACTGATGACACAAACTATTGCATCTATACAATCATATGAATACTTAGGCAAATAATCTAGTGAGTCAAATCAGATTCCCATGCATAGCTAAAATATTTGAGAACCCAAATGTAGTGTTTGTATCTTGAAAATGCCCCATATTGTGAGACAATAAGTTTTCCGTTTCCAATTTTCATAAAACTGAGAACTTATCAAGGTGTTTGCCTTGCATAACATGTGCAGATGTGAAGCACATTTTTGGTTTGAGGCCTTTCAACACTACCTAGCATCTAGCATCCCTGTAGGGCAGCAGATCCCAAGTCATTTTGCTGAAATCATGCACATTGGCCATGCAGATGCAACCTGATGAATGTGATATCACCACATCTAACCTGACTACCCTCCAGTTATCAAACCAAGTGGCCTGGATGAAGAAAGATGAATCTTCCAATTGATTTGTTAATTATTTTTGCCCTTTTGTGCAACGGTATTACACAAAACACAGTTCTGAACATAAGGTACTAAATATTTGTGAAACTTCCGTCCATCATACCTTGCTATTGAGGTTTTACTTTACTCACCAAGAACAGTCATTTCTGCAGCCCTTGGATCTGGCCTAGAAGTGGCCTTTAAGGACCACTCTAACTTTTAAATCCTTCTGCCCATAATATATGCTTATTCAACTATTTAAGGTTGAGATGGTTAACCACATTGACAGAAGAGTTTTGGAAGAGTTAATATATCATAAAGATTAACAAAAATATCAGTGTAAACTGAACCAAAGTGGCATGTTAGTATCTAAGTTGGTTTTATAGGCATAGTTCGGTATAATATTCATCATAGCCATTCAAATGATATTATCAGGCTAATGTCATGTATTTTTAGGCAAATAATGCAGGGGATGAAAGATGCTACTCCAAACAGATGCTTAAAAGTTACACCTGAGTGATAATGTTTCATGATAAAAAAATGTCTCAGTTCAGGCTGCTATAACAAGAATACCACAGATAAAGTGGCTTAAACAACAAACATTTATTTCTCACAGTTCTGGAGGCTGGAAATTCCAAGATCAGGATGGTAGCATGGTTGGGTTCTAGTGAGAGCCCTCTTTCTGGTTTCCTCACATGGCAAAGATAGAAAAGCAAGCTCTCTCATGCCTTTTCTTATAAGGACACTAATTCTATTTATGAGGGCCACATTCTTACGACCTAATTACCACCTAAAAGCCCCACCTTCTAATACTATCACATTGGACATTAGGATTTCAACATATCAGTTTTGGGAGGACCCAAACCTTCAGTCTATAACAATATGTATGATAATGAGGCTACACTTTAGAATTTACAAATAATTTTCCAACACATATTCTCTCAATAATTTCTCATGCAGCCGAGAAGGTATTACTGTCTCTCATTTTAAACATCAGGAATGGAAACTGAGGTGTTGAATGACTGGCATACATCCAGCAAGTATCAGAGAAAGATGCTGAGTTTAGTTGTCTGACTCCTGGTTCAGTGTCTGTCGATGTTCTCCAAGCTTTGATCTACATATGAACAAAACTGCACATTAAAATGCATCACATTATGCTTCTAACAGTCTTTGTGTAGATCATCTGAGATGCTCTGTGACAGACAGAAAGCAGTAGTTTTTTATCCAGTGATGTGAAAGCCTTCAGTAAATATTTGTGCTGAAATGAATGAGTCCCAGACTGTTGGCCAGCACCTTTGCAATGTGGAGGATCAAGTGGACAGCAATGGCTGTGGTTCAGTGTTATATACAGCTGTGATATTTTGCCTTACTGTATGCACAGTCTATGGATATTAATGTTCATATTATTTTAATTGACATTTAATTTTATTTTCCATAGAGTAAAGCTGTTTGTGAAAGACTAGGATCCATAACTAAATCTTTCTTCCCCTATGTAATAGGAGGAACAGTCTATCTTTATTTTAAGAGTAATTAGGACAGAGTACCAACATAATTGGAAGTATCCGTATTTAGGATAATAAAAACTTATTTAAATTACACATTTACATGATACACCTGGCTAAATGATAGGCAATGGATTTTACTTTGTAATGATTTATGTTTCTAAATTATATATTTAAACTGAAATAAGAATCTCTGCATTGTGTCACCCGTGGGAGTATTATCATTAACAAATGCTATTTTTTGTCCCAGTGAAAAAGTATTTCATTCTTAGTCAACAAATGTGTAGAAATATTACTGTTATAAAAAGCCTAAAGGGGTGTTCCTCCCCCACAGACATCAATGGTATTGTAATATACAAAACTGTGTCATCAAAAATCATAAGTTTTAAAAGGAGAGATTATGTTCTAGTCTGTGATAAGTTTTTTTGTTTTGTTTTGTTTTGTCTTTTTGCGGTACGCGGGCCTCTCACCGCTGTGGCCTCTCCCGTCGCAGAGCACGGGCTCCAGACGCGCAAGCTCAGCGGCCATGGCTCACGGGCCCAGCCTCTCCGCGGCATGTGGGATCCTCCCGGACCGGGGCACGAACCCGTGTCCCTTGCATCGGCAGGCAGACTCTCAACCATTGTGCCACCAGGGAAGCCCTGTGATAAGTTTTGATAAGTAAATATGGTCATTGAAAGCTAGAGCAAGAAATTACTAGTTGAAACATTCTGGGGAAAAAATCCTCAATTATAGGAGGCTTTTTAGTAGTTTGAGTCCTGTGCATAACATGCAAGATAAAAAGCTGACATTTAAAAATCATTATATTTAATATTTGCTTCCACAGGCCTGAAGCTTGATCATGTGTGTTTTTTATGGTTTACAGTTTCTGGAGTAGCTAACCCATAGATGGAAACACATGCTGACCAATTTGATGATGTCCTAATGAAAATTTTGTCAGGAATTTTCTTCAACATTTCCCACTGAGATCAAATCACCATCAGACTTTCTTCTGCACGGTATCTTCTATTTCATCTCTTAATGTTCCACTGTGCTTTTCATTTTACTTAATTAATCTTACAGAGGGCCACATTTAGTGCTGCCACCTGAGAGAGAAGGTATGAAGAGACAGGCTTTTGCAGTCATTCTTGGCTCAGAATCCTCCTTTCAACTTTAGGAACATATGTGCGCTGCTGGCTGCTTAAGATCACACCCATCTGCTCTGATGATGAGAAATCTGCAGGGAAGTTGGTTGCTTCTGTGCCTTAGGGTTTAAGTGTCATAAAGTGATGGGTGTATATGAACAAGCTGTAGGACCTCTGCCAGTGCCCCTGTTTCACCTGAACCAAAATAGGGGCTCAAACTCCTCTTTACATGCTGCTTTGTTGCTCTTCAACCCTTGCTAAAATATACTGGAAAGGGGAGCAAAATTGAGTGTTTTAGCTGCCAGGAACAACAGTGTTACAGGGGCCTTGGAAACTTAGTAAATCCTGAAGCTAAGCCCAGGTGAAAATAAACACCTGATGCAGAGAAGAGAATTCAAGCCAAAGATGCACTAAGAATATCGTAATACTAAAAGGGCATCTCTCTGATGTGAGACTAGAAATGCATGCACAGTTCTCCACCCATGATAGAAAATCGCCATAAGAAATTGATAGTAAAGAGACAATGGCACACTGACTTCTTAAGTCATTGAGAAAGTGTACCCAACCCCCTAGTCATTGGGAAAATAATGCCAAAGATTCTGTATATTTCCCATACAGTCAATGAAAAATTTATATATGTAAACACATTCAACCAAAATATAATATGAATTAGACACTGTGCTAGACATAAAAGATACATGGTTGTGCAATGACAGACCTTTAAGCTAGCCCACCTAGGCACCATGCCCTGCAAACCCTGCCAGCCTCACACCCCATCATTCAAGCTGGTGACCCATCCTCACAACACTTCTAATATCTACTCACCAATTCTTTTAACATTAACTGACTTTCTACTATGAGTCAAGTACTAAACAAGGAGCTCTTTCCATATATGTATAACTTCATTTAATCTTCATAGTGCTATTTTGCTTATGTCTGTCTACTCAGAACTCACGGCTATATTCATTTTGATGCATGCCTTAGTCCCCTCTGGATTCCACATCTGTACTGATATTCCTCCAGCAGAATAGCAGGCAGGCACCTAAGCAGAGAAGTGACTCACCAAGATGTAAAGTTACTCAGAGCCAGTGCTGGAAGGCACCAAAATGCAGAGAGTCTTGCTCTATCAAAGTCCCTTTTAAATATATACGATTATTTTTTTATTATTTTGTACAGTCTATGCACAATTCAGATGAGCCACCACAGTGCTGGGGAGGTACGCAAGAGAGCTGGCATAAGGTGGGGGAATAAAGATCTGAACTTAGTATAATAGGACTGTCCACAATATGGTGTTTTTAAATTCTATCTTCATGAAAAAAATTAGTGCTTACATTGTCACAAGACAAATTCAACAATTCAAGTAACAATTCATGTATAATGGTACACTTCTACCACTGTATTAGTCAGGGTTCTCCAGAGAAACAGAACCAGTGGGAGATACACACACACACACACACACACACACACACACACACACACACACACA